>NW_003852406.1:28501158-28523522 GCF_000181295.1 Otolemur garnettii
CTCGGCGCCTATAGCTCAACCGGCTAAGGCGCCAGCCACGTACACCTAAGGTGGCGGGTTCGAATCCCCAGCCCTGACCCACCAAACAACAATGACGGCTGCTACCAAAAAATAGCTGGGCGTTGTGGCGGGCGCCTGTGGTCCCGGCTACTTGGGAGGCAGAGGCAAGAGACTCGCTTGAGCCCAGGAGTTGGAGGTTGCCGTGAGCGTGATGCCATAGCACTCTACCAAGGGGGACAGCTTGAGGCTCGGTCTCAAAAAAAAAAAGAATACACGAATGGGCGGGAGAATAAGAAGGGAATATACGGTTTTCGGCTGCCATGTGGCTATTTCGCCAGAATATGAGTTTTATATTATTTTTGTTAATTTTATAATGTTAAACTGTAATAACAAATAATTGCTGAGAAGTGATTATGGAGAACTGCTTATCAAAGTTTGCATTGTTGTCAGGCCCTGCCCTGCCCCGCCCCCGCCCCGTCCCCGTCCCTTGGCCATTGGCCTTACCAATGCCAAAATCTGGTCACCCTACTCTAGAGCAGAAAATTACTTTGGGAAAACACACCAGTTGGTAAGCCACTCCTGTAACTTGCCCGAGGGGATAATTCCACACCCTCTTCCTTGACTTAATTCCTCTCTTTGCCTGCTGAGAGAGAACATTTCTTCCTGTGCTCTGCCAGCTGGACCCAGATTGGCCATATTCATGGTAAAGCCAAAAAGATGAGGGTGGAAGGTAGCTCCGGGGCCAAACCCTTCTAGCTCCTTTCAGCTTTAAATTGTGTTTAATCCTAGGATAGCCATTCTGGAAATGCCTTTTCCCTTGCCTGGGACCCATGAGAATGGAATCTTATCCACGCTGGCCAGGCCCATAAAAGTTCAACTTCTTAACTGCTAAACTGCCAGAGTCTCTGCCATTCCACATGCAGCTGTTGGGGTTTGCATTACCTGGGGGCCCTGCCCTGTTCCCCAGTGCTTATTCTGGGGCAGACAAGCTGCTTCTCAAGTCTGAAACTTAATAGATGAGCTTTCCCCACTATGCGGGTGTGTCCTACCCTTGTCTGCACGTTAGAAGCACCTGGGGGACTTTTGAGAGCTACAGATTCCTGGATCCCAGAGCTAATGACGTGGCCTAGTGCACTTCCAGGGGGTAGCCACAGTTGAGAATCATTGCTGTCTTGTGGCCTTTTTTTTGGAAACAAAGTCTTACTCTGTCACCCTGGTTAGAGTATTGTGGCATCAGCCTAGCCAGCAACCTCAAACTCTCCTAGCTTCAAGTGATCCTGGTGCCTCAGGCTCCTGAGTAGCTGGGATTATAGGCACCCACTACAGTGCCTGGCTAATTTTTCTATTTTTTTTTTTTGTTATTATTTCAGGTTAATTGAGGGTACGACGCATTAGGTTACATTGTTTACATTTGTTAAGTAAAGCCCCTCTTATAATAGCGCCCTGTCCCCAAGATGTGTGCCATATGCCCTAACATTGTGCCCATTAAGTTGAAGGACACCCACCTCCCCTCTCCCAGCTCCCTCATTCCACTGCCCCCCACCTTGAATTAATTTGAGTTTTCCTCGTGTGTGGGCATGTATTAGACTATCTACTGGCTTCATATTAGAGTTCAGTATAAGAATGGAGGAGTAATTTTTCTAGTTTTTAGTAGAGACAGGGTCTCTTGCCTAGGCTTGTCTCAAACTCCTGAGCTCCTGGGGAGTCCAAGGGATCTTCCTGCCTCGCTTTCCCCGAGTGCTAGGATTATAGGTGTGAGCCACACCCAGCCTAGCACCAAAATGGTGCTGCTTATTTTGGGTTTATGTAATATTTCTTCTTGATTAGAGTGGCTGGAGCACTACCTGTATCATGTGGCCTCTTGGAGTATCACTTCAGGAGACAAACAGTGTCTGCCAGAGCGCAGTGATATTAATTTTGATCACTAGGGCCAGTGAGGAGAAAGTGTGAACAGAAAAATTTTAATATAAATGTAAACCATGTAAAAGGTGGTTAGCTACTAGAAGGAGAAAAGAGAGCTGTAAAACAGCTAAGCAGAAAACAGCTGGCCCCAAGGGGCAAGGGAACAGAGGACACTAGGAACTTGGAAATGCAGAGGAGGTTCCCCTGAGGTTAGGAGACCTCAGGGCGGCTGCCACATGGACACAGTGCCTTCCCTGTGCTGAAAGAGTAAGCTCACTGGAGTGGCCACTGCCAAGCCCTGGGAGTAGAGAACCACTGCAGGGACCCAGGCCAAACTGAAGGAAACAAAAGGATGTTTACGGAGTCCCTGTTCACTGTGACAAGGAAGGGCAAGGGCATGTAAGTGTACAGGTTCAACACCTGGTGAAGGTGTTGCCCACTTTCTCCGTGGCATCGTTACTATTTTTTCCCTTCCACCTAATAAGCAGTCTCTACAGAGACGAACTATAAGACCGTGTAAGTCTCCTCACCGAACTTCTCCCCAGAGTCAGCAAATAATGCCCATTCTGGCCTGATTGAATCTTTGTGATGATGTTCAGCAAAGGATGTTTGTCTGATCCCATGTTCCTTCCCCATTTACCAGTCAGCCGCCTTCCCTTCTAACCTCATTTATTGTTATATATCCACTTCCATCTGTTATGGACTGATGAGTTCCCTTCGTTTCCAACAAAAGGGAAGTCTTAAAATTCATCATTATCTTTTGCAAGTTGGGAAGAGGTCCTTAAATAGTTCCAGATTTGGCCATCAGGGAGCCCCTTCAAGTTGTCTCTTGTGTGCAAGCGTTTTTCTGAAGCACTTCCATACTTTCTGTCATAACAAGATGTTCCAGGCCCATCTTGGACCCTCTGTGTCCAGGCCCTGGAGTTGGTGTTTCTTTGAGGAGCCCAAGTCCCTGGCATTATGCTCATTCCTGCTGGGGTGTCTTTGCTTCTCATCCTGGCAGTTGACAGAGCTTTGTTACTGCCATCTTAAAAAAAATTTTAACAAAAGTAATTGATGCTTAAAAATATAAACAATATAGACATTTGTAAAGAACCAGGCACCCACAGGGAAGCAAGTTTAGCAATAGTATGTGTCTTTCCAGACTCTTCTCTATGTGTACAGAAGCAGACCTGGTGGTGAGTTTCGCTTTTTTTTGGAGACACAGTCTCCTTTTGTCTCTCCCCTCTGTAGAGTGCTGTGGCATCACAGCAACCTCAAACTCTTGGGCTTAAGCACTTCTCTTGCTTCAGCCTCCCAAGTAGCTGGGACTACTGGCCCCTGCCACAACACCCAGCTAGTTTTTAGAGACAGGGTCTCACTTTTACTCAGGCTGGTATTGAACTCCAGAGCTCAAGCAATCCACCCACTTTGGCCTCCCAAGAGCTGGGATTACAGGCATGAGCCACCGCACCCTGCCTAAGTTTCACTTTTGCTATTATCAATTTTATTCTACAAAGTCCTCTTTCCGTGGCAGACTGTAGGGTTTGTCATTCCTTTCTGTTAGCTTATGGATGTACTAACACCACAATTAATGTGTGTGTAATGGATGGACCTCGAGGCTGCCTACAGCCTGGGTCCAGTGAATACCTCCAATACACATCCTCCTAGTCATTCAAGAATATACATATTTTTTTTTTTTGTCAGGGCCTGGGTTTGAACCCACCACCTCTGGCATATTGGGGCCAGTGCCCTACCCTTTTGAGCCACAGGTGCTACCCAAGAATATTTTTTAATTAAAATAATTTTTATTGAGGTGAAATTCACATAGTATAAAATTTACCATTTTGAAGTAAATAGGTGCCATCTAGTACATTCACAATGTCGTGCAAATGCCACCTCTGTTGAGTTTCCAAAACATTTTCTTCACCCCCATGTCGTGCACTTTTGCATGGACTTAAAGATGGATTCTTGGTAGTGGCTTTGTTCTGTATCAAAAGTCACATTAAAAAATTTATATGGGTATGTCCAATTCCTCCCCAGAAAGATTATATCAACTTAATTGCTCAGTAGCAGTATATGAAAATGTGCATCGTCCTATATCCCTTTTTATACTTTGGGGTATGGTCAGCCTTTCCCAAAAGATGATAATACATATTTGTTTATTGTTTTTGAGACAGTCTTTCTTTGTTACTCAGGCTGTAGTGCAGTGGCATCATCATAGTTGACTGCAACATCCTGGGCTCAAGCGACCCTCTTGCCTCAGCCTCTGGAGTAACTGGGACTATAGGCACGCACCACTGCATCCAGGTCATTTTTTATTTTTTACAAAGACAGGCTCTCACTTTTGCCCAGGCTGGTCATGAATGTATTTATTTATTTGACTGTTAGCTAGTCTCAGGATGTTTTTCAAGGTGTTTCGGCCATTTATATTTTCTGAATTTTCAGTTTCTATTTTCTGCCTAGTTTGATTTTTTGTTTGTTTGTTTCAGATCTTAACAGCGTTTACTTAGGAATCTTTCCTGTGAAAGTTAATGCCTACTTCTAATATGAATGAAATAATTGTCCTGATCTATTTCCTAAGTTTTGGATTTTTTTTTTTTTTGGAGACAGAGTCTCATTCTGTCACCCTGGGTAGAGTGCTCTGGTGTCATAGCTCACAGCAATCTCAAACTCCTGGGCTCAAGCGATCTTCTTGCCTCAGCTTCCTGAGTGGCTAGGACTATATGTGCCCACCACAACAGCCAACTAGTCTTTCTTTTTTAGTAGAGACAAGGTCTCACTATTGCTCAAGCTGATCTCAAACTCCTGAGCTCAGGCAGTCCACTGGTCTCAGCCTCTCAGAGTGCTGGGCTTACAGGGGTGAGCCACTGCACCCGACCTGTATGTGCTAATCTCATGTCCAGCATTCTTGCAGTTCTTGAAGGTAATATGTGTTTGCATGTCTTTTTATTGCAGTGTCTCTGAGAGCTCCTGCAGGGACCTGTAGAAGCGTACCCTTATCTGTTGAACACTTTTCTGGACAGTGCTATGTGCATTTCTAGTTGTTGAGATGTTGACTCATACACGGATCCTGTTCTCTTGAGTTTAATCCAGTGAAGAGAGTAAGACAGGGATATTACAGTGTAGGGGAGAAAGACACTTACTTGTCTTTGCATCTCTACCATCTGGCACATAGTGGGTACTAATGGTCTGAAATAAGTCACTATGGTGCCATAGAATTTGATTTTCAAACTGCTAAGCATTTTTAGCTGAAGAACCCATTAGCCAGGTGTTTTTCAACTCTGACTGCTTATTAGAGATCACAGGAGGTTTGAAATATTTATGCAGAAGCTGAGCTTGTAGAGGTTGAGTTTCTGTTTGTCTAAGGTGGGACCAAAACAGCATTTTAAAAAGCTATTTCCATTGAGCAGCAGGGTTGAGGACCATTGCGTCCAGTATGTAAACTCTATGAGTGTGGGGGTCTGCTGAGCATAGTTTGAAAGCCGGGTCCCTATGGTCTTGATAATCCCGTGAGGATGCTGAGGCCATTGAGTGCACTTGCTGGTGGTGACTTTGTTCTGGCTTGTGCTGCCAGTTCACATGCCAGGATGCAGAGATAGGCAGACATCCAGGTTCAGCCAGACTGAGCGAGATAGAGAACCCTTATGTTGAGGTTGCTTGGCCTAGAAATGGCTATAGGAGAGTGGTCAGAATTAGGTATTGGACGCTGGTGGTATATGTGTCCGGTTGACCAAACGGTGAATTGTTTCTCCTCATCACTACTGGGAAGGACTCAGTGACATAAACCATAACTGTCACAGAGAGCATAGGGATTGAGGGTGACATAGCCATAGGTGTCCCAGAGAGCACAGGATAGAGGGTGACATAGCCACAGGTGTCCCAGAGAGCACAGGGATTGAGGGTGACATAGCCACAGGTGTCCCAGAGAGCACAGGGATAGAGGGTGACATAGCTGCAGGTGTCCCACAGAGCGTAGGGATTGAAAGTGACATAGCCACAGCTGTCCCAGAGCACATGGGGCTCCAGGGTGATTATGCTAAGCTCAAAGCTGCAGTTGATTGTGGTCAAGATTTGGAGGTTTTTAAAAGTGGTAATTCTTTGCCTTTATTTCAATTAGCACTTAACTGTTAGCTAATTGGAATGTTATGGGGATAGCAACTTGCATGGGACCTACTGTACGCATCTAACTCCATAATGAAACTGACTTGCCTAAGACTACCCAAGGAATTGTGAGCCTGGATTTGGACTTGGATGTTCCAATTCAGAAGCTACGCTTCCTTACTGCTCTGTGCTGCCTTTGAGTGGCCGTTGTCTGGAAGAGGCTACAGTTATTTATACACCCAATTACACACACACCAGCTCCCTATTTATCTGGCCCCATCGCCTCTGCTGGGAGGCTGTTCTTCTATGCAGTTGGTTCCCAGCAGCTGAGGTTGTGACCTGGTACAGGGGAGAAGGGAGAAAGCTGCAGAGGCAATGAATCTGACTTTTTTTGTGGGTTCCTCTCCCCTTCCCCGCATAAATTGTGACCTGAGAGTTGCTTTCAGTGCTGTTCTCTGGAAGCCTGAGTGACTGGCAAGCCAGCTTTGTTATCTAACAATTGCTACCAGCACCTTCCAGTGCCCATATGCTGCGGCACCTGTCAGAGATGGTGATAAATATCTAGGCCAAAGGTTTTTAAAAAAATCTTTGCAGTGGAATAGAATGTTGAATCAAGATGACACGGCATTTTTAAGGAATAAATAAAGCCCTGATACCTAACTTTGCACTCTTCTCTTTCCTCTTCCCTGCCCACACGTGACCTGACTGAACTGGTCAGCCTCTGGGGCTGTCCCACCGCTCCTGGGCCACTGCTCTGGTTGTGTCCTTCCTGCTACCCCTCCTCCATCTCTTGTTCCACCTGCAGGAGACCTACCCATCTTCTAGGCTCAGCACTGAAGTCACTTCTCTTGTCTGCCCCTCTCACTTTTTCCTACCCTTGTCTCACATCCCTAAGTTGCCAAGTCCCTTTTCTGCTTCCTTCATTTTCTAGATTTGCTCTCCAGCCCTATTGCAGACAGGCCACCATCTTGTCCTGTGTTGGACAGCCTGCTCCTGGTCTCCGTGCTCACCGTCCACCTTGTATCAGAGGGTTTAAAAGTGCCTGTCTTCCCTAATGGGATGCTGTGATGAGAGTCTCATGGGCAGCAGTGGCTCTCCTAGGCCCCAGCCGGGTGAGGAAGGCCATGAGGACTGCTTGCACCCACAAGCTTATCCCTGGTTTCCTGCTCCAAACTGAGTTTGCTCATTCCCAGAATATCACCTGGGTGTCCCCACCTTCTCACTCCTACCCCCGCTCCTCCTTCTGTTTGCCCAGATGTGACTGTGTCTGCATGGTGGTCTGGGAGCTCCCAGTGACTGGGGCCAGGCCTCTTCTCTATTTCAAGCAGACTGTGAGACAGCCCAGGGCCCTCAGTGACTGCAGGTGAGGACTTGTCTGAGGGGCATCTCTGCTCCCCAGGTCCCTACTCTTTTTTGCCTCTTTTGAAATGAACACCCAGACCAGGGGTCCTCAAACTTTTCAAACAGGGGGCCAGTTCACTATCCCTCAGACCATTGGAGGGCCGGACTGCGGGCCCCAGGATGAGCCTGCTGCTAAGCAGGACAGGCAGCAGCGGCAGAAACACCCGGTGGACTGGATAAATGTCCCAGGTGGGCCACATGTGGCCTGCGGGCCATAGTTGAGGACGCCTGACCTAGACACTAGGGCAGGAGACAGTGACCAACCCAGCACACCAAGGAGAAGAATGCACCCTTTATTCCTTATGAGAGAGACTCCTTGGGGAACATCCAGCACCTGTCCCATCCTGGGCATGGGGAGGCTCGGTTCTTGGTCCTAGCAAGGCTCAGGGGGCCCTACCAGCCCCCTGGGTGGGGTGGAGGGCTGCCCCTTCTTCAGAGCTTCTCCAGGTAGGAGCCAGGGACAAAGCCACGCTGCCCATTCTGTTCCACTGTCCACCAGCCGTCCTCTCCTTCTAGGATGACCTCCAGGATATCCCCTGCAGAGATGTCCAGCTCATCGGGATTCTGGGAAAGATGAAAAGCACATGAGGCTGGGCCCTGCTAGGCAGCTCTGGTCTGGCATCCCCCCCGCCCCAGTAGTAAGCTTGAGCTTATCTCCCAGAATAGGCAGTTAGCAGGGTCATGCCTGTTCCTCCTCAGAGACATAGAATGTGGTGTCCCCAAAGGGCTTGCCTTCTGTCCTTCTTAGTTTGTCATTGCCAGGGTTTCTTTCCCTGCTCCCTTCTCCCGCTCTGCTCCAGACAGTGATAGGCACAGCCAGGGCATGCTCTCCAACTCCAAGGCTTCCCTCCCTCCCTGCTGGTCCCTAGCCCCAGCCAGTGCTGTTACCAGAGCCGCCTCTGTGCACCCTGTTACTTCCTGGCCTGGCTTCCCTGCCAGGGCTTGGGGAGTCTGCATCCCTGAGCTGTGGCCTTGTTAGCACAGCCCACGCCCAGCCTGCCTCACTGGGTGCAGGGGCTCTGCCTCAGTCCCAGAGGGTCTGGGATCCAGTTTGCACCCTCACCTCAAAGTAGGGAACAGACTGGCTTCTCTGGGAATCTAGGGACAGCTACCTCATGACTACCCTGGCCCATTCTGTCCTGTGGACACCAGAAAATCATTTCTGGCACAACTGAAGGACTTGCTCTGGCCATGGTTTGTCTCTGTACCCCAGCCAGAGAGAAGAACAGGGCCTGACCCTCAGACCACTATCTGTAAGCAGCCCCAGGCTCTGTGGGCACCTGCACACATAACACCCACCCAGCAGGCACAGGGGCACATATGCTCCACGCCTGTGATGTGAGCAGACACAGGCCCTTGTCCCAGATCACCAGTGTCCATCTGACAGGTGTCTGAGCCCCTCCTGAGCAGTGGGCACTGCATAGCACTCCTGCACTGACACTGGCCCCTCCTGGGGGACTCACCTGCGCCACGTAGTCATAGAGCGCCCGGTAGTCCTGGGCAGGCGTTGTGGGGTTTCCCTGCGTCTCCTGCACCACCACAGCTGCGTAGACACCCTCGTTGACACCCTCATTCCGCTCGAGGGTAGGGGTCAGGGTCTCTGTGGAGGCTGAGAGCAGAGTGAGGCCTGGACTCCTCCCCTTTCTAAGAACATTGACCCCTAGAGGCCGTGTGGGTTGAGTGCACTTGCCCTACCTGGCCTTGCCTCTTCCCTCCCCCCACTATTGGAAGCTACAACCTTCCCCTTTAGGGACCTCAGAGGTCCCTTCTGTGCCACATAGGAGTCCTCTCCGTCCCCTTGGGGTCGTGTGTTTGGGGCCCCCTCATCACCCCCAGGTACCAGCAGGAGCTGCCAATGATGAGGTCTTGGGACTTCCATGTAGCAGCCCGGAGAACCTGGGGACAGGGAAGAAAGGGTGAGTCCCCTCACATGATACTCAGGACCGCACTGGAAGGGAGGGGCTCAGGCAGGGCAAACTCTCTGAGGTGCAGGGCACTCTCTGCTAGGGCTTGGACCATCCTTAGTCTCCAGGCGTGATTTTGTGGCATGCCCCTCAGGCAGGAGGGCTTCCCAAAGCCTTTTCCCAGTGGCTCTTCCTTCCCCAGGTGTGCCCTTCCACTCCCTCCAGCTCATCTCAGTGCCTGCTCCTTGCAACCCCTTTGAGGGTTCTAAGACACTCCCCACCCCCGTGCTGTAGCCTCATGGGAAACACCCAGCCCATCCTCTCAGCTGCCCCACTGCCCCGCACTGATCAGCCAGCTCAGCCTCTGTCTATGAGAGCGCGTCACGTAGGAGGCAGTGCCAGGCTCATGTGGGGACCTGAAGGTTTGCTGAGTAAAAGAGGGAAACAGAACAATCATGAGGCAAATGCGGGCCCCAATGTGAAGGTGGATCTGGCACCCCACAAAGCAGACAGCCAGGGCAGGCTCAGTAAGTGGAGGCTGAGGCAGGGAAGCATCTTAGGAGGATTAAAGCAAGTCCTCCCAGACACTGAAGCTTTAAGGAGAGAGATTGGGGCGAGGGGCTGCCAGGGAGGGGGAGAGGGAGTGCTGAGTGCAGAGGAGCAGTAGCACAGTGGGTTTGGAGAGGACATTGGGGTGTGCAGGAGGCAGGACCTCAGGTGCCAGGGAAGGGGCTGGGCTGTGACTTGGGCCTGTGGGAGGCAGCCCTGTAATTTGAAGTGCACAGTTAAGGGGTTGAGGGGCCTTTCCCCACACGAGGGCTGGAGCTGAGGCCCCAGGAGTGTACACACACTTGTAGGGTGGGAGCACACAGACACACAAGCGTCCTGGACGAGAAGGCCTGAGGCTAACAGGCCGTGCAGGCAGATGCAGGCACCAGCCCCCTCAGGCAGGGTTAAAACTAGCAGGAGCTGGGACAGGAGGAACAGAGAGGCTGGGGCACAGGGAATGGGTGCAGGGCTTGAGTCACTGTCCTGCCCCCACCTTGTTCCCCAGAGTCTACACCTCCAGCTCCACTTCCTCCATTTCACTCAACTCACCAGCTACAGACCCTGACCCCTGCCTCTCCCAACCTGCTTTGCTTTTAGCTAGGGTGACCAGATGTCCTGCTTTTGGCGGGACAGTCCTGATTTTTAACAATTTGTCTGGTGTCCTGCAGCATTTAAAAAAGTCCCGATTTTTGGAAAGATTGGGCGGGAGAACAGTAAGGGAATATACAGTTTTCAGCTGCCATGTGGCTATTTTGCCAGGATGAGTTTTATATTATTTTTGTTAATTTTATAATGTTAAACTGTAATAATAACAAATAATTGTTGAGAAGCGATTACCGAAAACTGCTTATCAAAGTTTGCACTGTTGTCAGGCCCCGCCCTGCCCCCCTGTCAATGGTGTCCCACTTTACCAATGTTAAAATCTGGTCACCTTACTTTTAGCTGCCCCATCCAGCAGCCAGGCCTCCCTTGCTGCCCCCTTCTTTTTTTAATCCTCCCAGAAACACCCCTTTCTGTCCTTTCCGGACACTGCCCCAAGTGAACTCTTTGGTGCAGTTGTTAAGTGACCAGCTGTGCTGGGATCCAGGTCCTCACTGGAGTACAGGGAGAGTCCTGTGAGTTTTTTGTAGCATCGTGAGGGTGTGGATGTGCCGTCCCCTGGGGTCACTGCCTTCTCAAGATTCCCAAAGAGGCATGTGTGTACCCCTCTGAATGTGGGTGGCTCCCAGAGGCTCTACCTCTGGAGAGTAGGAGGCTCCAGGGCCTCCTGAGGCCTGGATGAGTGGATGAGCCCTGTTAGTACCCTCTCTAATGTCCCCTGCCTCCCCCAAAGGTGGGCTGTCTTTCTTAAAGATTGCCGGGAGACAAGAGAGGTAGGGATAGAGTGGGGACACAGGCACCACATGAAACCCACAGATACTCAGATAGGGCACATGGCCCTACTCCAAGGCCTGGCTACGAGGGGCTCCCTGAGCAGGCAGTAATGCTCTCAGTGAGCTGCCAACAGCATCACCCAAGGCCTGAACAAGGAGGGTCCTTAAGTTCTGAGTCAGACCCCAACACTCAGGGGCCCTGGCCCTACAGAGCAGGAGGGACTCCTCCAGGTCACACATTGAGGCACTGCACTAGGAACTTGGCCCTTGACTGCAGTCAGGCCTGGAAAAGGCCCCCATGTGTACTGGCTGTGGACTCCTGCTCTGCCTGGATCCCAGGCCAGCTGGAGAGTGTGGCCAGGGCACCAACCCAGGCTGGCAGCAGGGCCCAAGGGACAAAGAAGCTGGCGTGAGGGCCTTCCCAGAGTTTGGAGCAGTCACTCTAGTGATAGGGGTGTAATCATTTGTTTGATGCCTGAGTCCTCTTGGGCTGAAGGTTCTGTAAACTGGATTGAGGCTATCTTGTCTCCTCAGAGTGCCCAGCACCTAAGCAGGACACCAGACACAGCAGGTGCTCCCTAAGTGTGTGGAAGGGCCTGACACAGGATGTGGGGCTGGACCCACTTCCTGGCCCAGCCTTCCAGCCCCAGCATCAGCAACTGACTTCCCGGAGGTGCCTCACCTCTTCATCATGCCGCAGGACGGTTGTATGCCAGGGCTGCCGGATGATGGGGTGACCTCTCGGTCGTAGTAGTTCTGGTACAACACTGGGGCTGCCAACAACATGCCTGTGAGGCCCAGGGTGGCCGTGGGCCAGGCAGGCGGACCTGTGCCCCTAACACCCAGCCTATCCCTCCCCAGAGACCCAAACTGGGGCCCACTTTGCCACTCTGGTCCTGGGCCATCCTGGTGGTTGGGTAGGTACCTGTCTCACTCCCTGGAGAGATCCCATCATGACTGCCAGACAGAATATTCTAGACTTTTATTTAATGGGACCAAACTGGGATAGGGACTGTGGAGATTCCTCACCTCTAACCTCTCATCCTCACCTCTTCTGAGTGCCATAGGGATCTTAGCTCTCTATCTTTTGCCTTGGGGGAAGCAGCAGGCCAGGAACACAGCAAAGTGTTCCTGTCCCTGACCCCTCCCAGTGTCTGGCCAGGACTCCTCCACCCAGAAGGAAGCTGTGAACTACCCCAGCCCTGTCTTGGCACTTGAGGCTCAGAGGACTTGGGGCCAGGCCTATACCCAGAGGCTGTGCTGCCTATAGTCCAGCCTTACCCGGGGGCTCCATGCCCGTGCTCTTGGCCTGGATGAAGCTATCAATGTCAGCATCCACATTGCAGCCTTCCAGCGTCAGCCTCACTTCCTCGTAGAGCTGGGGACAGGAAGGAACAGAGGATATGGGCCAGGCTGCGCCTCAGTGCCCACGCTTGTCAGCAGCCCCCACCCCACCAGCCTATCTCTGCACCCTGACAGCTTCCCGTTTGCTGGACACCTTCTGTCAGAATTCACACCTGTCCTCCAAGGAGACACTATTTTCCCATTTTATAAGTGAAGTTCAGGAGGAAAGTGACTTGCCTAAGGCCACAGAAAAAAACATTGCAGTGGACTTTGGGTCCAGAGCCCACACTTTCACTGCCATGAGGCGGCCAGCATTTGGGCAAAAACAAGCTGACAACAAGAACAAAAATGAAATACCCACAGCTGTGGGACAGGAGGGGTTGGGGCTCCCTGAGGGTGCTAACAGCTCTGGGGTGCATTAAGAGGTCAGGGCTCCTCTCTGCCAGGTAGGTTGGGCTCAATAGGGAAGGAGCTAGGACACCCTGGAGTGGGGGAGCAGAGGAGGGACTGGATCCAGGCTCCTGCAAGTACCAGGCCTGGGGCAAGCTACCCAGGGTCCTCTGGCCCCTCTGCAAACCTCTGAGGAGCTGGCGAGTGGGTAGGGTGGGGATGGAGGACAGGCAGATGCCAGGGTGACCACAGAGGCACAGTCTTCCACGGAGAAGCTGGGGCCCTGTGCGGTCCTGAGCTCCCTGTCCTGGGGTGCTGGGAGCAGAGGCTGAGCCGCTGAGGCCTTGCGACTCCAAGGGCCAGGCTTGGGCTGCAGAGGACCAGGTGTATGTTCACTGACTCTGATGGGCCTGGGCATGCTGGCCTGAGGCCTCCCTCTCCTCGCCATCCCCAGCAGCACCCCAGCCCCCACCTCGTCGTCCTTGACGCACTGCATGGAGAGGTGGTTGCAGTGCACCCACAGGGCATTGCGGAGAATGGTCAGCCGGTCAAACTCTTGCAGCTGGAAGGCCTGGGAGTGGGAGAGTGGGGAAGACATGAGGAGGGGGCTGTGGGCCCTTCACAGCACAGCTAGGGCTGACCAGCCTGGCCCGCTCTGCTGGAAGCCAGGTGTAAAAGAAAGACCTTGCTGAGTGTCCCCCACCCCCTCCTCTGTGCCCACCTGACACACATTCCTGATCCCAGCTCCTTCCAGGCCCCACCACAGGCTGGAAGAGGCCAGGGGCAAGGAGTAGGGGCCAGGGAGATAAGCACAGGACCCAGAGTCCTGTCTCAGTCATCAGGGTCCAGAGAAGCTGTAGGATTCATCTGAGCCTCGGTTTTGGCTTCAGCAAAAGATTGGCTGAAGAATGCCTGAAGCCAGGTAGTGAGCACCGCAGGCAGGACCCAGCAAGGGCATGGGGAGCAGGCAGATGAATGAAGGATACCCCCCTACTGCCTCGAAGCAGCTATAGCAGGGCCAGGTGTGTCTTGTTTTGCATGTGGAGAACAAGCTACATGCCCAGGCCACTCACCTCACAGGTGGTCCGGTGGTCCTGCTCCCACTCGCTCCGCACCTTCTCCAGCTGCTCGATGTTCTGCCTGTATACCCGCTCTGGAAGCACAGGTGGCGCTCAGGGAGGACCCCTGTGGCACAAGCTCCTCCACCCCTTTGCTCCTGCAGGGGCTTCTCCCCCGGGAATCCTACCTCTCCCAGAGGGACCTGCCCTGGCTGCTTTTGGAGCCCCATCTAAACAATCGTCTGGACTCTCCACTCTGGAACTGCTCTTTTTGAGGTGACCATTAGCACCCCACCATTCTTTGAGCTGCCTAAAGGCTGGAATAGAGCTTCATACACACAAGTTCAGAGTCCAGGCCTCTTGCGTTTTCCTCAGTTGGGAAACTTGGGCTCAGTGGGGGTTGCCATGTGCTAGAGAAGGGGTGGAGCCTAACAGGCTTGGATCAGGACCTCTGTACCCAGATCTCTGGGAGTCACCTGTGTCTGAGCTTGGGAAGAAGCTGGGTCCTGGGAGCAAGGAGGAGAGCGCCTCCCCAGGGAAGGGAGGAGGGTGAGCACTCTGTCCTGGGGGGATGCCAGCAGGGACAGAGGTGCTGGGGGGTTCTGGCCTCAGGTGAAGGATGTGTGCCTGTGTGTGCACGTGAGAAGAGGGAGGTGAGGGGTCTGTCTCCATGGATGTGGCCATCCA
This sequence comes from Otolemur garnettii, assembly GCF_000181295.1. Lineage (NCBI taxonomy): Eukaryota > Metazoa > Chordata > Mammalia > Primates > Galagidae > Otolemur > Otolemur garnettii. The sequence continues at coordinate 28,515,850 of NW_003852406.1, forward strand.
AGTCCTGTGCTCTGGAGCCAGATGCTCTAGGTTCAAGTTCAGTCATCATCACTTATTGGCTGTATGACCTTGGGGAAGTACTTAACCTTTTGTGCCTGTTTCCTCATCTGTTACAAAGATGATAATAACAGCAGCCACCTTGGAGGACTGTTGTCAGGGTCATCACTGTACCAAGAAGTCTCAGTGAGTGGAGAACACAAAGGTGTGTGACTGCACACATGTGGACTGAAGGGACACACTTGCGATTCTGGTGGTCACGCCGGGTGTCAGCCAGGGTGAGGGAGATCATGTGGGGGAAGATGGTCCAGGTCCCTGCCCCGTCTGGGGAGGCAGCTGGGACCCACGTACCTGCCTCTGTGGCTGTGTCCTTGCTCTGCTTGGCTTTGTTCTGGCTCTGAGGAGACGGGAAAGCAGTGCTGAGCCTCCGCCCTTGAGGCCACTTTGAAGCAGCTCCGTCACACCCTCCCTGACTACCCAGTGGGACTCTCAGGAGCCAACTATGGGCAGATTTCATCACTTACGAACAATGTCACCCCAGAACCATGGGCTGGTTCTCAGAAAAAAGGAATAAAACTAGAAACCTCCAGCCTGTGAAGGCGCGCATGAAAAGGAGATGCCAGGACCATGCCAGGCCCCGAGACCACTGCTGAACCCACTGGCTGGGACTCGGAGTCTGGCCCCTCACTTGCCCCCCACTCACCCTCACATCCCTGCCTTCTCTGGCCCTCAGCTCTTCTGTTTGTGCAATGGGTGACATGTGTTCTTGGGCTCTGGTAGCTGATACCCCACCCTACCCCAGAGGCCAGAGCAGTCAAGAGCCTGTGAGCCTGGGCTCTGGACCACCTGGGTCTGGATCCCTCCTCTGCTACTTCCTAGCTGAGACTTTGGGCACATCACTGTCTCTGGCTCAGTTTCTTCTCTGTGACATGGACTATTGAGTCCCTCTCCAAGAGTTTTGTGAGAGTGTCTCCTCTGATTACCCTGGGCCACATGGACCTGCTATGAGGATGGGAGCCTTGGGTGCAGCTTGGCAGAGGGGATTGACTGGCCCTGTCTGTCCACACCTTGATAGTCTAGAAAACCCATTTCACAGATGGAGAAACTGAGGGTCAGAGAGGGCTGAACAGCTAGCATGTCCCAGATGCGGACCTTGTCATTCCTGCTTCCCCTTCCTACCCCAGCCCTGGGGACACCATATGGCCCAGTGGTCCCACACACCTTCTCCACCTGCTTCTGGTGGCCATTGGCACTAATGCGCTCCAAGGCCTGCTCGGCATCATCTGCGTCCCGGCACTTCTGTTCGTACGTCTTCTTGGACTGGGGAAGCAGAGGGGTGTGACTTGGACGACCTCACGGTCCTACTCTTCAGTCCCCCAGACTTAGGCTCCCCAAGCCCAGTCTCCCTCTTCCCTGTTGGGGGCTGTGGGTGGAGCAGGGACATCCTCACCAGGGACAGGGAGAAGGGGGGCCCTTCCCCTGGGGACAGTATGGCCCTGCCCTGGGTCCCTGCCTCCTGGGGGTGTGGCCCTCACAATGCCAAGCCTCTGCAAGTGCTGCCCTTCCATGGAGCCCTTTCCACTTCACACTGGTGTCTCATGGGGCACAGTTCCTCCTCCCTTTGCCCCTGGAGTCCCCAGTGACAGTGTAGATCACCCTTGGGCCAGTGTGTGAGACTGTCCATCTGCCCTTCAGTCAGAGCCCCCAAGGACAGGACCTGGGCCCACCCACTTGGGACTGAGCACCCCAAAGGTCAGTGCACATTTCTAGGCAGAGATCTAAGGCAAGCCCATCCCAGATGCCCAGCAGGGACTAACTGTGGCTGAGGGAGGGCTGCCCTAGACCTTGGCACTCACCTCCATGGCCTTCTTGTAGAGTGACAGCTTGCTCTTCTGGACACGGTCCATGACAGCCTCATACTGCAGGGGACACGAGGCTCTGAGCTGGGGGCCGCAGCCTCAGGACACTCCCCTAGGCCAAGAGGATGGGGTGTCCCTGGGATGAGGCGCAGCACCCCCTTTTGGCTCTGGGAGGTGTGACAGGAAGCCTTCCCTCCCAGAACCTGCTCCTTCAATCACCTCAGAATGGGAGGCTAAAGAGAAGCCCAGGCCATGGCCGCCCATGTCAGGTCCTTGCCACAGGTCCTGTGTGGGGCTCGGTCTTCAGCCAGGGGACTCCCACCTCCACATGCACATGCAGCCCTTCGGCCTTTGTTCCACCACCTCTGCACACAGCACAGTGCTCATCTGCCAAGTGTACATTCTGGCACCCACGGATCCGTATGAACACACTCAAGGTGCACACCCACAGATGCTGCCCCAAGTACACGCCGCACACTCCTGCGTTCTCCCCTGCACAGATGATCCTACCCCATATACTCATGGCCACTTGTGGGCACAGTGGCCACTGCACCCCACCTTCTTGTTCAGATAGAGAGGGTGCGACAGCCAGGGCAGAAGTTGGGTTATACTCATAAGGCAAGAGGAGAACTCGAAAAGAAATGTCCCTGGCCCTGGGCTAGGGCCAGTTTGTCTCTGGGGTCTCAGGGGGTCTGTGCCTGTGGAGGGCCCACAGAGGCTCGGGTACACACAGAAATACACACAGGTACGCGGGGCCTGGCTAGGATACATGTTCACAGGCACACACACAGGCACCCCTGCTCTCTTTGCATGCACACAGGCACACAGCACAGCGCTCTGCTGTGGTCCTGGTCGCTTGGGGAGGAGACTGTTCTGTCCAAAACAGCCTCTGCAGACACCGCAGCTCCTCTGGCCACAGCAGAGCTCAGAATAGCCTGGTGGGGTGCTGATGCAGCAAGTGCTCTGCGGGTGGCTTCCAGCTCCGAGAGGCCACCCCTTTCAGTGCCTTAAGGCTGGACCAGCTGCTGGGGATGGCTTTTTTGTCTGCTCAGGAACCCAAATTTAGACTCTTGAAAGACAGACCCCAGCTGGCCAAATAGAGAGGGAGCAGCTGTGCTACATTCCTGCCCTCGAAACCACTGAGCAGAGCTGGAGCCCTGTGAAGACTAAGGCGTATCTGGCCCTGGGCTGTGTTCCCAAAGCTTAGGAGGGGGGTGCAGGTGTCCCAGCCTGCAAGAAGGAAACTGAGGCACAGAGCAGGGAAGTGACTCACCCAGGACACCTAGGCCCAGCCTGGCCCTAGCCCCAAGGTAGAGTCTTTTTCCCCCTTCTAGCTCAGCTGTTTCTTCTCATTTTCAGTTCTCTGGACACTTTATTTATTTTTTATTAAATCATAACTGTATACATTTATGGGGTACAACACGATGATTTGATATACAATATGGAATACTTAAATCAAACTGATTAATATAACCATCACCTCACTTTCTTTGGACACTTTAAGGAAACATTTCTGAGCACCAGCCTCTCCCACCTTGCTCAGTGCATCACCCTCAACACTGTCCCCATGACCCACGCCCACCTGCATCCTGCCTGCCCTCCCAGTGATCAGGGACTCAGCCAGTCAGAGCTTCAGGCTTGGGAAGGAAGGAGCCCAGTCCCCACCCAGTGCTGCAGCTTCTTGATAAGTATCCTTCAGCCTCTGGTTGCACATCTCTCAGGATGGACCTTTCCAAACAGTCACTCTGTCTACGGATGGCTGTGCCTGCACATTGGTAAGGGCAGGATCCTCTGGAAGCTGGGCTGTGCCTCACATTCCCACCCTCAGCCTCAGGCAGTCCTGTAGTGGCTGCCCCAAATATGCTTTCTCCAAGATAAACAGCCCTGATCCTTGGGCTCAGGACCAGATTACCTCCTCTGGACCCCCCAAGTTGCCACTGACCCTTTAGAGTGTGTTGTAAGATAATCAAAAGACAATGTTACCTTCTCTGGGGAAGACAGACAAATGGCTAACCAACATAAAAAATGCTCATCGTCCCTGATCACCAGAGAAATGCAAATCAAAACCACCCTGAGATGACACCTAATCCTGGTAAGATAAGCCCACATCACAAAATCCCAAAGTTGTAGATGCTGGCACGGATATGGAGAGAGGGGAACACTTTTACACTGTTGGTGGGACTGCAGACTTATACAGCCTCTTTGGAAAGAAGTATAGAAAATCCTCAAAGAACTCAAATTAGACCTCCCATTTACAATTGCCAAGACCTTGAAACAACCTAACTTCCCACCAACCCAGGAATGGATTAACAATCTGTGGTCTATGTATACCATGGAATACTATTCAGTGTAAAAAAGACGGTGACTTCATATCTTTTGTATTTACCTGGATGGAGCTGAAACACATTCTTCTCAGTAAAGTATGACAAGAATACGATACTATATCAATACTATGTAATATGAAGCCAGTAGATGATCTAATTCATGCCCAAGGAGGAGAAAAACTCATTTCAATTCAAGTTCGGGGGAGGAGGATGAGAGCGAGGGGAGGGGGAAAGGGGTCTTGGAGTGGCCCCACTGAATGGACACAACAGAGCAGTGTATGGCAGACCTTTTGAGACCCTACAAGAGGGACTCTACCTAACAAATTCAAATATTTTGACGTGGTTGTTTGTATCCTCACATTAACCTGAAATTTAAAAAATTAAAAGAAAAAAAACAAAAAGACTGATGTCTTTCCCTCTGCCCTGGCATGAAGCAGCTCAGGGGGAACGACCCTGAGTAGGGCTGTCAGGCTCAGAGTCTTTGCCATAACCTCTCCCCTTCAGATCACTCTTAAGCCCCCAAGCTTGGGGTGCCATGATCCCCCTTCCCCCCCACTGGCCCTGCCAGGACGGCTGGCCCCCCCAGCTCCACTGTGACCCAGAGTGGGCCCGGGTGTCTGCCTCCCCCGGCACTGCCTCACCTTCTTCCTCTGCTCCTTCTGCCTCTCCCGGAACTCCTCCAGGCTCCGCAGCTCCTCCCGTAGAGTCAGGGCCAGCTGGATGTGTGAGCTGCCCACATTCTCCATTTCTGGGGACAGATTACGGATGTTGGTCCTCAACGTCACATCTGATGGATGTTGGCCACCCACAACTCTCCCTTGCCTGGGCCAGCCTAGCACCCACACATTGGTCCCCCAAACTCCTCTGCCAGCCTCTCAACTCTTGGGCAAAGCCAGGCCAGAATCCATCTCAGAAGATGGAATGAGCTTACAGTGGGGGACCATCAGGACTTACGGTGCTTTAAGGAGTCAAAGGAAGCCCGGAGAGAGCTGCAAAACAGAAAGGTCCAGGTCAGCAGGAAGAGAGCACAGCATAAACCCAAAGTCCTGCCCCCACCCCCGCCAAGGGCTTTTATTTTGGTGGGAAGACCCTGGATCAGTTATTCTAGACCCAAAGGACCCTTCTGCCAGATGATGACCATCCACTGGGGCCCAGACAGATTTCTGGAAGGCAAAGTTCCTTTATGGAATTGTAAAGCGATCAAACCTCTTCAGTGTGGCAGAAGAGGAGGTATCAGTGCCCCTCTGCTCCTGGCCGCATTCTGAGAGAAGAGGGGACTGTCTTCAGGTCCTACCCTCCTTCCCCTGAAACCCTCTTCATAATCACAGCCCTCTCTCCTCTTCTGAAGCAGGACAGGGCAGTTCAGACCTGGCTCTCAGCAGGTGGCCTGGAGGACCTTTGGAGGAAGTTGGATAAGATGCTAGAGGGCAGGCAGGGCTGAGGGAGGTAGAGAGATGTGGGCACTGTCTGCTCCAGGGAGAGGGGAAGAGGCTGGCACCGGGCATAGGAGGTGGGGGATGACTTCCTGGGGTGGGGCTGCCAGACTGCACATATAAAAATATAAGACAGTTCAATGTGCATTTCAGATGAACAAATACTTTTTGAATGTAAGTATGCCCCGTGTAATATTTGGAACATACTTTCATTTGTTAAGTATTTATAGCTCATTTGAAGTTCGAATTGAACTAGGCATTCTGTGTTTTGTATGGCAGCCTTACTGAGGGGGCTCTTTCTCAGAGCCATGAGTGGAGCTGAGGTCTAAGCCAAGGTGCTGGAGCCCCCAGGACCCAGTCCTGTGCTGATGTGTAATGGGCACCACCAGGCAGAGGTGTCCCTGTGTGGCAGCAGGACCACTAGGGTAGAGTGCCTCTCCCTGGCCCACTGGCCCTCAGGGCCCTCTCAAAGGCATGAGCTCCCTGTCTAGGGGAGGAAGGAGGTGGTACTGCTGCCCAGCATAGCATTCAGCAGGACCTGGGCAGGGGCTTCTCCTCACTCCAGAGCCCCACATGGGTTAGAAACAGACCCTGGAGCCAGAAAGCCTGGATTCATTTCACGCTCTGCCACTCTCACTGTGTGACCTTGGGCGAGTTACCTCACCTCTCTGTGTCTCAGATCTCTCTTGTTTTACAGCATAAACAGGGTGGCTGTGGGGAGTGAATGAGTTTGTGTGTGTAAAGCACCTCTGTCAGGACCTGATGGAGGGCACATAGCAGGCACTTGACAAAGACTGCCATTGTGCAGCCCTCCCCTGCACACCCAGACCAGTCCTGGGAGGTTCCCCAAACCTCTGCAACCTGACCTGAGCTGTCCCCCCAACATGCCCCACCGAGGAGCTGAAGAGTGCCCCCTCTTATCAGAAACCCCCCATTGTACACGACTTCAGGTGGGGGATGTCCCTTTCTACCCCTGAGCCTGCAGTGCCCCCAGCCTGGGCCCTTGGAGGCAAAGAGATGGGTGTGTGTTGGCTACAGATTGGCTCCAAGGGCATGACTGCATTTGTAGTCCCTTAACAAAGGGAGTGGAAGATTCTGCGGTTCCCTGTTCTCTAAGACGTCTGATGAACTGCAATCAGTCGAGGCAGATGGGGAAACTGAGGCCAGAGTGTGGCTAGGCTTGCTGGTGTCACACACAGCAAGGCACCTGTCACCCAGCCCTTGGCCTGGGGCTCTTCCTGCAGTCTCTCTGCAGAGTAGCTCGCTCGCCCTCTGGTGGCCATTTATCTGCATGACGCCTGTCTCCACGAGAGGCAGAGGCGGCAAGGGCTCCTGCCTAGCTTGCACACTGCCATATCCATGGACTGCACAAGGTAGGCTTCACAGGGGGCTCTCCACCTCCTCTCATCAGACAGCTGGGGCCTAGGAGGAGCTGCAGCTCATCGGGGCCAACGAAGATCCAGGCCTCAGCAAGAGCTGTGGAGCCCTAGGTAATACCAGGCCCCTTAACCTAAACAGGTGCATCTCTAAGTGAGGTCCATACAGGGGAAGGAGGAAGAAGGGGACGGGGGAGGAGGAGAGGGGTAAGTTCATATCTACTGGGTACAGTGCACACCCTCTGAGTGAAGGGCACACTTATAACTGTGACTCAATCTGTACAAAAACAAAGTATGTAAACAAAACATGTACCTCTAATATTCTGGAATTTTTAAATACCAGTATTTAAATACCAAAGTAATTTAAAAATATACACTTGTTATATGGACTGTTCTGTGTCTGTGTCATATTGTGCAATAAAAAATTTCAAATGTAAATAAAAAACACATCTATGCGCCACCCTCCTGGGCCTATGGACTCAGGTCCACAGACCAGCAGCATCAGCATCACCTGGGTGCATGTCAAAAATGCAGGTTCTCAGGTTCCTCCAGTCCTGACACCAAGACTGGGGATCTGGGGGTGAAGAGGCCTCTGTGTTTTTTTTTTTTTTAGACAGAGCCTCAAGCTGTCCCCCTGGGCAGAGTGCCGTGGCATTACAGCTCACAGCAACCTCCAACTCCTGG
>NW_003852406.1:28523654-28531431 GCF_000181295.1 Otolemur garnettii
GTGGCTGGCGCCTTAGCCGGTTGAGCTATAGGCGCCGAGCCAGGCCTCTGTGTTTAAACAAGACACGCCTCTGGGTGCTGCTGGTGTTCATTCAAATGTGAAAACTGCTGTCTCAAATCACTTATCTTTACAACTCTGCAAGTGAAGGTATCTTACTATCCCCATTTGACAGATAAGAAAAATGAGGGCCAGAGAGGTGGAGAAAGTGCCTCATGGCTGGGCAGCACCTGTGGCTCAAAGGAGTAGGGCGCTGGCACCATATACCAGAGTGTAGCAGGTTCAAACCCAGCCCTGGCCAAAAACTGCAAAAAACAAAAAAACAAAAAGAAAGAAAGAAAGTGTCCCATGGCCACACGGCTGGTAAGAGGTATAGTTTGGTGAGACCTCGTCAAGGCCTGGTCTCTGCTTTTTAACAGGGATGTGGCCTCCATGGTGACCGCCCTTCCTTGGCAGGGTTGGGACTCTCCTCTGACTCTTTGTCAGTGATCACATCTCCAATCCCTCTGCTTCCTGACACACTTACCATTGGCCCAGCCCCTACTATGGTTAGGGTCCCTCTGGGCTCAGCCTAGCTTCTCCCCTTCCCAGCGCTCTCACACACCACCCTGGCCAGCTCCTGCAGGGTCATATCCCACCCAGAGCTCCCTGAGAGCTGGGTCTCTCAGTTCACAGGTGCCTCCAAACAGGTCCTCTTGCGGGGCACCCTTGCCCAGTGACGCCACTGTCCATGGGTTATATACACTGGAAACCAGCAAGTCGTGCTAGACTCTGTCTCTCCCTCTGCTTGCCACCACCTTCTATTTGCACCCCTCTATCCCAAACACACCTATGTGCCACCCTCCTGGCCTATGGACTCAGGTGCAGGGTGGCTGTAAGGGATGAGCCTCTGGGCACTCTGGCCCCTTCCCCAGCACCTAACTAGAAGTGGGGAGCCTGGCTGAACCCATAGCACTGCCAGGTGAATGTTCAGCCTTGCCCCACCCCCCGGACAGTCTGTGTTCAACTTAACCTGTTTGTCCCCAAAACCTGGCTCAGCCTTGGGAGCAACGTGGATCCTGGTGCTGGCTCTGCAGGGACAGCTGGGCAGGGCCATAGGCTCTGATCACTCCAGACCCCTCTGCTCTCTTCTGGACTGCAGCCTTCCCACCCTGGCCCCTATTCCTAGTGAGGACACCTTCAGGCCATCACAGTGCAGCTCACACGGCAGGGCCCAGGACAACCCCTCTCTTTCTTGGCCCCAGAGTTTCAAGGAGGCAACCTCAGCTCTTTGGGTGAGGGGAGGAGTCCAGCTTTGCCCTGGACCTGAGGCAGCCCACAGTGGGTTGGCAGACACTCTTGAGGTGAATGGCCTTAAAGTTTGGTCTTTCGGAGTTCGCCCCATGAAACCCAGAAATGGTGATTTCTCTTAGCTTTTCTGTCACTCCCGCTTCTTCCACCTGACTGCAGGGAAGCTGCTGAGACCTCCTTGAGCTCTACTATGTCTCTATTGTATGTTAAGGACAGAGTCTCCATGCTGGCTTCTGCCTACTGCTGTATGTCACCAAGGCCATCACATATAACCCATCCTATTGCCCTTTTTGACTGGGATGTCAGGAAGCTCAGCCTGATTTCTGTGCTCAAACACAACCTAGATTTCCAGTATAAATGTTTCCCCCTATACGCTCTTCCCTGACCACCTCAAGTCCTTGCTTTGGCATCCCTACCCCTTGCCCATCTGCCTGCTGGTATGCTTGTGCCTCCCAGCTGACAGGAGCAAGACCTCTTGCCCCCCTGAGCTGGAGGCTGGACCCACACTGACCTGGTATTCGGGGGCACCTGATGGGAACAGGGCCCACCTGTCTCCAGCAGACATCCTCAGTGATGTCTTTGTTCTCTCTGAGCTCAGAGGAAGAGAGACTATGAAAAAGAATTTCTTCTGACAGGAAAACCACAGCATTTTAGGTTTGTGACAAGTGGGGGTGAGGCAGGGCCATGAGGATTTAAACCTGTGCCTCTGAGGAGGCCGTCCTTGCTCCCCAGAAACCGCAGACAGGAGCACAAGAAGCTGGCCCAGCCCTCCTGCCTGTCTCCCTGAGTCCCCCTGCCAAGGGCTGGGGAGCAGCAGGGGAGGCAGGCACAGGCTTCTGGGGCAGGCGGCATTGCAGGCCGACCTTGAGGGACCGGTGGGACTGGGTAGCAGTGAGCTCTGTCAGCAATATCCACAAGCCCCTAGAATACCTCCACCTGTCTTTACAATGCACTGAAAGGGCTGTGGGGTCCCCTTTAGGGACCTGGTCTGATTTGTGCCACCTCCCCGGAGATGCTTGCTGAGATAACGTGTGAAGGAGGTGCTTGACCAAGGCATTTTAGGATTTGAAAAACCTCCCTTGACTCTATGTGGTCTGAGCCTCCAGGCCTGAGCAAGGCTGCTTGGTGAGTGGAGGTCAGGGGACAGAAATGTTTTATCTTCAGGCAGCTAATCTAACCAGCTCTGCCCTCTCAGTGCTATTTATGGGGTCATTTAAGCCCCTGCCCCCGCAGTCTTTCCACTCCCTAGCCCGCTGCTGAGAACCAGCATCCCACAGACCCAGGCAGCTGGGGGCCACAGGGAGGCTGGGACTTCCCAACCTGGGGGCGACCACCAGCCCCCACACTAGGCAACCAGGCCACCTTTCCCAAGAGCCAACACACAGCCCCCCACCAGCCTCCAAGATGAGGAAATGCCACAGGGGTTGTGACCATCTCTCATGCTTCTCACAAAGAACCTTCCAGGGGTGACCTGCTCTAGTTAAGATTATGGCGGGGGTGAAGGGAGGGTATCTGGGAGCCTTTCCTGGAGGAGGTAAGAGCATGAGAGAGCCCTGAAGGGAGGCAAAGGCCTGGGGATGAGAATGAAGTCACCTTCGTTATACTTTGTTTTAGTTCTTTAATCCATGTGGGTAGTCTCAGGGATGCACACAGCAGGTGCTCCATAAGTGCCTGCTGACGCAATGGGTGGACTACGGATGCTTGGGTCCCAGTTACAGAAAGGAATGACTGAATGGTCTTGCCACATCTGTCACCCGGGTCAATGGCAACACTTGCTATATGCCCGCTGTGTGCAGTAGATGAGTCGGGAGCTGCATTGGCCGCAGCCCTAAGAGGCAGCAGCTGAGCAGGATGGGTTCAACTCCTGTCCCGGTGCTCATGGCTCAGAACGTGCCCTGTACTTGCCACCTGTCTGTGCCACCAGCCTCTGGGTAAGCTCTGGCCAGTACTCGTTCTTCCCAACCCTGGGAACCTTTGTGGCAGGGTCTGCTGGGCCCCAGGGACCTTGTCCCTGTGGACCTTATTTCTGCCTTTCCAGTTTCATGGGCTTGGCACTCTCTGCCCGGGCTCCAGCTGCTGCCCTGACACTGACTCTGCTCCCTACCTGCAGCCTGGCCCCCTCTCTCCGACCCCAGGGATACCCAGTCTCCATCTCTCTATGCAGCGCTCCCCAAGGGCCCTTGACTCTGGGCCAGGGAGGGGCTGGGTCCAAAAGGAAATGGACTGGGCCCAGCCAGGCTTCTCAGCCTAAAACTAAGCAGGCAACTCCCCTGTGTCTGACGCCTAGAGGGCTGGGGTCTGTGGGGCCTGCTGGACTATGGGGACCCCCCTGCTTCCTGAGCATCACAGTGGCTGGGCGCTCTTTGCTTGTCAAGGTGACTGCCCAGAGCATCCCTTTGGGCTGACATCCCCTTTCACAAGCAGGGACCTAGGACTCAGATGGGGAGGACCACCAGGGTCACACAGGAAGTCAGCGAGGGCACCCTCTACCCCACCTCACCTTCCGCAGCTATGTTGGGGATCAGGGTCACCCAGAGCCTCTACCTGGCCACTTCCTGTTTCTAAAAGATGGAACCAGATACGGTGTCCTTCCCCTTCCCACAGCCCACTCAGCTCCCAACCCACATTTGTCTTTGTTAGTGGCTTCTCCCCTGCTCTGCATCCCGTGTGACTCACAGTCCCCTGAGCATGCCTCACACCAGCCCCTCCAGCCTGTGGAATCCTTCCCCACAAGCTTCCCTCTCTTTCTGGGACAATTCTTGTTTTCCCAGTGGGCTAGAGGGGCTCCTTCTGCATCATGCTCTCCCAGCCCCGCCCAGCACACACCTCAGTCCCACTGGACAGTCCTGGGCCCATCTGCAGGGGAACCCAAAGAGAGGCCCCAGCGGACATCTGTTCATTCCTTACCATGTCTTGAGCCCCTCCTCTGTGCCCAGCCTGCATCCAGCCCTTAGCCTTACCCTTGGGAGAGACCACGTTCTTGTTTATCTGCACAACAGCCCATTAGTGTGGGCAGATGAGAAACAGAGGTGAAGCAGCTTGCCACCATCACACAGCTCATGAAGGCTGAGCCCAGACTAGAGCTCACACACTCTCTGGTCTAACACGCACACCCTCTGCATTGGGCATTAATTTCCTCAGGTAACACTACTTTTACCTTCTGCTAGACCTTCCTGTGGTTTTGTGTGTGGTTTTTTTGCTTGTTTGGTTGGGGTTTTTTGGCTTCTGGTTGGAAGCAGGAGCTGCCAGGGTGTCCTGTGTCTTTAGAAGACCGAGCGAGCCAGAGCTGCATGTGCAGGTCATCTCTCTAGAGCAGGGCCAGGGCCTGACCTTGGGGGAGCAGGAGAAGGGGGCAGTTACTGCAGCCACACAGGGGCAGGCCTCAGGGCCCTGCAGGAGGAGGATTTTTCAGAGCCCTTTGTCGGCCTGGCGTCCAGTGCCCTGTCTGATCTGCAGTGTGGCTCTATCTTCACCCAGGTGGATAGTTTGTGTCTTCCCAAGGCAGCCCCATCACCACACTGTTACAAAGTCTTCAGCTGCCCTGAAACCCTGTCTCCACGTCCCCCACCTGGCTTAGTAGTCTGCACAGAGTCCTCCAGGGCTCAAGACCCCCAGTTGTGTCATCATGGCAATGCCCCTGGACGCCTCTGCTCTGAGCCAGGTCTGAGCTAAGCCCCTGGACCCACTTAACCCTCTGAGGAAGGTGGTGGTATTATCCCATCATTGGTGAAGGAATGGAGGCACATAGCATGCCAGTGGCCAGCACAAGGTCACAGCTAGCACCAGAACTCAGGTGTGGGCCCCTCCTGGCCCCCATCTCTGGCTTTACCTCCATCCTTGAAGCCCAGGCTGGGGCTGAACCAGTGCTGCAGAAGGCTCAGGCAGCCAGTGGAGGGGCTTCTCACCTGTCCCTATGACCTGGGTGGAGGCCACCCAGAGTGCTGCAAGGGCCTGGGGACCAATGGGCTCTTGCCTCTCTGGTCAGCCCCTTTCCAGTGCTCAGACAGACTGTGGGCTTTTCTGCCCCACTCAGAGCCTGGCCTCAACCAGCATGACCAGCACTCTAGTCCTGTGAACAATCTGGACTCTTCTTGGCCCTACCCAGACTGCCTGATGTCAGGAATCCCCAGACACTGTCTGAAGGCACAGAAAGAAGGGGAGCGAGCCCAGGGCCTGGGGTCTCTTACTTGATCTCCGTCTGGCCGCCTGCCTTCCGGGCGATCTGTACCAGCTCCTTCCCGTAGCGCTCCTCTGCCTGGGCCCTGAGAGAAGAACAACCCATGGGTACTGGGTCTCCTGCAGGTCTGCCAGCTGAGGGGTCCCTGTGAAGTCTGTGGCAGAACCTGAGGACCCACCCGTCAGCCATTGGAGGCAGGCATGGCTCCTTGAAAAAATTAAGCCCCCAGCCCTTCCTGGAAAGAAATGTCCAAATACAGGTACATTTGAAAAAACATCAAGTGATTTGGCCACTTAGGGTAGGTCTGGGAAAAAGCAGGGAGTCACACTCCTGATCTTTTAAAGTGGGGTGCTCTCAGGGCAGCTTGGGAGGGCTGGGGCAGGGGCCTCGGCCCGCCTGCTGGCTCACCTCTGCCTCAGCAGCTCCTCCATGTCCTTGCACATCTTCCTGCCGTCCAGCAGCCGCTGCAGCAGCACCTCATAGCCCGTGTGGGCTGTGAAGTCCCTGCACTGTGACACAGGACAGAGGGACAATGAGGGTCACAGCCGGGTGGCACTGAGCCCAGCCTGGTGGGAATTCCTCTGACTACCTCCAGGAGCAGTCTCCATCCTGCCTCCATCTCCCACCTTACAGGCCAAGCTCTTGGGCCTGGTCTCATAGGCACACAGGGGTCCCTCCCACGTCTGTGCAGGTAATAGGTACATAGTGAAGGTAAGAGGATTCTGGGTGTGTGGCTGAGGGGCTGGTCTGGGAAGTTGGGGGAAGGAGGTAATATTCAAGGATTAAGAGGGGACAGAGGTCCCAGGATATCCTGAGACCCAACAAGTAGGTCCCAGGGCCAGGCTGCCCACTCCAGGTCCTCTTGGGACCCTCACTCCAGGGGCAGGTGAGGGATGTTGGGAGGAGGCAGAGACTGTCAAATCAGGGCAGGCCCTGGGATATGGCATCTAGTCTGTCCCTCCTTTCTGTCCCCAAAGCCTCGCCTAAAACCCCAGAGACTGGGTAAAGAAGCCCCAGTTTCCCCGAGCACACGCATCATACACCATTCCCCTGAGCTCAGAGAGGCAGTGAGGTTCTCCAAGGTCACGGCCACTGACTTGTCCCCCAGATGCAATCTGGTGGTCCTGCTGCTGCCCCATGCCTCCTGCAAATGCCGCCTTATATGTATGTAGTGAGCAGAGGTGGACCCACAATTGAGGAAAGCTTCCTGAGGGAAGAGGCATTTGAGCCAGGTTCTAGAGAGAGTTTTTCTTCAAGGTTTAAGGAGAATCAGACATAGGGAGGAAGGGCAGAGGTGACAGATTGTCCCAACTGGCTACATGTTCTAGCCCACCCTCAGCAGACTCAGAAGGACTGTCCTACACGATGACATAGGGCCCCAGGCTCATGCCCTGCTCCCTCAGCGTCCCTGGAAATTCCTGAGGAGAACCTGACCCAGGTTCAAATGCCCACAAAATGACAAGCAGAGTGTCTGGGCCCTGGCTGGCCACCTAAGGCCCCCAGTGTCCTACATGGCTGTCCAGGAGCTCACATCCACCTTCATGTTCAAGCTGGTGTCACTGGACCAGGCTGGAGCAGGCAGCCACTTGTCTGTTCACCCGCCAGCAGCCATAGCTTCTTGCCCCTCGGCCTCAGCCCACCCTTCAGACCCCCACATCAGAGTCTATGGCAGCCAGGAAGAAAATCAGATCTGGAGCCTCAGCCTCTTGTGCCAGCCTCATGAGGGATCATTTGACCTGGACAGCAGAGTCAGGTCAAGAGGCCACAGACAGATCTCCCAGAACTGGGAAGATTCTTGTCCAGTGCCCCTCCATCCTTGGAAATTCGAAGCCCAGAGAAGGGAAGGGCTTGCCTAAGGCCACAGAGCCAGGACAAAATCCAGACCCTTAAGGGAATTAACTCTCCTTCACAGAGGCTCTGGGAGAACCGCAGGGCTCTGAACAGGGCACGCCTGCCATAGCCCCGAACTGCCAAGGAAACCCTTCTTCTGTCCTTATTGAGGCCCCAGAGTGGATAAAGAAGTAAAACCAAACCTACATTGGCCATTCTGGAGGAGGCAGGAAGCAGTGAGGAGCCCTGCAGGCCGGTCCTCAGGAGCTCAAGTCCCCAGAGAGCCGCAGGCTCAAGAATCCTGTCCGGCCCCTGCTCAGACCCACGGAGATGTACACAGGGGCTGTGGTTGCATGAGCCACAGTCACAAGGACTAGCCTGTTCCAAGGAAGTGCTTGACTCTCTAGGGGCTGCTCACAATGCCTCCCAACCCTGCCCCCCTCAGCCTATGCCCTCCTCCACCCCCAGCCCAGCCCCACAGCC
>NW_003852406.1:28531623-28543068 GCF_000181295.1 Otolemur garnettii
CCCCAGCCCCAGCCCGGCCCCTCAGCCTATGCCCTCCCCTAGCCCCAGCCCGGCCCCCCAGCCTATATCCTCCCTCAGCCCCAGAGCAGCCCAGACACCTCCTCAAAGGCATCTGTCCTGACTCATTGCTCAGAGCTGGGAGATGCGGGCACAGGAAGCTAAGGAAATGAACGACCCTAAGGAAATGATCATTCTAGCCATCAGTTGTTCGTGTACCCCTCAGTCTCCCCCAGTGCCCCCAGCCTCCAGCCCTCCCTTCACCTTCCCTCTCACATCATCCTGTCCACCTGCAGCCTCTGTCACCTGAGTTGGCCATGGACTTGCCCTTTGTGAATTCTCCATGTCATGACGCCCTTTGCCATCCTGTAGGATAGTCCTTCTACCTGCCCACACTGGACCAAGGACATCACAGACATTACCTTACTGAACACAGCACAGACTGGGGGGGTGAAGATGGTGATGAGGAAGCCCAAAGAGTCCCCTGAACTGGTAAAGGGCAGAATTTGGGATCTGAACTCAGGCGGGCATCTCATAAGACCATGTACCCGTCATATAGCAGTCAGCCAATAACCATATTATATTTTGAAACACTGAAAAGTGATTTGAAAAAAAAATGAAAATGTTTACTCAAATATTCCCCACCTTAAATAAAACCTGTAGTTTGGGCTATAATTCAGTTATCACAGAATCTCAAAGCCCAGCTGTATGCCCAAGCTGGGTCAGAGAAATACCAGAGCCACAGCCCAGCCATGTGGCACCAGGGACAACACACCCTCCACTAGGAGGTGAGAACCAGGCACACTCTCTTATCTGGGAGGCCCACCCAAGCCAGATGTGGGACCCTGCCCTTGTTGTCCATAGTGAGTGATCACTCTTGGCTCCAGGAAGAGGTGATCAGGACAGCTGAGGGCAGGAGGAAGTATATCCTGCCCCAGCCTCAGGGCAGTGCAGCAAAGTGCTGGGTGCTCTGTCCCGCCCAGGGATGGCCCATCAGCCTTCTTCTCTGGGTGGGCCTGGGTGAGTCCTGCTCCTGGCCTGTGGCCTAGCTGGGCCCACTAAGCCCCCATTGGCTGGGTAGAGAAGCAACCTCTGTACCCACCACGACTTCCTTTTTCCTGCCCAGATCACTCTCGGTGGCTGCAGGGGCTAGGCCGCAGAGACCAGGCCCCAAGGCAAGCCACTTTCCTTCTTGGGACCTGGTTTCCCTGTTGAGGAAGTGGGGTAGGACGTTTATCCAGGGCATGGCCGCACTGGGGCAGGCTGTGGGTCAGAGACTGAGACGCTGGAAAGAGTTTGACAGAGATGTGAGTTCACACTTGCCCTGGCCCTTCTCAGCCTCTGTTTCTTTCCCTGTGAAAATGGGCATTGCCATGGAGAGTTGATCTGAGCAGCGAATGAACAGGTATGCACAAGTGAGAACAGTGCCTCAGGAGCGGGGCTTACCCTGAGGCAGGCACTGAGCTAGGATTATGCTACATGCCCCACCTTATAGATGAGAACAATGGAACACACAGAAGTCACCCCTTTCCAAGGACCTGCAGGGCACAGCCAGGACCCAGACCCTGATGTCCCAGGCTGACATCTTGGCTCTTAACTTCCCGTTGTTTTACCTCCCTGCAAAGCCCAAAGCTCTGGAACTGTCACCCATTGGCAATTCAAGTGGTAGCTCCCCATATCCTGCGGCCTCCTAATGTGGCCAACTGGGGAAATTGAGCCACCTTCCGCCTCCAGTGGGTCCACTTAAAAGGGAGGAGAACCTTCTTCAAATGCTCTCTTATATGGGTCTCCAGAATATAAAGTTTATCAGAGGACAGCTAAACCTCTCTACTTTGGGGAAAGAGGCCTGGGTTTTGATCCCGTTTCCCATCTGCTGTGTTTAAGAAAAGGAGCTGCAATTTGACCTGAAAACGAAGTGGGGGCTGTGGAAAGAAGCCAGGAAGAGCTGCCTGGTAACTCCTTGTCCTTGAGAATGGCCTGGCAGGGGGAGAGGAGCCCCAAAGAGAAACTGCACGGGGTGACTATTGGGTGCAACTGACAGGGGCCAGAAGTGGCTGCCTGCACACTTGGGGTCGGGGGTGGGGAGCTGGCAAGGAATCTGTTCAGGTACCTGGCAGAGAAAGAACTGGCCTATGGGCACCTGCCCCCTGGAGGCACCAGGTACGACAGCCCTGGGGAAGTAGGGCCTTTCTCCCCTTTGGAGTCACTGCCCCATCCACCACCCCCTCCTTGGAGACCCCAGACACAGCTGCCTGTGGGTTATGGTACAGCATCGCAAGGGAAGACATAAGCTCTGTTCTCTTCTCCCCTCGGAGGCTTCCCATGCAAAGCTGAGGAGTGGGGAGCTTTAAATCGAATGAGAGTGAAAGTTTGAGATTAGGCTGGATTGGATTTCAGTGTACCTGACAATGACTGGAAAATCTCTGTCCTGAGCCCAGGGTAGGGGGATGAGGGAAAGTAAAAGAAAGAAAAATTAAGTCTCTGCTTTCACCCTACCAAGTTCAAATTCCATTTTGTACACATTGAAAATCTAATCATCCTAGTGTCTGATGTGCTCTTGGGTTGATGAGCTTTTCATTTTTTTCTATTTTTCCTTTTCTTTCTTTTCTTTTCTTTTTTTTTTTCTCCTGGAGATAGGATCTCCCTCTGTTGCCCAGGCCTGAGGGCAGTGGCATGATCATAGCTCATGGTAACCTCAAACTCCTGGACTCAAGCGATCCTCCCGCCGCAGCCTCCCAAAGTGCTAGGACCATAGGCACAAGCCACTCAGCCTTTAACCTTTTAAAGAAGTCTTCTTTTATTGGTGAGTGACGTGATGGACAGAGAAACCAGGCTCACTTCCTGTTATTGTGGAAGCCTGACGTCATGCCAACTCTTTTTTTTTTTTGAGAATGAGTCTTACTCTGTCCCCCTGGGTAGAGTGCCATGGTATCGTCACAGCTCACAGTAACCTCAAACTCTTGAGCTCAAGTGATCTTTCTGCCTCAGTCTCCCAAGTAGCTGGGACTTCAGGCTGCCACGGTAACATCCAGCTAATTTTCCTATTTTTAGTAGAGATAAGGTCTCACTCTTGCTCAGGCTGGTCTTGAACTCCTGAGTTTAAGAAATCCACTTGCCTCTGCCTCCCAGAGCACTAGGATTACAGGCATGAGCCACTGTGCCTGGCCATCACGCCAACCCTTTTGGATAAGTGTCTGGGAGCAACAGGTGCTGAGCCTGCTGATGCTCTCTCTTCCCTCACTAGGCTTCACGGCAGTGACCTCTGCAGCCCGTGTTGCCATTACAAGTTTACTAGTGCCCTGTTGTCTGTCTTCCGTGGGCCAAGACACCAAACCACAAGGACTGTTAGGAAACCAGGGGTAGTAAGCACTGCCCTCTTGAGACAGCCAGCTCTGTGAAGGCAGCTTATGGATCTGTGGGGTTCCCTGCTGGATCCCAGTGCCCAGGGCCCAAGTGCAGATGTGCTGAGTGACTGTCAATGAAGGACTGGAGTGCACCTCAGTGAGAGACGACATGGCTGTGTGTCTGCTGGTTCCCAAGGTGTCTCATGGAGGGGACCAGACCATTTGCTGGAAGATTAAGTAACTCTTTCCCCAGCACCTTTAAATAAACAGACTTGTCTCCTCTACTTCTTACCACAGTCCTCTGAGGCAGGTATTTTTCCCATTGTATAGACAAGGAAACAGGCTCAGGGAGGATGAGTCCATGGCACTTGTCCACCGTCCCACAGTTGCTACCCCACAACAGGACTCATCTCCACTGTTATTGGTTGGCAAGTTGAGGATGGCAGATCACCAAACACTTAGGTATGATTGGGCGGATGGATGACCAGAGAGTTCAGGAAACAAAGCAGTTTCTTGCCCAGAGTATCTTGAAGGAGCAGTGGGTAAGGAGGGGATCCCAAGCCAAAGCCACGGAAGAGCCCCTGAGGAACACTGTCTCCCCTGCACATTTCTGTGGAGCAGAAGGAGCGACGGTGGTTGGCTTCTCCAAGCCCAGGCCATGACTCATGCCCAGAGACAGGGAGGCTAACTCCAGGGCAACACAAGGAAAGGTTTCCCAAGAGCCCAAGTGGCCCCAGGTACGGAATGCAGGAGGGCACCCATCACTCGCAGCCCATAGATTAGCAGTCTGTAAGCAGGTTAGGGATGTCACAGACAGGACTTGTGTCTCAGATGACACGTTAAAGTAGGAGCTTAGCGTCTAGGAGTCTCCTGACTCAAAGGCCTGCAGGGGTCTATAAGCAGATACATGTGGGATGATTTACAGCTTTTCTGAGATGGCCCAGGATAGGTGTTGGAGAGAGAGCTCCAAGAAGGCAGACGCAGACTTATTTTTTCTGAGAACAAAAGCATATCCACATGGTTAAATGAGCTACTCTGTGTTGAGCTGAACTGACAGAAGCTTGAGATTGGAAATGAGTTTCCAGAGTTGCCCTGCCCTCCAGGCCTCTCACCTGTTCAGCCCAGAGGCTGGGCCCCAGAGAGGGCTGGGCCCCCCAGATCTGGGCACCCTGTATCCTCCATCAGCCCCATCAGAGTCCCGTGATCTTCCAAGGTCTCTCAGGGATCCCACTGAGTGGGGACAACAGAGCAATCAAAGAGGACATGCAGCCAGTGCGGTGCCTGCAATCCTAGCACTCCAGGAGGCTGACGCAGGTGGATCGCGAGCAAGAGCAAGACCCAGTCTCTACTAAAAATGAAAAACTGAGGCAAGAGGATCGCTTGAGCCCAAGAGTTAGAGGTTGCTGTGAGCTATGACACCATGATACTCTACCAAGGGTGACAGCCTGAGACTTTGTCTCGAAAAAAGAAAGAGGACGCATTGCTGGAGCTTGGCGTCTTCTCTCAGCAGCAGTGACCACAGGCGGCTATTGCCCTCCTGCCATGAAGAGGAGGAGAAAGAGGATGAGAGGTCGCCCTCTAATTGTGTAGGAGTGCCTGGCTTTTGACCAAAGTCTGTCCAGCTTGAAAGCTGTTCTTTCAGAACGGCGTCCTCAATTATGCAGACAGAAAGATCTCTACTACACTACTTCCCCTGACCCTACTGTGAAGTGCTGCCCACTTCCCCTCCTGCATGCTCAGGTCATAGGGCCAGCTCAGGGCCCCGCATCTTCCTTCTGCCCCATGAACCCAATACATGAAGGACACAAGGCCAGCAGGGGCACAGTGCCTGGAATCTGACACTGGAGCTATAAGCTGCCTTTCAAAGCAGCAGCGAAAGGTGTGGGGAAGATGAGCAGGTGTCTGAAGAGGTGGCATGAGGCCAGGCGGAGGAGACTCAAGTCACACAGAGTGAGGGGCAGGACCTCCCTGGGAGGCTAGGGGAACTGAAGTTGGGTGGGCAGGGTGCCAAGTGGGGTGCAGCTGGGCACAAGGCCAGCACCCTCACAACTTGGTCATCTCTAATCCTCAGAGAACCCTGTCCAGTCAGTGCTGTGCTGTTACTGCCACACCCACAGATGAGGAACTGAGTTCCAATAAGGTTAGTGACTCGCCTAGGTCACACAGCTCTGTGCCACCCCTGCTAAGCTGATCTGGTGGTCAGGGGGGCTCTCCAGGTTTTAGGAGCAGGTGAGGAAGGAGGTGCTGCCGAGGGGCAGGGAGGGAAGTGGTGGGAACCTGGGGGGTGGCAGGGAAGGACGAAACTGAGCCGCCCTAAATCCTGAGCCCCGGAGGAGACACCAGCTCTACAGCAAACTATGAGGGGGCCGGCTGTCTTCACAGGAAAGGCAGGTACACTCTGTGCACTGCCACAGCTGCCCACATAGGACTTCTGGCTGCACAGGCTCCAGCCTGTGAGTGATGCCCAGGGACTGCAGCTGGGCACCAATTGTCCAGGCATTGTTCTTCCCAGGCATCACCCCTCACCCATCACCTGCCAGGGGATGTCCCAGGGAGCATTGTCCTGAGAGGGTGCCCAGGCAGTGGGGCATGGGAAGATCTCAGGCACTGGGTTCTTGTTCCAGTCAGTTCTATATGCAGAGTGCATGATGCTGGCAAGTCTCTTAACCTCTTGAGCATAGATTCCCTCCTCTACAAAATCAGGATCTACTTACCACTCCCCATTCAGGACCTCTGAGGACTAAATGAAATAGTAGCAGAGGAGCCTAGCAAAGGGCACCTGACCCGTAATGAGCTCCTAGAGATGGTGGCCATGGTGGTTAGTGCATACTAATTAAAAGTAACCCAAGAAAGAAAACAAAAAAGAACTGGGGTTGAACACTGTAGCTGGGAACTTACCTGGGCTGGCTGCTCCTAATCTCTGGACCTCTGTTTTTTCATGAAAAATGATAAAAACATGTGCCCCTGCACCCTCACAGGATGGATGTGGGGTACCCTGCTTAGGGACTGTGAATTGCTACAGGTGTGAGGACTGGCAGCCTCCTTTGGGACTCGCTCAGGAGACAGAGATGGGTCCCCGGAGCTTCAGGGGAGCTCACTCCAGTTCCCAACCCCTCCCTGAAGGCAGAGAAGAGCCCTGTACCCTCTGGAGGCCACTTGGGCTCTTCTACTGGCTTCATCAGGTTCTGAACCGTGGAGCTGACCCTGGGCTCCAGCTGAGATGCTTTCCAGGCCTGGGGCTGTTGGGCTTCTGCACCTACCGTGGGGTCTGCATGGAGGGTTCCCTGTCCTTACTAGGCCATTAACATGCACATCTCCACGTCTCAAGTCTCTGACACAGAAGTCAATTTATATTGCAATGTTTACAGACAAGGAGCCAGGCCTCGAGAGCTGAGGGACTCATCAGGGTCACCCTGTGAATGTAATAGAACTGAAGGGGGGGCATTGGGTTCTGAGGTCACAGTGAGAGATAAAGATGCATTCTCCAGGCAAAGCGTTCTGTGTTAGAGGCTGGAAAATTGCCCTGCCCTGCCCTGCCCTGCCCTGCACAGCCAGTGCGAGCTGCACAGAGCCACATTGTGGGGAAATGTGGTTCTGAACAGCAAGACACCGGGCCCTGGGGAGCTGGGCTGCTGAGGGAACCTGTGCTCTGGGACCTTTCACTGTTTAATATCTCGTTCTATAATGGAAGGACTCAGACCAAGACTGCTGGACTCTCAGGTACAAGCTCCTTCCCTCTGGAATTGGTATTCATTTGAGAACTGGGATGAAATTCTGGTAGCCTCATGGTGGCTGCTGCCCTGACCCAAGGCCCAGTCTCAGCTGCTGCTCTTCCCTTGGCCCTGGCATCAGCCATACCTGTTTCTTTGTCTCCAGAGTTCATCTCCTCCCTGTTCTGCATCAAAGTGAGCATCTTTGCAGATACCCCAAACACCCATCTCCTCTGGCTCTACACCGGCTGTGGTCAGTATTCACTGAAGCTCCAGGGGAGCTGATCCTGACTTTACAAGCTGACCCCGCCCCCAGCCCTTCTTCCTGGATTGTCCCTTGCTGTCCTTCTGGGCTTTCAGATAGTACCCCATAATCTGGGGTCTCCATGCCTGGGAGAGTGGGCTCATAGTTTGTCTAGGCCAAAGGACAACTGCTCAGGAGGTGACCAAGGAGGGAGCCCCCTCTGCCTCAGCCCATGAATTGCAGAACCAGAAGTCCTGATTTTCAAAGGCCCCTCAGGGCCAAGCAGGCCAAGGCCAGGGCAAAAATCCGCTTTTCAGGACCTCGCTCTGACCCACTAAGGAGGCTGGTGACCCAGTTTATAGGCTTCTCCTTCAGAACCTCCCTGAAGAGCTGGTGGGGCCTTTGGGGAGGTAGAGGGCCAGTGCCTGCCCAGGGAGCTGGGAGGCAGGGCAGCCACAGGGAGGACCCACACCCAGGGAACCCTCTAAGTCAGGCATCTCCAAGTGTGTGCCCAGGATGGGAATGTGATGGGTACTTTGTCATGAACTGGTGGCCAGTCCAGGCTGGGCAACTTCAGAAAGGCCCAGACCTCAGTTTCCTTGCCTTTAAAACAAGAATAAAAGCATGTCTACTAGATACTCTGAATAGCCAAAACAATCTTGAAAAAGAATATATAAAGTTGGAGGACTCTTAACTTCTTGATTTTAATGCTTATTACAAAGCTACAGTAATCAAAATAGTGTAGTAATGTCACAAGGATATACATATAGACCATTGGTATAGAATAGTGAGCCCAGAAATATATGGTGAATTAATTTCTGACAAGGTGCCAGGACCTCTCACCAGGAAAGAGAAGTCTTTCCCACAAATGGTGCTGGGAAAACTGGACAGCCACAGTCAAAAGAATGAAGTTGAATCCTTACCTTATGTCATATACAAAAATTAACTCAAAATGAATCAAAGACCAACATGTTGAAATGAAAGCTACAGAACTCTCCAATGAAAATAGGAGGAAGGCTTCATGACATTGAATTTTACAATGATTTCTTGGATATGACATTAAAAACACAGGCAACAAGACAAACTGTAGATAGATTGAATTCCATGAAAATGAAAAACTTTGGTGCATCAAAAGACAATGTTAAGAGAGTGAACAGACAATCCACAGCATGGGAGAAAATATTTGCAAATCACATACCTGATAAGGGATACAAATCCAGAATATATAAAGAATTCCTACAACCCAGAACAAAAAGACAAGCAGCCCAATTCAAGGGCAAAGGCCTTTAGTGCACATCTCTCTGAAGAAGACATACAAATGGCCAGTGAGCACATGAAGAGGTGCTCAACACCATTAGTATTAGGGAAATGCAAATCAAAACCACAATGAGATAACCCTTCATGCCTTCTAGGATGGCTACGATTAAAAAAAAAACAACAACCAAAAATAGAAATTAGCAAGTGTTGGCAAAGATGTGGAAAAACTGGATCTTTTTGCATTGCTTTTGGGAATACGAAAGGGGGCAGCTGCTGTGGAACAGTCTGGAAATTACTCAGTTAACCATAGGCTAACCAAACGACCCCACAATTTCATTCCTATTAGGTACCAAAAAGAATTAAAAGCAGAAATTCAAACAGATGCTTGTACACCAGTGTTCATAGCAGCATTATTCACAATAGCTCAAAACAGGAAACAGCCCAGGTCTCCATAAGTGGACAAATGCATGTACAAAATGAAGTATTTCTATATAATGGAATAATAGTTTGCTAGAAGGAAGTTCTGACACACACTATAAGGCTAGAAGACATTATGCTGAATGAAATAAGCCAGGTACAAAAGCACAAATAGCGTACGATTCTCCTTATATGAGATACCTAGACGGCAAATCCCAGAGATAAAGGGTAGAGTGGGGCCGAGGGAATGATATAATAGGCACCATTTCTGTTCAGGGTGGTGAAACAGATCAGGAAATAGCAACAGCAATTAATCACCCCAATTATCTACAGCGATGGTTCTCAACCCTGGCCAGACACAGTGGGGTTGGGCACTGGGGAGCTTTGAAAACAGTTGCTGCCCAGGCCCCGCCCCTAGAAATTCAGATGTAAGTGGCCTTGGACACAGCCTGGGCATTGGAATTTTTGAAAATGAAAGTACTACAAGATCCAGTTCCCTGCTCCATTGCTGACCTTATCTCTGACAACTCTTTTTTTTGAGACAGAGCCTCAAGCTGTCGCCCTGGGTAGAGTGCCATGGCATCACAGCTCACAGCAACCTCCAACTCCTGGGCTTAAGGGACTCTCTTGCCTCAGCCTCCCAAGTAACTGGGACTAAAGGTGCCCACCACAACACCCAGATATATATATTTTTTTGGTTGCAGTTGTCATTGTTGTTTGGCAGGCCCGGGCTGGATTCGAACCCGCCAGCTCTGGTGTATGTGGCTGGCGCCTTAGCCACTTGAGCAACAGGCGCTGAGCCTCTGACAACCCTTCATGCTGGTCATTTATTTCAGCCACGCAGGCCTTCTATTGTCCCCTAAACGTACTAAGCATGCTCCTGCTTCAGCCCATCACCCCCTCTCTTCCTGCCCAGTGTGGCTGTTTCCTGTTCCTGTTTCCATAGCTGGGAAGCCCTGAGTTCCATCTGGCCACCCCGTCCCCAGGCTGACTGCAAGTCTCTGGAGCTCCAGCTGGCACTTCCTATTGCCCAATGGTGGGTGGCCTGTCAACACCAGCGGAAGGGTGTCACTCTCCTGCCTGCTCCATCACACACTGCTCAGGGTGCCTGGCCTCAGCAAACCACCACATCCTCCCATTAAATGCAAAGGGCTCTCTGACCCAGGCCTGGGGAAGGTAGCAGCCAGGTCCTGCCCGGCCTGCACGTAATATTCCGCAGGCCTAAATCCTTTCCATGAACCTCTATTTCCTCTCTGTAAAACAGGAATGAGAATACCAACCTCACAGGACTATTGCAGGAACCAAGTGAGATAATATAGGTCATCTTGTTACTTGAAAACAGAGAAATGACTCTCCAGTGGTGGAGTGTGACATGCAAGGGGAACACAGCTGAGGAGGCATTCTGGAAAAGGCTGCCCTGCAGGTGCATATCCAGTTATGAATCTGGCCCTTTGGGACCGTTCCTGGTCTGCTAACTCACCACGGTGAGCAGGAACAGGAGATCCCTTTGCACTGCCCTGAGCTTCCCTGTCCTCAGAGCCCTCATTTTAGGTGAGAATCACCCCCAACATCCTACAGAAGAGGAAACTGAGGTTCAGGGAGGGGAAATGATTCACCAAGACTACCCAGCTAGTAAGGGTGGGGGCCAGGCAGTGCTTCAAAGAAGCCAATTTCCTTCTGCCCCTGGTGTACAGGGAGTGTCAGCCTGTGAAGGAAGGATCTTCCAGAGTCTAACCCTGAGGGTAGCCCAGTGTGGGTGGCCCAGAGCACAGGCACCACTCTCTCTAGCTCAAAGCTGAAGCTGTCTTGGTTTCTACCCCAAGTTCCCTCCATGGTGTGCTTTGCAGAGTCCACCATGCTCGGGGTGAGGAGGGAGGATGTCCCACCCGCAGCCTGCAGCCTCCTAGCTGTTTTGCACAAGAGGAAACAGCCATCACCAGAGAGGTGCAAAGAGGGAGCCACCATTTAAGACAGAGACTTTTCACAACCTGCTCAGGCCTTCCTTTCCTTCCAGGCCCCTTGCATAATGCTCTGGGCCAGAAAACTGCCCTCCGAACCCGCTGTGCCCACTTCCCCTTTCACACACCTTTGCCCATGCTGTGCCTTCCCCCTGGAGGGTTGTTTGTCCCTCCTGACATCTCCCAAATCCTCCCCTTCCCTTCAAAACCTAAAGCAAGGGCCCTCCTTCTCCATGCCAGGGGCTTCCCCAGCTCTGTGCAGACGCCAGGAGCGACCAGGAAAAGCACGTGAGCTCCTGGGGACCAGAGTGTAAACAGGTCAGCAAGAAGCAGATCTTGTTTCCATCAAGAAAAATACTGAAGGCCAGGCATGGTGGCTCACACCTGTAATCCTAGCACTCTGGGAGGCTAAGGTGGGTGGATTGCTTGAGCTTAGGAGTTCAAGACCAGCCTGAGCAAAAGCAAGACCCCATCTCTAAAAATAGCCAGGCATTATGGCTGGTGCCTATAGTCCCAGC
>NW_003852406.1:28543088-28554115 GCF_000181295.1 Otolemur garnettii
GGCATTATGGCTGGTGCCTATAGTCCCAGCTACCCGGGAGGCTGAGGCAAGAGAATCACTTGAGCCTAAGAGTTTGAGGTTGCTGTGAGCTATGATGCCACCACACTTTAGCCAGAGTGACAAAGTAAAACGCTATCTCAAAAAAAAGAAAAAAGAATAATACTGAATTCAGAGCCCTGTAGCCAGCAACTTCTAGAGGTGACCGTCTGCAGCATCAAAAAAGCAGAGCGAGGATAACCACAAACCTCTTCGGTCTTCTCCCACCGTCAGGTGGCTGCCCACGTCCTGTGGGACAGACACAGATGAGCCAAAGTCTCTGTCCCTGGGGTGGTGGGGGCCACATACTACAAAATACTCACAGAGTATTGAGGAGTAATGCTATCAAACCACAAATTTGGCCTAAAAATACCATCTCAGCCTTGAAAACAGAGATTGCTTAGTTTTGTTTTAAAATGGTTTTCCTGGCTGGGCACGATGGTTCACACCTATAATCCCAGCACTCTAGGAGATTGAGGCAGGACAATGGATTGAGCTCAGAAATTGGAGACCATAGGTGGTGCCTGTGGCTCAAAGGAGTAGGGCGCCAGCCCCATATGCTGGAGGTGGTGGGTTCAAACCCAGCCCTGGACAAAAACTGCAAAAAAAAAATTGTCAAAAGGATGATCGTTAAGAGGAAGAGGATGGCTTCTTTCTCAAAATTCCCCCCGCAAAAAAAAAAAAAAAAAAAAAAAAGTAATTGGAGACCGGCCTGAGCAAAAGGGAGACTCCCATCTCTAAATGGAGTCTATAGAAAAATTACCCATGCATTATAATGGTACCTGTAGTCCCAGCTACTTGGAAAGCTGAGGCAGAAGGATTGTTTGAACCCAGGAGTTTGAGGTTGCTGTGAGCTAGGGTGACACCATGGCACTGGGCAACAGAGTGAGACTCTGTCTCAAAATAATAGTAATAATAGTTTTCCTTTTAATGACATATGTACTTGCTTGCAGAAAATTAGATGGGGAATAGAAAAATCACCCTATTTTCCAAGACCACAGAAACCAGTGTTAACATGTAGAGGGCCAATGAACCAAGAACAAACTAGTCGGTCTCCTCAAAATTCAGGGGCAGAGGGCAATGGATCAAATAGACCTGGTGGGAGTCCCTGCTCTACCCTGTACATGTGACCTTGGTCTGGCCTTTGCCTCAGTTCCCACCACAGAGACCCTTCCTTGCAGTGTGGGTCTGGGAACACATGGAAGGGACCTGGCATGTAACAAACACTCAACAAACAGGCGCTATTGCCACCCCCTGGAGGATGATTGACAGAGCTGCTACTCAGAAAATATCTTCATGGAACTTGAAATAAACATCCTTCTTTTCATTTTTAATTACTTAATTTTTGAATAATTAGTACAATTATTGGTTGAAAAATCAAACCACATAAAAACATCTGTCCTAAAAACACTCACAGCCACCCAGCCCCATCCCTCATCTGCCTCTTTTCTCTCATTCTCCCAGCAGACAGCCACTTTACATAGTTCCCTGTGTGTCTGTCCAGAGTCCTGTTGATACAAGCCTATCCCAGGATAAATCCTTATTCCTCAGTGTTCACAACAGGTTGTGTACCAGACATACTCCCCAGAGCTATGCTCTGGACACGTGACACCAGTATTGATGAGCTCTCCTGTCAATACAGATCATCGTCCTCATTCCCTCTGACAGCAGCGCCCGGGGGAGTTGCCAGGAAGGTAGTTAGTTGGTGGCAGCAGAGGCAAGGCAGCCAGGCCTCCCTCTCCCACCTCCTGTGCTGCCGTCCACAAGTGCCCGCTGCTCCAGAGAACCATTCCTCAGCCACTGGCCTCTTAGCCTACAAGGATCCAGGAACTTGACCTGCTCCCATGGTCTGAACAGGCTCTGGCTTCCATCAGGGCCCTGCCCACTGGCCCAGTCCCTTCCAGGCCACTCCAGTCCCTCCTTCCTGCTCCTGTCCAACCAGAGGACTATGAGAGATCCCCAAATGGCTACTGGTGCCACCAGCTAGAGAAATGGCCTCATTCTCTCACCCAGAAATGCCTCCTTTCCTGGGAATCTACCCAAGGAAATAATCTTCAAGTGACCCATTGTGTCATTGTCCAGAATAGTAAGTTACTGGCAATAACTTAAGTGTACAACAATAGGGGACTAGGGCTTGGCACCTGTGGCTCAAGTGGCTAAGGCGCCAGCCACATACACCTAAGGTAGCAGGTTCGAATCCAGCCTGGGCCCACCAAACAACAATGACGGCTGCAACCAAAAAAAAAATAGTCAGATGTTGTGGCAGGTGCCTGTGATCCCAGCTACTTGGGAGGCGGAGGCAAAAGAATAACTTGAGCCCAAGAGTTGGAGGTTGCTGTGAGCTGTGATGCCACAGCACTCTACCCAGGGTGACAGCTTGAGGCTGTGTCTCAAAAAAGAAGAACAAAAAACAATAGGGGACTGGGCAAATAGACCACAGCACGCCCACCAAGCCCACGAACTGAAGAACCGTGCGCTCACTAACGATGGTTTTACTGGGGACAAAAAGCCCACACCCATAGTGTCCACCATGAAGTTTCACTAAAAAACAGGTTCACACAACAGTGAGAGCATCCTTAACACTACTGATCCATACACTTAAAAAATGGCGAAGAGGGTAAATTTTATGTCATGTGTATTATTTTACCACAATTAAATATAAACTTTCATTTTATTTATTTATTTGAGACACAGTCTCATTTTGTCGCCCTTGGTAGAGTGCTATGGCATCATAGCTCACAGCAACCTCAAACTCAGGCTCAAGTGATCCTCTTGCCTCAGTTTTTTTTCCACTTTAGTGGAGTTGGGGGTCTCCCTCTTGCTCAGGGCAGGTCTTGAACTAGTGATCTCAAGCAATCTACTCGCCTCGGCCTCCCAGAGTGCTAGGATTATAGAGGTAAGCCACCACACCCAGACTTAAATATAAAAATTTAAATCCTAGAAAAAAGGGTAGGTTACAAAAATGTGTATTCAATATGCTTGCACCTGTAAGCCCATCTTATAGAAACAGCAAAATATTAGCAGTTTTGTGATGAGAGTAAATGTGCTCTTTCCCCCTGTTTCTCTCCATTTTCCCACTTGTCTTTTTGGACCCTACGTTAACTGATTTTGTTTCATTAGAAGGTACATACATAGCTTTAAAGCCCAGGGCAGAACCAGTGCCCAGAAAATGTCACCTCTCCTGATGGCCCAGGGCCATGATAGATGGGTCCTGGGGTTGGGTGGAAGACAGGCAGCTTCAGGACAGCCATAGTGGTCTCCTCGGCCCCCTTCCTTATAGCCTCCTAAATGGGGAACCTCAGTGTCTCGGAACTGGGAAGGGGAAGAGGCACCAGCAGCTGAGTGGACACATGGGAAAGGGGAAGGGGCCAGCTTCAGGCCCACTGTGTGGACATGGTAAGTCACTGTCTCCGCCTAGCAGTGGTGCCGTCACCTGTTAAATGGCTTTGGAGAGGCCCACCTTGCACAAGGAGAGGCCCACCTTCCCTTTCCGGTGAAGCCAGAGCCCAGCCTCAGAGGAGAGAGATGACCACATGTCAGAGGGAAAGCTCAGGCCTATTCTCCCCACATCACCTTGGTGGCTCCCACCCAGATGGTGGGAGGAGGTCACTGCAGTGTATATGGCCCAGCTGCAACCGGGCCCTGACTTTTCCTTTTAACTACCTCAAAAGAGCGGGGATAGGGATGTGAATAAAACCTGGTCCAGAACTAGATTTTCCCTGTTAAAACAATATCCAGAGATATCTTTTCAAAGGCCACTGGATATATAGGGCACAGGGGTGAGGGTACAGCACGACTCAGACATCGTCCCTCACAGGCACCCCTCGCCTGGCCCAGTTACCCCTCCAGCTCCAGTACTGAACTGTGGCTTCCTTCAGGTCAAGACAGTCTCGTTCACCTGATTAGATGTGGGGTGAAGCTCAGGGGTCCAGCTTGGACCAGCCAGTAGGGAACCCTGCCTAGGAAACACTTGTAGAATTCAACTAAAGTGAAATGAAGTATGAAAACTTCAGGAAGGGAGGTGGACATGGGGACTTTCCCTGTCCATTCATTTATTCTATAAATATTTACTTAGTATGTACCCGATTCACCAGCCCTGTCTTGGGGATGCAGACAGATGTCTCTTGCAATACGGTTTGGCTGCTCTCTGGGGGCAGAGCCACTGGCAAGTGGGTGGTGGTGGTGGTGGGGGGGCTTCCCTTCTCTGGGCTTCCAGGTCCCCTAGACTCAGTGCTGGGTCAGGTAGCATGAGACCTAAGGCCTCTTGGCCTGGACAGCTGCTATTCTCAGCCTCAACCTCGTCTCAGTTTTAGGCTTAGCCACAGACTTCCTGCAAAGGGGTGATGCTCTCTATCATGCGTGTATCACAGAAATCAAATTATCCCTTTCCTCCACTGCAGCTAGTCCACCCCTGCCTTACATTCTCAGCCTGCATCTGAGGGCTCTGCCTGAGCTAAAAGCAGGCTGTCAATAAACCCCGTGTGGCCACACTGACAGAACTGCAAACACAGGCCTGCTGAGGGATAGGACTGCTCCCAAGCTGAATGTCCCCACTGCTTTCTGTGCTATCACACCGACTTTTAATGTCTGTTTCCTTCCTTGCTACCAGGCTACTAACTGTCTGTCAAACTGCCTCTGACAGTCCAGATCCACTAATATTTATCCATTACCAACTGCATATCAGGTCTTGTGTAGTCCCTAGTAATTGCTGTTTCTATAAATTAAATGACCACATGACTAAGGCTGTTAACATTGTGGGTAAAATTAGAGTTCACAGGCCCTGACTAAAGCTATGGGGCATCTCCCATGAGTAAAGCATATAAGCATTGCTGAAATCCATTAGGGGCATCATCAGTGGCTTCCCAGAAAACACTTTTCCTCCCTCCTTGAGCTTATGCCAGAAACAGGGCTGGCTCCCACCCGTGTTCTGGATGGGTGGGGTTGCCAGGTAAAAAAGGGCTCTGATAGTAAACATACCTTTCTAGTACAGAGATTTCTTTCCACTATCTAAAGACCAGTCATTTCTATTTCTTTTTCTCTTCTTTTTTTTTTTTTTTTGAGGTGGCATTTCACTTTGTTGCCCTGGGTAGAGTGCTGTGGCATCATAGCTCACAACAACCTCAAACTCCTAGGCTCAAGTGATCCTTTTGCCTCAGTCCCCCAAGTAGCCAGGCCTACAGGGACCTGCCACCATGTCTGACTAGTTTTTCTGTTTTTATTAGAAATAGGTGTCTCACTCTTGTTCAGGCTGATCTCAAACTGCTAAGCTCAAGGGATTCACCTGCCTTGGCCTCCCAGAGTGCTGGGATTACAGTTGGGAGCCACCACCCCTGGCAAGACCAGTCATTTCTAACCAGCATGCTGCCAGGCTTCGGGGTTTAACAGCAGTGCCTTGGGCTAGGGTTAGGGGGAACCAAGATGAGAGGCCAAGCCGGCTGGGCTGTTCTTAACATACCCTCTGCAGCCTGAGGAATGTCCCTTTTCTGTTTTACAGACATTGAATGTGAGCTTCAAAATACTGTTCTGTCCTCCTCGTCCAATCTTCTTACCCCTCTGGGAAGTAAGAGGGAAGATTTTTTTTCCTCTATCTTCCCTATGTGGACCCCGAAGCCCAAAGATGCAGCTCTGCTAGGAACATAGTGGGGTAGTGACACACAACAGGCCACACAAGCGCTGGAGCCAGACTTTCCAGGCTTTATCCCAGCTGTGTGACCCCAGGCAAGTCCCTTAAGCTCTCTGTGCTTCAGTTCCTTCAGCTGAAAAACAGGGACAACAATAGCATGTGTCATGAGGATTAAAGCAGTGAACGTGTACACAGCCTGAGAATAGCCCTCATGCCTTCTGTGGCATCCTACTGTGCACTGGGCAGGGCGCAAGGGAGCAGCATTCTCATCCAGAGCCCCCAGGCAGTGATGCTTGCACTGATCTTCTAGGGAGTAGGTCTGGCCAGGCTCAGGTAAGAGGCTCCCACTGGCCACCTCTCTGCCTTTCCTGCTCTGGCTTTCCCTAGGAAAGCGGTATCCTCACCCTAGGCCCAAGGAAGCAGGCATGGAGGAGAGTAGGTATATGGAGGTCACAGCAGCTCAGGGCATGGCAGTGCCAAGCTTGGGGGGATGCCACTCAGAAGGGTCCCACAGGTGGGCTGGTAGCTTGCTTCTGCTACTGCTACCACACCCTGCTCCCTCATATTCCATTCCCCCACACAGATCCTGCTCCCTGCCTCAGTTCCACTCTAGGGAAGGTGGGCCTGGGAGCTCTGGGCTAGGTACAAGGTCCTGGCCTGCCCTGGGTCACAAAGTAGCCTGGATTTCCAGCCTCTACCCCTTCCCCAACTTTGTACTCCAAGTCAGGGCAGTGATCTTGTGACTCATGCCCCCCAGGTTTACTCCCAGAGTTCCAGCTGCCAGCCTGAGCTATGAGTACCCTGGTGCCTACTGCTTAGATGGGCCATGCCAGCTCTACCACCACTGGCTTCTCCGGGCTGGCCCTGCTCTCTCTTTGTAGACATGGGGAAACTGAGGCTTAGAGAGGCACAGGGTGGGTCCTCTGCCACTGTGCAGTCAGTGCAGAGGAAGCAGGCCACTCACACACTGGCCACAGGCCCCAAGCAGAGCTGGCCCAGAAGTAGGGGGAGACCTGGCTCATTAGCTCTCATCCTCCTGGTTGCGGCCCCAGGACAGGGCCCATGGAGGGCCAGGCTGTTGGCTGAGGTTGAGCTAAGGGCCAGAGAGTGAGGACAGTTATATCCCCCAGCTCTAAATAGAGACGTCTTAGCTTTTCCCCCAAGAGATGTGGGGACAGCTAAAATTTAAGGACCAGAGGGATGGTTGAAGGACAGCTGGAAAAAACTCCAAGGGGATCTGAGGCCCAAGCTGGGCTGCAGGCTATGTGGCCTGGGCCAAGCCACTTTTCCTCCACCACTGGCTGGGCGCCTTTATTTCATGGGGGAAATGACTTGATTTATGCCTGCACTGAATTTAAGAAAGCAAGCAAGGAAGTACCCAGCCTGGCTGCCTCCTTGAAGGACCCCTAAGGTCTACAGGGAGGAGGTGTTGGCTTGGGGGAAGAGACTCACCATTTGGCATGCCAGCAAGGTGCTGGGCCTTAGTGCATTAGAGCCCTTGCTCAATCCTCCATTCAGTTAGTATGCTGAGTTTTTTTTTTTATCTCCATTATGTAGATGGAGAAAGTGAGGCTCAGAGGCATGAAATGACCTGCTCAGCCTGTAAGTCACGCAGTCAAGGTCTGTACCCAACTTTGTCTGGGCCCCAAATCTGTGACCCACATGTTGTACTCACGCGTCTATCCTCATAGACACTCCTGGCAAGCTCCTTTTCTCCAAAGGAGAAAGCAGCCCCCTCCCCACGGTGCCCCTTGCCCACCAGCTCAGACAGGGCATGGGTCCAGGCCACCTCCACAATAGTTAAGACCAAAAGTCAAACACTATTTTTAAGAGCAAACAAACTCCCACCTCAGAGCCACATCCCATCAACTGCCGTGGAAGTGCGGGCCTCACTAGGCCATTCCACTTGCTCAGTGCCCCCGGCCATCCGCACTCACCCAAAAGGCATCTCTGAACTGCAGCTGGGGCATCATCCTCAGGCAACTGCCGCTGCACTGCTCGCTCTCCGGCCGCGGGCCTGCCCGTGGGCCAGGCGCCAGGAGCAGCGTCCCGGTCCTCCCTCCCTGGCCGACGCCGTCTGCAGCACTCAGAAGGCAGCAGCAAGCCAGAGACCAGCCGCCAAGGGGAGGAAAAGGGCTCAACCTGTTTTGTTTGGGGCGAGAATCAGCAGCAAAATGAGGAAGGAGCAGTGCTCAGTGATGGGAGGGCGGGACCTGGTGTCCGCCGGCCCCTCGCCAGCCTGCCCTGCAGCGACAGAGGACACAGTCTAAGACCCAGAGCAGGGAGCAAGGATGCCAGCCCTGAGTAGGGGACAGTGGCCAGAAGGAGAGGCGGGCAGGAGCTCAGGCCGGGAGGGCAGACAGCCTGAGGCCTGCGCAGAAGGTTTGTGCAAGCCTCGTGGGGCAGGCACCAGGGCCCTCGCCCACAGGAAGTGGAGCTGCTGCCTTCCCTGAGTGCCCCGCCTGCCACCTGCCATCCTGCTGCCTGCCTCTGCTTGCATCCTCCTGATGCCCTGGCTCAGTTTATTCTCAGAGGCCTTAAATATGAGGAGCTTGAAGCCCACTGACGCTGCGGGCATGGAGAGCCCTAGGTGCTGTCATGAGCAGCCTGGCCCCTTTCCAGGCCAGGCCCAGAGATGCTAGACTTTCTACCCTGCACCAGCGAGCCACTCCAGGCCTGGGACATCTATCACTCATCAAACCCTGGCTACTTGGTGGCCTGCCCTCAAAGGGCTTATGGGCTGGGGACAGACGCAGCTGTGCTTGAGGGAGGTAGGAGTGTGGAAACCCAGGCTGAGCCCGTTTTTGTTTCGTTTGGGCCCTACTCTTCAGCGGCTAAAGGACTCTAATAGGTCTCTGATACTCTGAGCCTCAGTTTCTATAGCTGCCACTCCTAGTCTTTAGAAAAGAGATAGTGTCAAAAATATTTCTGGAATTTCCAGTTTTCTAGGACAGGTGCACAGGGCTGTCTGGTAGCACCTTGGGAAGAGCCCCAGACACAGCCTTGCGGAGCTGGGCCCTGCCCAGCCCACTAAGCAGAAGATGCTGGTAGGGAGTCCTGAGCCCAGAGTGGGCTGGTAGAAAGGCATGAGTGAGAGGCCCACAAATCATCACCCTCACTAATGTCTGCCTTGTAGCTGACTGGGGTGATAGACAGATGAGAGCCACAGCAGAAGGCATAGCTAAGCTCCCAGGTACCCATCACCCATGCCCAGGGTTTGGGGTAGGGGCACACACAGGCCTCTGAAATAGCCACCCAAGAGGGAACACGTTAGGAGAACCACAGAGAAATGGGACTGCTCCTGGAAACCCCTCACCTTCAGGATCCTTGTACATAAGCTAATAAACATCTTCAGCTTTAAACTGCTAGGCCCAGTCAGGTTTCCTGTTACTTGCCACTGAAGACAGCTGTGTTGTAAGATCACCTTGAACTCCAGGGTCATATGCTGAGACTGCACTTCTCATCTGAATGGCATTACCAGCTCCAGGAAAACAGCCTCCTGGGCTCAGTTTCTCAATCTATCTGATGGGGTGATGCTTCTAGTACTGGAGTCAGACTAGAAACCCTCTGTTAGTAGAAGGCTCCTACCCACAGCTTGGCTCCCTGCCCTGCCTTTCCCAGTGTTCTTCCCATCACCTCCCACAAACTTCTGCTCCAGCCAGGCCGTTTCCTCTCCCCACTCCCACCTTCACACCTTTGTTGCTCTGTGCCCGGCCTCCCTCCTGACATGCCTTTTCACTCCTGAAGGCAAACCTCAAGGCCTCCACACATGAGGCCTTCCTTTCCCAATCGCACTGGTCCAGCCAGGGCAGCTCTGGACAGATGGCCATGCTGATTGTGGGCTGGAGCAATTGGGGAAGGAAGTAATGTGAGGAACAATCGGAGAGATTCTGAAGTTCTCTGCTAGAAAGGCCTTCCTCTTCCCCTTCCATCCCCCTCTTATCTTTCGCAGCTCCCAAGTTTGGGCAACCAGATGGCCAATTTGGCCTTGGAGCCCTTACTGAGCACCAGGTGCATCATTAGCTTTTTGTACAGCCCACCTCACTTACCCCATCATTACCCTGACTTCACAGATGAGCAAACTAACAGTTAAAGAGTGTATGCACCTCACCAAGTAACAGCCAATAAGCCCAGGTCTGTCTGATTACAAGGCACATACTTATAACTTTCACGGTTGTCATTTACCAACATCCTATATTTTAAAAGGGCGTCGTCCTTCCTTTCTCCTGTTCTGCCTCCAAAACTGCTCAATGTAATCATTAGCTGAGAAAACTGAGCCCAAGGAGGCTGCTGGTGCTATTGGGATGAAAGTCTGGCTGTTCTCCCGTAGTCACTGGATTATTTGCACTCACAGAGGATGCTTTGGGCTGCAAGGAATGTAGACCTGAGGGTCTGACATCCTATCAAGTGGGGTGATCCTGCTAGTTCTGGATGCAGACTACAAACCCTCTGTTAATACGAGGGGCAGGGCACACACAGCCCCCACTCGAGGGGTCTGCAGGCAGTGCGGCTTCTAGCGAGGTATGTGAGGGCTCCAGCTCGGCTTCTCTGAGCTTCTCCTCAATTTACTGTCTTCCTCCACGGGCTGGAGGCCCAGGAGCTACGGCAGCCCTCATCTACAACTCCAGACAGGAAGAGAGGAAGGAAAGTGACGCCTGTGTCCTTGCGCCTCATCTTTTCCAAAGTCCTTCCACCTTCCTTTCCATCCAGCCCCTTAGTTCTCATTGGCCAGAAGTGGGTCACAAGCTCACAGTTCTCCATCAGTGGCCATGGGAATGAGACTCCTTGACTGGGCAGCCGTGGCTGCTAGGAACCAACCACCATGACCATCACGACCTTCTCAGCCACCGACACTCTGGGCACCAACTTCTCCCAGGCATTGCTGGGACTAGAGACGCAGGGAAAAGGCAGATTTGACCTCTGCCTGGAGGTGCACACAGACCGACAGATTCTAGAAAGGTCTCTCTTCACAGGGAGTGGAGGACTGGCTTGGAGGGGATGAGAGCAGAGGAGGATGTTATAATAACTGAAGCTGGGATGTGGGACATGAGGAAGTAGAGGACCAAGGCCAGGTGAGCACCTCCCTCACCGACCCCACCCACACCCAGGCACTCCCCTTGGGAGGGGAATCTGTTCCTGAAAATCATAGCTCTTTCGTGACTGTTATAGCTGCTTCAAAACACAGTTTGAGTTGATGTCTGGATAGATGTGCCCCACGCTGGGCCAGGCGGTGGGGGCGGCCCCACCCACGCAGAGCCCCAGCTGCTTCACATGGTATTTGAATACATCTGCTTCAAGAATTCAAGAAATAGGCTCGGCGCCTGTGGCTCAAGTGGCTAAGGCGCCAGCCACATACACCTAAGGTGGC
>NW_003852406.1:28554743-28574179 GCF_000181295.1 Otolemur garnettii
CCAAACAACAATGACGGCTGCAACCAAAAAATAGCCGGGCGTTGTGGCGGGCGCCTGTGGTCCCAGCTACTTGGGAGGTGGAGGCAGGAGACTCACTTGAGCCCAAGAGTTGGAGTTTGCTGTGAGCTGTAATGCCACGGCACTCTACCCAGGGGGACAGCTTGAGGCTCTGTCTCAAAAAAAATAAAAATAAATAAAAAATAAAATAAAAAATAAAGCTACTAGAATATAAAATTTGTCCTTTCCTGTGGTCTCTCAGGAATGGTGTTTTTTATTTGCTATTTAATGTTACACTCCCTTG
Source organism: Otolemur garnettii (assembly GCF_000181295.1). Classification (NCBI taxonomy): domain Eukaryota; kingdom Metazoa; phylum Chordata; class Mammalia; order Primates; family Galagidae; genus Otolemur; species Otolemur garnettii. The sequence goes on from NW_003852406.1 coordinate 28,555,045, forward strand.
GGCATAGGAATATGTGCGGGCCAAGCCTCTACCCACACTGGATTCTTCGTGAAACCCACCTCCCCTCCTGCCAGCCACCACGCTGACCTGCACTCCCCCGCTGGCCAGCATTCCCATTCCCCATGGACTTGCCTCCCTGCACAGCCAACCCAAAAGGTGTTGCAGGCTCCATATCAGGATGCTCTAGGGACCTGGGTAAGGAGGGACTAGCCTCCTCCCCCAGTCACCTGCTGTATGTGCCCCAATGTTATCAGCCTGAGGCAGGGACAGAGCTGCCAGGTCATACTCTCAGCTTGACTGTCCCCAAGCCTGCACCCAGGTTCATGCTGGGAACAGAGTGCAACAGTGGTCACCAGGCTGTAAGCCTGTGGTGCTGCTTCATTGTCCCATCAGTCTGTACTTGAGTGAACGGAGAACATTAGATCCCGAGCGCAGCCCCCTCCTGGAGGGAAGCATGTGCTGGACGAGCCTCCCTCCCTCAACCTGTATCAGCTTGTGACCACAAGGGCATTCATGAGTCATCTATCGAGACCTCGGTGAGTGCACCACCGTGTGCACCCAAGCTGCCAGGTCACCTAACTATTCAGCCCATGGCTGAATCCCGATGTTCTACTACCCAGCCATGGGGTCCCCTGTTTTGGGGGGACATGTCTGCAGAGTAGCTGGCCAGAGACACATTTCCACTACTGTGCTGGGGCGCCCACTGTCAACCCCTCTGCCCTGCTGCAGCACACCCACTAGAATTTACTGAGCCCCCCATCTGTGGAAATGAACCCAGCACCACTCCTGCCGTCTGGTGGGGGAGGGCAGGCCAGGAAGAGTAAACGTGCTGTGTGTGGACAGCAGTATGTGCTGGAGAGAAAGGCACTGGCCCATGAAGGGAGAGGACCTGGCCCTCAAAGCCCTCCCACAGAAGGAGAGCTGGGTCCTGATTAATGAGAAAGAGGTCACCTGTGAGACCAGGTGGGACAGGAAGTCCAGAGTAACAGGAATAGCCTTCCAGGGTCTCACTGAGTCAGGCTCTGTGCTGAGCACTTCACATGCCTTATACCCCACTTAGGTTTCCCTGAAACCATGCAAGGCATTATAGCCCCATTCAACAGATAAGGAAACTGAGGCTCAGAGAGGACATTGCTAAGTGGGATCTTTCCTCCCCAGAACGCCGCTGGAGGTCAGGGCCTTGTACAGAAGCAGGATGAGGAGAAAGGAGGAAGAAAGGAAGTTTCCAGGGGAGGAGGAAGTATGGAGCCGAGGGGCCATTTGGGACAGGGCTCTTCGTTGGAAACATCTCTGCCCCAGAGTCCTCAGTGGGGCAGAGGGTGTGGCCCTTGGCTTTCAGGATGTGATATAGATTCTGTTTTTCAGTTGCTGCTAAAAGCAGCTGCAAAATAAGTCTTCCCATTCACACAGCTCTTCTGAGTTGACAAGGAGCTTTCAGATTTACTAATATGCAGCCGCAAGAGTGTGACTCTGAGTTTCCAAGCACTGTCAGTCAGTCATCCGAGTGTCGGTCAGGATTCTTGAAGGATATCAAAGAGGTGCAAAGTGGTGCAAAGTGGCCACTTGGTGATAACTGGAACACTGAAGCCCAGCAGGCGTGGAGGAGGGGTCCTTCCTGAGTCCCAAGAGTCTCCAGCCAGCAGCTCACTGGACAGAGGGCAGAGGCATCCAGAGGTTTATAAAGGGCACCTACCAGATGTTCTGTGGAACTTTGTATCAAAACCCCAGAAGACCAGGTCCCAGCCTAGGTCCTCCAATGCCCAACCTCCAAAGGTCCTCCAATGCCCAACCCTTTCTAGCCTGTTTTGTTTTGTTTTTTCCATTATGACAGCTGCTTCTCAAAAGAGGTTCAAAATGGTTTTTCAGCATCCACTCCCCAGTTGGGTTGGTTTTAATTTAGTTGGAAAATGACTTGTTCATGGTAAGGTAAAGCTTGATTTCAGCCCAGTGGGTATTTAATTACCATCCAGAACCGGCAATTCAGAGGCAGGAGACCTTGACGTTAGTCTTGGCTGGGCCAGAAAATTAATAAGCAGAGGCAGGAGGGGCAGCCGAAGGCAGGCAGAGGGGTCAATGCCAAAACCCAGACGGGCATGTGCCAGGAACTACAGGGGACAAGCTGTGAGCATGGCTTGGAAGAGCTCCAGCCTCACCTTGCTGAGACTCAGTTTCCCTATCTGGTAAATAGGGGCACTGAGCATACTTATTTCAGGTTGTTCTAAAGCTTAAATAAGGTGTCCACACCCACACCCATGTTTGGTAACATGAAAAGGCACCCAGCCCAGATCTCACCCACAGGAGGTTCACAGCGCAAAGTGGTGACGGCACCTTCACACCAGCAATGTGGTTACGGATGGGCCTGTCCACTCAGCCTCAGCTAGAAAAGCTTCATTCTCAGGACTCAAATAGCAGAACCAAGCTGAGGAGCACCTGGTAGGCAGAGAAGCAAGACTCCCATCATCCTGTGAGATGCCACATTCTCAGGGTGCAAGCACCCATCTCCCAGCTGCCTCCCAAACCCAGTGTGTGGAAGTGCCCTCCTCGCACTGTCCATTAGAGGCACATTTTCTCATGTTCTTTTCTTTTGTGATTTTTTTTTTTTTTTTTTAGAGACAGGGTCTCCCTCTGTCAGCCAGGCTAGAGTGCTGTGGCATCCTCATAGCTCACTGCAACCTCTGACTCCTGAGCTTAAGTGATCCTCCTGCCTCAGCCTCCTGAGTAGGTGGGACTACAGGTGCCCACTACACCTGCTAATTATTTTTCGTAGAGATCAAATCTTGCCATGTTGCCCAGGCTCATCTTAAACTCCTGACTACATCATCCTGCCTTTGCCTCCCAATGTGTTGGGATTACAGGCATGTTCCACCACCCCCTGCCGTGTAAATTTTAATTTTGATATTATTTTAAAGTTAAAAGAGTACACACAAATCCCCTTACCCTCTTACATCAAGTTGTTTAAATTTTACAATTGCTTTCTTACTATTCTGCTCTTCATTTTTATATATACATATTTTTATATTAGTTGGGTAAGATGGAGACATGGAACCCATTCACCCCTAAATTATTCAAGCATATATTTTCTAAGAACAAAGAAAGTATCTTATATAACCACAGTACAATTTTCACGAAATTAAGAAATTTAACACCAATATAACACTCTTGTGTAATTTGAGCTCCATCTTCAAAGTTAATTCCATCAACTGTAATATCCCTTAAAGCTATTTTTTTTTTTTATGTTGGTCTCCTTCAGTCTGTGACAGTTCCCTAGCTTTTCCTTGACTTTCATAACCTTGACGCTTTGGAAGATTGCAAACTGGTTATTTTATAGAATGTCTCTTGGCTTGGCACCCGTAGCATAGTCATTTCAGTGCTGGCCACAAGCACTAAGGCTGGTGGGTTCAAACTCAGCCCAGGCCAGCTAAACTGACAACTACAACAAAAAGTAGCTGGGCATTCTGACAGGCGCCTGTAGTCCCAGCTACTTGGGAGACTGAGGCAAGAGAATCACTTAAGCCCAAGAGTTGGAGATTGCCATGAATTGCGACACCACGGCACTGTACCAATGATGACATAGTGAGACTTCGTCTCAAAAAAATAAATAAAATAAAATAAAATAAAAAAGAATGTCTCTCAATTTGGGTTTGTGTCCAGTCCCTTCCTCAAGGTTAGCTGCAGGGGATGAGTTTTGGGCAGGGACACTACATACGCAATTCTGTGCCCTTCTCAGTGGATCATGGCAGGAGGCACGTGATATCAATCTGTCCCATTATTGGTGATGTTAATTTGATCATCTGGTTAAGGTGGCATCCATCAGTTTTCTTCACCATAAAGTTACTGTTTTTCCCGTTGTGACTAGTAAGTCTATTGTGAAAAAATCCTTTGGGATTAGGTAAACGTGTAGATCCTGTTTTTCACTGTACCTCACTCACTGGTTTAGCATCCGTGGATGATTTTCTAACTCCATCATTCCATCTACTTTATCACACTCTAAGGAAGAATGTTTCCTTTTCCCATTTATTTATTCATTTACTTATATTAGAGTGGACCCTGGAATTCCTGTTTCATCCAATTATTATTATTATTATTATTATGTGTCTTTGTGATGTTGCTCAGTTATCCTAGACTGGCCACCGTAAACCCCTTCAGGCAGTTTCTGTTACCCTTGGACATGGCCCCGTCATTTATCCAGCACGTCCTTTCTTTTTTGCACAAGCTGTTTCAGGCTTGCCTTGTAAGTTCCCCTATCCCCCACTCTGGAATCAACCTTTCTCCAAGAATCCCTGGTTTCTTTCAGAGGTGAGCCCAGAGGTTTTGCTCAGAACTCACTATTATTTCCTTCTTGTCTTCTAGAAACTGTCTGGAGTAGACTTTGAGGAAAGAGTCGAGGTTTTCTAAGAGCAAATGAGCCGAGCAACTTTAGTCTGTGGCTGACACTGAGCCCTCATGAGTTCCCATGCTTGGGTAGAACCTAGAGAAATATGAGTCCTTTTAATTATTATTATCACTATTAAGAATAAGAAGGATTTTCACTCGTTCAGCAACACTCTCTGCACCCCGACTCTGTGGCAGGCTGGGAGAAAGCAGGCCAGCTCCTGCAGGTGCGACATGCCAGCTGAGGGTTTGGACTTCAAGCTAAGGGCACTAGCAGGGCATCGAAGGCCTTGAAGCCCAATGGTCCCTTCTCTTGAGGACTCAGGTCATAGCTCTTTTCAGAGATGCCGCCTTACTCCCCGATTTCAAGGTCCCATGGCCAAATTACACAGAAATAGGAAAAGAAGGGAAATGATGTTCTTTGCTTTAAACATAATTAAAGAATGATCTGATACCTTTGCACAGCAGAAAGCATATTGCCAGGCCCAGGAGCTAGCACAGGGAGTAGAGGGAAGTGGTGAACTATGACAAATCAGACATTTCAAAACTTCTACGGGATAAAATCAGGAACCAGCATGCTCGGAAAATCTGACGATCCTGATCAAGACTCCTTTGATACAAAGACTATTGTTTAATTTTCTTTTCCCCTTCCACATTTTTCAAAGCATGTAGACAAGACACAGGTTTGTATCCTCTAAAGTTTCTCTCCCACAGGGCTGCCTTGTGCTAGCCATGGAGATGTATAGGGCCAGATCCCCCTTCAAGGAAGAACCACGGCCCAGCTGCAGAAAGAGATACCAGCAGATAGTCCCAGCTGTCAGTTCCTTCAGAGCCCGCCTCAGCTACAGAGGCCACCTCTTCTGAGGCTTTGCCCTTCCAGGGGTAGCCAACATCTGGAAACCGACAGAGGCAGGAGTGTAAAGGCCTGTCCATTTAGGTCTGATGCCAGACACCTTCGGGGAACACTACTTGCTCCAGTGTTGGCTAAGCTGAGACTTGGCTGAGCCTACAGCTCACTCAGGTGGGTTTCCCTCTGCCCAGACCTGTTGCTCCCTTCCTTTCACAGGTGCAGGTCCCTACTAAACACTGAGAGCCCCCAATACTGTCTCAGTGTCTGCTTCTGTAGAACCCAACACAAGGACATCCTGACAAGGGGACAAGTGAGGTCTGAAAACTGGACCCTCTTCCTTTAGCCGAGCAGTGTGGCTCAGTCAAAGCAAGAGCCATTTTCTGATCTTCATTGGGGCAGTGTGAGCTGCAGCCACATGACTCTCCTTGTCCCTACCATGGGGCTCCCCAGCTGGCACTTCCCACCTCTGGATGCCCCCCACCTCTGCTGGCTCTGCCCTCCCCTGTCCACTCTGTTCTGGCTGTGGTCACTCTCTGTAAGCAAGTCCCTCCCCCCTGAATTTTCTTCCAGTAATCCTCCAGAAAATGCTCCTCAGTATTCCAAGAGACTTGACTAAACCAGCACTTGTGTCCTGTATCCAGCAGAGACACTATCTGGATGGAGATTTAAACTTACTCTGCGGGCCAGATGAGAGGTCATTCATCTCTTTAGGACATTGCCAGGCCAGAGGATGTCTGAAATGGCAGATGAGTAAAGCAGTGCCCAGCAAGGTGAGGTTCTTATTTAGGGTCATACAGTGAGCTAGTCATAGAACCAGGCACTGGGCAGCCTATCAGAGCCCCCTGGCACCTAGCCCTGCCCTCAGGTCAGCCTCTGGCCACTTGATAGCTGGATTCACTTTATGTCCTGTGTTGAAGCAGCCCTTCCCTTTGGATTCGTGCCCACCCGCCCAGCAGTCTCCACTCCCTCCCCTCCCTTCCAAGTCCCCTTCTTTCCTCCTCTTCCAGGCAGCCTGGTCATCCCTTCCCCACCTGTTCTGCCCCCAGAGCCCTTGATTGGTCGTCTCCGGGCCCAGGGTTTGGCCCTGGCCTTGGCTTTCTGCCCACTGTCTGCAGCGCTCCTGGCTGGTCTGGGTAGGGACCTAGGTTGGTGGGGATTGCTGAGGCCTCACCCTACAGAATGGGAGAGAAACATTTGCAAACTATTCATCCAACAGGGATTAATATCCAGGATATAAAAGGAACTCAAACAACAGCAAAAAACCAAACAATCTGATTAAAAAATGGGAAAACTCCCAGCCTGAGCAAGAGCGAGGCCCCGTCTCTAAAAATAGCCAGGCGTTGTGGTGGGCACCTGTAGTCCCAGCTATTTGGGAGATTGAGGCAAATGTATCACTTGAGCCAAGAGTTTGAGGTTGCTGTGAGCTGTGACACCACAGCACACTACCAAGTGTGATGAAGTGAGACTGTCTCAAAAGAAAAAAATGGGGGGGGGCATATGAGCTGAAGGACATCTCTCAAAAGAAGACATACAGATGGCCAATAGCTATGTGAAAAAATGTCCAGCATCACTAATCATCAGGAAAATGCAAATCAAAACCATAAGGAAATATCATCCCACCCCAGTTGGGATGGATGCTGTCAAAAGACAAAAAATAACAAATGATGGGGAAGGGGGAAGGAGGGAACTCTTTTACACTGTTGATGGAAATGTAAATTAGTACAGCCCTTATGAAAACCAGTATAGAGCTTCCTCAAAAACTAAAAATAGAATTACTATATGATTCAGCAATCCCACTGCTGGGGATTGATCCAAAGGAAATGAAATTAGTACGTCAAAGAGACATCTGTACTCCCCTGTTCATTGCAGCATTACTCATAATAGTTAAGACACAGAAGCAGCCTAAGCCCCCCATGGATAGATGGGTAAAGAAAATGTGCTGTATATACACGATGGAGTAGTATTGAGCCATAAAAGGAATGAAATCCCGTCTTTTGAAGCAGCGTGGATGAGCCTAGAGGACATAATGTTAAGTGAAATACGGAAGGCACAGAAAGATAAACACTGCGTGTTCTCACTCATATGTGGGAGCTAAAAAAGTTGATGTCACAGAGGGAGAGAGAATAGTGGCTACTAGAGAAGGGGTGAGGGATAATGAGAGGTTAGTTAATGGATACAAAATCACAATTAGACAGGAAGAATAAATTGCAACCTTCTATAACACTGTGGGGTGACTGCCATTAACACCAATTGATTGTATATAGGCAGTCCCCAAGTTACAAACGTCTGCCTTACATACAACTCACACTTACGACTGGAAGCTATTCCAGGTAGGTAAATGGTAATCGGTAACAGGTAAATGTACCTGTTTCAACTTACATACAAATTAAATGTAAGAACAAAACTACAGAACCTATCTCATTCATAACCCAAGGACTGCCTGGTCTTTTCAAATAGCTAGAAGAGCAGGCTTTGAATGATCCAGACACAAAGAAATGATAAATGTTTGAGGTGACAGGTATGCTAATTACCCCTACTGGATCAGTACACATTGTGTACACGTATCAAAATATCACACTGTATATACATGTGTGTACAATTATTATGTGTTGATTAAAATAATAATAAAAGCAAAAACTCAGCAGGTTATACATACAGGTAGGTCTCAGCCATGAAAACATGCTCTCATGCTCTGCCATTTAATCAAGAAAGGAAGTGTGCGTCTTTGGTAGCTGTGCCTCCTCGGGCTTCCCTCCGCTTCCCACACACAGCTGCACTGATCTTAGACCTTGACACCTCTGGCCCTGGACCCAATGCCAACTTCATACTCTCTTTTCCTCCTCTCCCCGGGATTCTCTCCTAAAGCCTTTGGGAGCTTTGTCATCTGAGAACCAGGAGGGTATTTCCCCTGAGCAGTTCAGGATATCTTGGAGTAAATGCCCCCATCACTCTGTGCCCAGGGACACGGGGCCAGATGCCTGAACAGCCACGGAGGAAGGAAGAGGCTCTTTCCATCCATCATTTTCTCTAATCCTCATGGCAGTAAAATATTAGAATTGTAATTGCCCATTAACATTTGCAGAAACTAAACCTTGGGGGTTATAATTTGCTCAGACTCATAGCTAGTAAGTGGCAGAGCTGAAATTCAAACCACCCAGTCTCCAAAATCCATACTCTTGCTTTGGAGATAAGACTGCAGAAGTGACCTTGGCAAGTCCCTTCTCCTGTGTGATCCTTGGTTTCCCCTCTGGAGAAGGGGGCTGCTGGTTCTCAAAGGGCTCAGGTATTCATTTCTATTCAGATACAGCACAATGATGAAATCCCAGCTCATACCTCCCCCTGCCTCCCCAAGTCCCTGTAAGCAGCCTAGAGTCTTGGGGAATGTAGGACTGCAAGCCGGCCAAGTGAGCCCATGGCCACCCAACACCATGCAGGTGGCCACAGGCTGGAGAAGACCTCCTGCTCCTCCTTGACACTGAGAACTCCTCCAAGCACCTAACCCACACCGCACATAGACGCGTGCACATGGGGCTACGCAACCATTGCCCCATCCCTCACCTTAACCCCCCAGAGTGGCATCTGAGGGTCATGGAGGAGGCCTCACGTTGGCCTCACTCAGCGCTTACGGCTAAGAGTCTCCAAGAAACACAATTATTTCCTTCTGCCCCCAGTACATCTCCTGCCTGCAAGGCAGGCCATTGTAACAACAGCCCACATCTGCACAGTCTCCCATCTTAGCCCAGGATGGTAGCCCTACAGGTGGGGATCCTGAGGGCCAAAGAAACGCAGTGACTCTCCACAGACTACTGTGGAGAACTTACAGGTTAAGTGGCTAAGTTCTAACCTCCTAAGCCAGTATTTATTCTTTCTTTCCAGAGCCTGTGTTTGTCCCAGTTATGTGACACATTCATTGACCCCTGCCACAGGCATGACACCTTGGGACACTGGAATGAGCAAGACACAGCATCTGCCCTTGAAGGATTACAGTTCAGAGAGGTGGGGAAAGAAGGATACGGTCTCAAGCAGGAGTTAATAAATGAGGATTACCAAGATTGAAACCACCCTTACAAAATAAAGGGATGGCTCGGCGCCTATAGCTCAATGGGCTAAGGCGCCAGCCACGTACACCTAAGGTGGCGGGTTCGAATCCCCACCCCGGACGCCCCAAAAAAAAAAGGGGGCGAAAAAAAAAAAAAAAAAAAAAAAAAAAAAAATAGCCAGGCGTTGTGGCGGGCACCTGTGGTCCTAGCTACTTGGGAGGCGGAGGCAAGAGACTCACTTGAGCCCAGGAGTTGGGGGTTGCTCTGTGCTGTAATGCCACAGCACTCTACCCAGGGGGCAGCTTGAGGCTCTGTCTCAAAAAAAAAAAAAAAACAAAATAAAGGGATGCAAGCTAAGAACTGGGGTAAGGGCCCCAAAACTCTATGTGGAGGAACAGGCCTAGCCAAAAAGAATGATAAGTCACTGTCCATAACTGCTATTCTAATGTCACATAGCGGGTGGCCATAAAGATTCTTAGCTTTCTCCACAGATAACATTACCTCTTTGAAACCTAGGGGTAGTTTCTGAGATACATCTTCCCAGTTCTGCATTCTGGTGGATTGGCTGACGCACCCAGACTGGCGGCCCATACCAGGGAACTGACTCAACTGGTCTCATGACCCAAGAACCTGGTCCTGCATTCCAGTGGATTGGCTGACTCACCTAGTCTGGCAGCCCATACTGGGGGACTGGTGATTCCACCCCAGATTCAGCCAATTAGCAGACTCTGATGGCCTGATCCTCTGCCCACCAAGCTGTCTCTAAAAATCATGTCTCTCAAATTCTCGGATTTGAGAAATTCTTCCCATCTCCCAGCTTAGTGTAATGCGGAAGGAACTCCTTCCCTGCAGTCTCAGTGCACTGGCTTCCTCCTGGGCGGCAGGCAGAGGACCCTGGCTGGGCGACAACAAGATCACACTACAAAGGGCCGAGGTGCGGGAATGGCTGGCACAGAGGGAGACGCCTGCAGTGCCTTGTTGAATTCAAAGCTGACTAGCCTAATGAAGGAGCTGTTTCATTTGCCAGATGGAGAGGGGAGGGCGGGGTGGCAGAGAGACAGCTTGAACAGAGATAAGGCAGAGGGATGGCTGTGCACAGCTTGACACATGTGCAGGATGCTCAGGGAAAGGAGAAATAAACTTGAAAAAGCTGAGTAGGACACATTTTGGAACCACTTTAAATGCCCGGCTGAGAAGATTTGAAGATCCTCTGTAGATGAAGATTGCCATTATAAAGCATACTCTAGGACCAGCAAATAGTGCAGTCAGGGAAACAGTGGCAGCCCTGGTGGGCAGGGAGCAGGTAAGGATTCTGGAGAGGCATGAGGGCCCTGGGCCAGGCAGGGCCATGCTAGGAAGATGGAAAGGGGAGGACTGATGGAAGGGAGGATGAGGGCTGGCCCCTGACACTGCCTCCCTCTGCTCCAACAGCTGGAGCTCCCTGCTGACCAGCCTCAGCCTCACCCCAGCCCGGGAATCAGTTCTGACACAGAAAGGACAAGCAGGTGGCCAGCAGCAGGTCTCCCTAGCTCTGGCTGGCAGTCAGCTTCCTCTCTGGATGAAGCACATTAACACAGTTACCTGCCTGGCAAGGCCCCTGGCACATAGGACCATTCAGTCTCTAGACCCTGGCCTATACTTTGGGACCTCGTAAATGACAGTTGCTCTGGATATGGGACTCTGCCCTGCCACCAGCCTGCCAGGGCTAAAGTTGGGATCCTGGATCCCAGGCCAAACTACTTATGGCCTTGATACCAGGAGCCACCGGCCCTCACCCCCATGTTGGTCCTGCCTGCTGGACCACACCACCATCTGGGACTCCAGTCTCCCCAAAGACTGGGGTAGTAGAAAGAGGGAGATATAAACCTGGGTGTGAACTCAGCTCTACCTCTGGCCAGCTGTGTGTTCTTGGTAAGTTATTTACCCTCTCTGGGCCTCACGTCATTTGTAGAAAGGGGCCAGCCAAACTCATGTAACAGGATGTTAAATGGGGCTTTTCTGTTATCTGAGCAGTTTGATGCCCAAAGGTAAAGATAAGAAAGATTGTAGGAGTCTGCCTGTTCATTCAGGGCTCGCCAAGACAGGCTGCAGTTTCCTAGGGAGGCGGAGGCAGAGAGGAGAATGGTAAAGGAGGATGCTTTTAAAGAGAGTTTTGAGGATGATTCACCTCCTTACTCCTCCTGCAGATTTAGGGATTAAAAATGGCATTAGAGCTCGATCAACTTCTTTCTCTCTCTCCCTCCCTCCCCCTCAGTGCTTCTTCTTCTTCTTCTTTTTTTTTTTTCACAAATAGGACTCCTTGTCATTATTAAAAGCCTACATTTCAGGCAGATTCATATCCATCAGCTCGTTCAACTTTAGCACCTGTCTCGTCCCTGGTAGCTTTTCCAGAACTACCTTCACCATGAAGCTCTATGAGTTTTCCCAATTCAAACTTGGGCTTCTTCAACATTTTTACTTTTTCGAACGAAGACATCATGGAGAGGATAAATAGATTGACATGCCTTTGCTATGTCTTTTCCAATGCTGCCTGGAATCAATTTACTGACAACTTCTTTCAAGTCATTTGTCTGCACCTCTCTGGTCATGATTTCCATCATTTTCTCCCGGATTTGATGAAAAATCTGTTGGTGCTGGGTGTAAGAGGTCTTCTGTATCTGATTACTGCGTTTTTAAGTAAAACCAACACAGAACCGATGAAGCAAATAACCATCAGTAGTCTTTTTCATTTTTGTTGACACAGAGTCTTACTATGTCGCCCTCTGTAGAGTATTGGGGTGTCACAACTCACAGCTCCCTCCAACTCTTAGGCTTAAGCGATTCTCTTGCCTCAGCCTCCCAAGTAGCTGGGACTACAGGTACCCGCCACAAGGCCTGGCTTTTTTGTTGTTGCAGTTGTCATTTTTGTTTTTAGCAGGCCCGGGCCAGGTTCAAACATGCCAGCCTCGATGTATGTGACTGGAGCCGTAACCACTGTGCTAGAGGCACCGAGCCACCATCGGTAGGCTTAACATCAACAGGAGCTTCAATCATAGTCCGCCATTTTTAACCACAGAACACATTTTGTCATGGGTAAGATCCATGCCATGGAAGTCACTCAGGCAGTTTTTGCCCTGAACATCTTCAGTAATCAACTTGAATTTTCTAAATGCAACTTCACCATCATGCAGATTAGCAAGACTTACTTCAAACACACGACCTTTGAGGCCATCGGATGCAATTTGGGTTCCTTGAGTCCTGGTGACTAGTGTTTTTCCAATATTTCTTATATTAAACATAGCAGCTGCCTTCACATCATACAAATCGTTCTTAGAAAATGGATCAACCACTTTCTTCTTGGTTCCCATTTTGCTGCCTTTTGTGAGGCCGCTGTGGTGTTGCCCAGTAAACCAAAAGCCCCTCAGCTCTTCTTTACTTCCGATTGGCTCTATTCTCAGCCAGGCTCTTCCCACAGTGGCACTCCTGCTATTCTAGGTTTATATTCTAGTTTTGCATCTTCAGAAAAAGGGATATGCTTCTTGTCCAAAGTTGCAGCCAGTTTCCAGCCTCACTGGCTTTGACCTGAGTCATATGCCCATCTCTGAAATGATCACTGTGGCCAGAGTGAGGTTCAGTGTCCTGATTGGCCGGGTGTGGGTCACATGTACACTCCAGGAAGGGACCTCTTTCAACAAAACAGAAGAGAAAACTGAGGATGCTGTAGGAGAAGGAAAGGATTGCCAGGCAGAAGGAACTTCCCATAAGTCACTGCATCAGTGTCAGGAGAAATAGCTTCCCATGGCTTCCCTTCCTGCCCACCGTGTCTCTAGTAACCCCTCCTCCCCATCATTCTCTATCAGGGCACCCTCCTGGTTTCCCCCATCGTTCTTATTGTGATTTACATTGATGCATTTACTAGCACTGTTTATCTCCTCTCCCCTCCAGTGTCAGCTCCTGGACTGCAAGACCCACACATCACATGTTCGTCATTGTATCCTCCAACTAGCACAGTGCCTGACATGTAGGAGATGCTCAAACCATGGCTGTGGAGTGAAAGAGTATTATCCTCCTAGTGAGTGCCCTTCCCTAGACAGAGGTCATGTTATTTCTTAAGGATCTGCCACCACCCCTTCCCCAGGCTGCACCAGAAGAACCCACACCCTCCTGAACTCCTACTCTCCTCCCCACTCTCCTGCCCTGATCTCACTGGCCTTGTCCCAGGCTGTCCTTAACAGTCAGAGTCCTGGAACAGGGGTCAGGGAGCAAAGCTGTCAGAGTCTTCCCCATGGGGCCAGGGTCCAGGGAGCAAAGAAAAGCCCTCCTCTACCCCACCCTTTCACATACCTATGGGGTGTGGTGGTTGTGTCTTCCTGAGATAGGTCCATCCTGGAGGCCACTGAGAAAGGCCTCTGCTAGCAGGAAAAGGAGGCAGGAAGTGGAACTTCAGGACCAGGGAGGGTAGGGGAAGAGCTCAATCTTTCTTGTTCTGCATTTGGAAGGGCCTAGAGGAATAGGAAGGACTTCTGAAGCCAGGGGAGAAAATGGTGCTACTGGAGCAGGGGGGAGACAGCGAAGCTATATACCCCAGAGGACTTGTCCAGATTTGAGTTCTGCCCGGGCCCGTTTCCCTTGCTTGTTCCCCAAGTCTTTATCTGAGTCTTACCACCCCCACCGGCCGGTGGACGGCGGTCTGGGAGCGGCTCAGATCCGTGGATGTTGGAGGAACAGTGCCCCCTGGAGGCCAGAGAGGGGGGCCGCAGAAATCCACAAGAAGCCCTTCTCAGGGGCTGAGACGTGGTGCCAGAAACAAGTTGGGCATTTCTGAATTTTGTTTAGAGCAAGAAGCTTGAGCTACCTATGATGGCTTCTATCCAACACATAGTGAAGCTTCTCCTCACAGACTCACCCCAGATGCAGGGGCAGATGCAGAGATCAAGAGCCACAACCTGATCCCAGGTGTCCCTGCTCAGTGCCCTGTCACCCCCAGCTTTGGTGGGGCAGTGCAGAAGAGGCTGTGGACTGTTTGGGACATTGGAACAAGTCCTTTGGAGATGCTGGGCCTCTTGACTGGCCTCCGGGGTGACTTCTCCCAGAGCAGAGAAGTGGGACTGGCTATTCTAATTCTCACCTTCCTACCCACAAATCCTTCCATTCTGAGAGTTAAGCCTGCAGCTGGGGGGAGACTGGGAGGTATGACTGCTCTTCAGACTTCCAGAATGCCGCTTACAAGCACCGGGAAGGGGGGTTGGCATCTGCTGTGCTAGCAGGTCTGCAGACGAAAGCCTCCATATCAGTATATGACCCAGACATTTTGTTCCTGCAGGGCGATGCGGGAGTGGACGGGTGGACTGTGGCCGTGCCCGGTGCAGGCAACCTGGATGCGCCTTAAGCCAAAGCGCTTAGTGGAAAAAGCAGGAAACCAGACAAGACGTTATAACATAATACCATTTCTGTACCTTGAAAATACATGTGCCGATGCACGCTTATTCTTAGCATTGTCATTGCCTCTGGTGTTGATAAAATGAACACATGACTCCTTGGTGCCTGTATATAAAAGACTCAAAATACTTTCCTTACATTTAAGACACTAGGGGAACATATTTTTGTCTAAATTTGTACATTAACTTCTCCAGCATCTCTCCTGTGTTATATACTTTTTAACTTGAAAGTTTGGCATATAATTGGAAGGTTTTTTGGTGGCATTTTCAATAATTAGCACTATTTTTTGAATGTACTTGAACATTTTATAAATTGGCTGAAGAACCATGTACTTAGGTAAATGGTTTATATATACTAGTCACAATGTGTTTTGACCCCCAAATTATTTTTCATCTTCACTTTGCCTTTGCCTGGAGTTTGTAATGACAAGTTTATTTAAGCACAGAGGAGACGGCTGAAGAAGGAGATTTTGAAAAGAGTTTTGAGAAATGCTGATTTTCGACTCCTCTCCAAACTCTTGGGGGAAAAACTGTAATCACATCATACCTAAAACCAATTAATAATACTTTTAATATCATCAACTCTTCAGCCAGTGTTTAAATTTCCAATTGTCTTTTATATGTCAAAAATCTTTCTATTTTTATTTTTTTTAGCTTGTTTGAATCTGGATGTAAATAAGTTCCACAGGTTGTGATTGGTTTGGAATGTCTATTAGGTTTCCTTTAACTATCTGCTTCCTTTAACATCTCTCTCTCTTTTTTCTTTGCAATTTACTTGCTTAAGAAACTGGGTCGGCTCGGCGCCTATAGCTCAACCGGCTAAGGCGCCAGCCACGTACACCTAAGGTGACGGGTTCGAATCCCCAGCCTGGACCCGCCAAAACAACAATGACGGCTGCAACCAAAAAAAAAAAATAGCCGGGCGTTGTGGTGGGCGCCTGTGGTCCCAGCTGCTTGGGAGGCAGAGGCAGGAGACTCACTTGAGCCCAGGAGTTGGAGGCTGCTGTGAGCTGTGATGCCATGGCACTCTACCCAGGGGGACAGCTTGAGGCTCCGTCTCAAAAAAAAAAAAGAAAGAAACTGGGTCATTTATCCTATAGAGGTTCCCGTTTCAGTAAGTGTAGAGGTTACTGATTCCATCCCTACAGTGTCCTTTAATATTTTCTGTTGTTCCCTGTATTTCCTGGAAATTGTCATCTGAATCTAGATTTAGGTTGAATTTTTTTTGGCAAGAAAACTTCATAGGAGGTCTATGGTTTATCCTTCCATTGATTGCTTGTCTGTTTTTAAATATAGGCAGATCCATTTGTATGTTTATATATTTGTATGCCTACCGTCCTTAGATGAATATTGTACATACATTCCTTTTTATTAAAAACATATAGAGATATATTCCTCATTCCTTTTTATAGTTACCTACTACCTCTTTGCATGGTTGTACCATAGTTTATTTGATGATGGTATGACTATTGATAGCCATTTGGGCTGCTTCTCATTACAAATAATCCTACAATTTATTGCCTTTTGCATTTTGGCCTAAGTTTATTTGGATGCAAATTGTAGACATCGTCATCATTTCATGGAGGACTTTTTACTACAGTACTGATGTGGTCATGACTCCACCTGCTCAAAACCCCTCCTGATCACTGGGTGGATAAAGTACAAACTCCTTCATTCAGCTGGCAGTTCCCCACCAGACCCTCCCCTGCCCCCGAATCAGTCCACCTGCTGGCCTTCTCTCCCCCGCACCTCTTGTGCCCCACCCCACCCAGGAAGACGACACCACACTTCCCTGACTCTGTGCCACCTCTGCACGTCTGATGTCTGCTGAGAAGGCCTGTTGTCCATCCTTTCTTGACCTGGCTAACTATGTATCAGCATGCTTAAACCAATTGCTAGCAATTCATGGATGCCCGGACTGTGGGATTTTTTTATGTCCATCTTGCCCTCCGTTGATGGCATCTCCAGAGCTGGGGCTGACTTAACATCTCCAATGCCAGCAGGAGCCCAGCAGCAATGTGTGCTCAGTATTGTTGAATGAGGGAATAATTGTCTTTCCTTTTAAATAAACAAAAGCAGCTTCAGGTTACAGCCATGCCTCTTGCCAACCGGAGAAGCAGCTGCACTGTAATGAAATCTCCTTGGTGTTATTCTTTTTGTTATCCTCCTGAAGGGAAAACATTTTCCTCCAGTTAGATGTTTATGGGAGAGATGAGAGCTATCATCACTATGTTAAAAAAAAAAAAAAAAAAAAGGACTGTATAATCCAAAAACTCAAGTAGCCCAAGAATTTTATGACAAAAACCCTGGTTCTACTGGAAAAAACAGACTCAAATGCAGCGAAAACTGGGCAGAGAAAGGAGGGCAGTAACTGGCTGCCCTCCAGGCAGGTCCACCGGCCTTCTCACATGGACCCTTCAGAGTGCAGGAGGTCCCCCTGCTCACTTCTGAGACCCTACCGGACAGACTCCAGCAGGCTTCTAGTCTACCTTCCAGATGGATTTCCCACAGTGTGGCAAAACCAGTCCTACCCACACCCCACCTGTTGGTTCAGGATTTAGGGCCTGCCTGCGTTTTGCCCTGTCTGCACCAAAGGTGGTAAAAGGCTGGCACATCCTGCTTAGGTCAGCTCAGATCTGCCGTCTACTGCCACTGTGACCCTTGGCCTCAGCATGGAGAGGCCTCACTGTTGGGCTATCCCTGGAGAGGGTAGTGCAGGTGTGTGGCCGCAGCAGGTCACACACTTTGTTTTCCCATCTCCTTAAACACTGCCATCTTGGTGACACCACATCCAAGGCAACTCCGGAACAGCTCAGAAAAAGCTTGAGAAGGGTAGAAGTTTTGGTTTGAGGCCAGGTGTAGGGCACATACCTATAATTCTAGCACTCTGGGATGCTGAGGTAGAAGGATCCCTTGAGTTCAGGAGTTCGAGACCAGCCTGAGCAAGAGTGAGACCCATGTCTCCACTGAAAATAGAAAAATTAGCTGGGCATTGTGGCAGGCACCTGTAGTCCTCACTCCTTGGGAGGCTGAGGGAGGAGAATCTCTTGAGCCCAGGAGTTTGAGGTTGCTGTGAGCTAGGTTGAGCCACAGCACTCTAGTCTGGGACAGAGTAAGACTCTGTCTCTAATTAAAAAAAAGAAAAAGAAAAGAATTTCTGGTTTGAAAATTTGTCAAAGAACCACAGAATTCAGGAAACTCCAGTTGGAAAGGACATTGGTGTTCACCTAGGATATTCCAAAGGGGTTCCTGGGGATAAAGGAGAGGCCACATCAGAGAGCTGCAAGATCTCAACCCCAGTGATTCCAAAGAGGACCTATTGTGATTATTTTATAAATTGAGGCACTATGGTGCATTATTTCACTTGAAGGAG
Organism: Otolemur garnettii; assembly: GCF_000181295.1. Classification (NCBI taxonomy): domain Eukaryota; kingdom Metazoa; phylum Chordata; class Mammalia; order Primates; family Galagidae; genus Otolemur; species Otolemur garnettii. The sequence goes on from NW_003852406.1 coordinate 28,573,096, forward strand.
TTCTGCTTGAACAATGTTTTTTCTTTTTTGAGACAGTCTCAAGTTGTCACCCTGGGTAGAGTGCCATGGCGTCATCGCTCACAGCAACCTCCAACTCTGGCTCAAGTGATCCTCTTGCCTCAGTTTTTCCTTTTTTTTTGAGACAGAGCCTCAAGCTGTCACCTTAGGTAGAGTGCTATGGCTTCACTGCTCACAGCAACCTCCAACTCCTGGGCTCAAGCGAGTCTCCTGTCTCCACCTCCCAAGTAGCTGAGACCACAGGCGCCCGCCACAACGCCCGGCTATTTTTTGGTTGCAGCCATTATTGTTGTTTGGCGGGCCGGACTGGATTTGAACCCACCACCTTAGGTGTATGTGGCTGGCGCCTTAGCTGCTTGAGCCACAGGTGCCGAGCCAGTTTTTCTATTTTTAGTAGACATGGGGGTCTCACTTTTGCTCAGGCTGGTCTCAAACTTGTGACCTCAAGCTATCCGACCACCCTGGCCTCCCAGAGTGCTAGGATTACAGCGTGAGCTACCACACCTGGCCTCTGCTTGAACAATTTTTTGAGGACTGGAAAATATTGATCCGAGTGCAGGGGTTTTTGCCTGATAAAAGCAAAAAGCCGTGCCTTTACCATGGCACCTGTCACATGCCATCCAATCTTGTATACTACCAGTGCCAGGAGGCTCCATGTCATCAGTGAGAGACCATCCCATTGTCAGACAGTTCTGCTTATCAAAAAGACCCCCCTGCTCGGTGCCTGTGGCTCAAGTGGCTAAGGCACCAGCCATATACACCTAAGGTGGCAGGTTCGAATCCAGCCTGGGCCTGCCAAACAACAATGATGGCTGCAACCAAAAAATAGCTGGGCGTTGTGGTCCCAGCTACTTGGGAGGCTGAAGCAGGAGACTCGCTTGAGCCCAGGAGTTGGAGGTTGCTGTGAGCTGAAATGCCATGGCACTCTGCCCAGGGTGACAGCTTGAGGCTCCTGTCTCAAAAAAAAAAAAAGATTCCCGGCTCGGCGCCTGTGGCTCAAGCGGCTAAGGCGCCAGCCACATACCCCTAAGGTGGCGGGTTCAAATCCCCAGCCCGGGCCCGCCAA
>NW_003852406.1:28574335-28594337 GCF_000181295.1 Otolemur garnettii
AAAAAAAAAAAAAAAAAAAGATTCCCCCAAATGACTCTCTTGGTTCTCGGCGTTGATCCTGGCCCTCTTTCTGGTATGTGGCCACCAGAGACAGCCTCATCCTTCCCACCTCATCCTTTCTTCATTAACTGTCCTCAGTTTCTCCGTCTGCTCCTTTGATATTTAACAGACCATTACCTGCCCTAAGGGGATTCTCCTGTCAGAAGTAAAAATATTTTATGGCTATAATCTCAATTTGCTCTGCTATTGTTTCAAAATAGCAATTGTTTTTCTTTGACTGGAAAAACTTACCTTCTATGTGGTGGGGGGGTGTTTGTTTCTTTCCCGTTTTAAGGTGTGAAGAGTCAAGGCTGAGGAGGCTACTTCAGATGCCCAGAATTGGGAAGCAATAACCGAAAAGTAAAGCCATTCAATGAGCGGCGCCAACGGAAACAGACATTTAAATTGATGTTCTGACCATGTGTGAGAATCACTTGGACTTGTCATCATAAAACAGATTTCTGAGTTCACCTTGCAATTTCTGAGTCCGGGGGTCTGTGGTGGGGCCTGAGAATTTGCATTTCTATTCTAGTCCCCAGAGATGCTGATGCTACTCGTCTTGTGGACCACACTTTGAGAATCTATGGATTAAAATGACCATGAAGAAACACCCCCAAAGAAACCAAGGTTTCAAAAAGGGGAAGTTTCTAACTGCTGCTGCCTGCCCCCCCCCCACCACTGCCTTGGGATCCCAGGGCTACTTGGGGGGCATCTCCCCACTAGTGCAGTCTCCCAGGGCTGGCAGCAGAGTGTGGGACACCCTCAGCCTTGCCCTGCTAAACATTTTATCTCAAAGAGCAAAAGAAAACTCCCCTGGACCCAATATTGGCCACTGAGAAAGAACTGAGAAGAAAATAGCCATTTTGTCTTGGAGGCGGCAACACCGAGAATCGTGCCCTCCCCGTGCATTGAAAACGCCTGTGTGTTAAATGTCTACAATGCATCCCGGGGACCTTAAAATTTTCAAAATTCTAAGAACTATAGTTCCCAGTAGATGTGGCCTCCAGTGGATGAGAACTACTCCAAGGAAACAGTAACAACAACCAGACTTTGTAGCTCTGGAAGAAAAGCCAGAACAGGGCTGTCACAGGCAAGGAAGCGTGAGAATTGAGGGGCGGGGGTGTTGGTTTTAAAATATTTAACACCCCCTGACCATCAAAGACTGACAACAGACTGTGAAATTTCCTGGACCAAGAGGGAAGGCAATTCAGTGTAAGGGGTGGGGCTGTCAATTGGTGGCCAATATATGTAGAAAAGGGGCCTTCATCTCTGGCTCTGAACTCCTGCTGGCTGCCAGCTGATCTGACTTTGCAGATTATCAAAGGCTTGCCCTTTTGTTGCTTAGAAAGTCATTTTATTGAGATCTTGAAATGCCAACATTTTCAAAACATCATTAGCTCCTATCAGAACGTAGATGGGCTTTGATCAGAGCGTGTATATTTTCTGTTTTAACCTTTAAGACAAACCAAGAGGTACCCACTAGACTAACGTTTGATGAGAACTCTTATAATGACTGTGGGTTCCAGACCTTTGCTTCACATTGTATTTTGGGTATGTTTTCTTCAACTCTCTATTATTACCTAGCAAGGAAAGAATTTCCTTCTACTTTTTTTTTTCTAGTTGAAACACTCTCCCATGAGAAAAACAGTCTGCTTCTCTGTTGAATAATAAGCTGAAAGAGCCTTGCAATAAAAATTGAAGTTTACTTAGAAATTAATGGCAGGTAAGAATCAATATAATTCATATTAATTGTATTTTTGCTACCTGATAGAGCATACAAAGTAGATTGGCTTCTTGAGTTTGCTTTGAAAGAGTTGATATGGGGTTTGCTTTGTAATGTCAGACAGTCCCACTGGTGATTCTGCCGCCAGAATGTGTCCTCCATCTGTTCCCACTGTGAGTGCCCCTCCCAGAGGCTCCCTACTCCCTTCCAGATGAGTCTGGGCCCTCCTAACTGATCCGCTCGCCTCCTCTCTCCCTTCTGATCTTGCTATTACATTCTCCCCACATTAGTCCCAACAGTTTGTCTCCCATAGACTGTAGGATCCGGTCTAAACTCCTCCTCTGGAAGATGCCACAGACCCTCCATCCACTTCTGATCACTCAGGCCTGGAGTTCAGTCACTGGACCTGCTGTTCTCTTGCCTCCTGGCCATTGTTCCTTAGTCCTGCAGCCTGGACCTTCACTCAGCACACCTTAAGCCCCTATTCTGGCCCTGGGCAATGGAGCCCAGGGTTCCCCTGCAGTCCCAGCTACACAGGAGGCTAAGGTGGGAGGGTTGCTTGAGGCCAGGAGTTTGAGGCCTTTCTCTAAAAACAAACAGTAATAACAGCTAACTTTAACTGAAAACTCGGTGTGCCAGGCACTGTTCTTCAGATAATAACTTGTTCAATCCATACAATGGTACATAGTAACTCATCAACTCCATTTAACAATAATAAAACAGATTCAGAAGCGAAGAAGCCTGCCCAAGATCAGGCTTCACAGTTTACAGGAGAGGTAGAAGATCAAATGATGAAGTGTCCTGGTGGGAGCATGGAGTCGCGGTGAGAGGCAGGAGAGTTCACCCGGCCATCCATTCGTCCGCCCCTTCATGCAGCAAGTGTCAGTCACTGTTCTACTGCTTGGAAAACATGAAAGAAGGAAATAAACAACTCTGTCCTCTGGGTCTCCTTACATTCCAGCAGAGGGAAACCAACATCACTGGTGAGTTATATAGTATGTTTGAGGTGATGCGTACTATGAGAAGAAAATAAGATCAGGGCTTAGGGGATGGGGAATCAGAATGTGGGTGGCAGGTTGAAATGTTGGGTGGGCAAGGGCAGCTGTATAAAGCAGGCAAGAGCTGAAGGATGTACAGGAGTTACCCCACAGCTACCTGGGGAAGACAACTGGTGCAAAAGTCCTGAGGCAGGACTGGGACTGGAACAGTGTCCAGTGTGGAGGGAGAGGAGTAAAGAAGAGGAAAATGATAGAATGTGATCCCGTAGGACCTTGTAGCAGTTGTAAGGCTTTGGGTTTTTACTCTGAGTGAAATGGGGGTGTGGGGAGGATGTTCTGTGTCTGGTGCCCTATAGAGAAGATAATGGAGAAGAAGGTGGAGTGTGGGGAAGACACAGTTGCATTATTGTGGGCCAGAGATGACCCGGCAGGAGCGGTGGACATGGTGAGAAGGGGCTGGATGGAAATGAAATGAGAGGTTTCTTGTTGGGACAGTGAGGGAGGCTTCCCTGGGACGGACTTGGAGGTGTGTGGCCCTACCTGGTAGTTGGATAGAGGTCTGGGCACCTCTGCGTAGACTGTATAGATTTGACTGTTGGCTCTTAAAGGGCAAGACATCAGTCTCATCCTTTTTTGTACCCTGGTGAGGGCTGCCACCTGCACAACTCAGGGGGCTTCATTCATGGAGTAACCTGTAGGCCATGCTGCCCTGTCATCATGTTTCCCCATGAAGAGCTCAGTAAATGGTGTCGGAAGGAAGAAGAGAGGGAAGAAGAAAGGAAGGAAGAGAGGCAGCAGGCATCTCTTTCAGTGGTTCTCAACCTTGCTAATGCCGAGATGTATTTTCATTGTTACAAAGGGGTCGTGACCCACAGGTTGAGAACCACTGCTTTAGATGATCACAGATTCATTTGAAATCACACACCCAAACTGCAAATTGTTCGTTTAATACTGGCATTGCCCTTTATCTTATTTTATTTATTTTTACTTCAGGTTATATGAGGGTACAGATGTCTGGGTTCCATTGTTTTCATTTCTTTTTTTTTTTTTTTTGAGACAGAGCCTCAAGCTGTCCCCCTGGGCAGAGTGCCGTGGCATTACAGCTCACAGCAACCTCCAACTCCTGGGCTCAAGCGAGTCTCCTGCCTCAGCCTCCCAAGTAGCTGGGACCACAGGCGCCCGCCACAACGCCCGGCTATTTTTTGGTTGCAGCCGTCATTGTTGTTTGGCGGGTCCGGGCTGGGGATTCGAACCCGCCACCTTAGGTGTACGTGGCTGGCGCCTTAGCCGGCTGAGCTATAGGCGCCGAGCCCATTGTTTTCATTTCTAAGGTAAAGTTCAAGTTGCAGTTGAGCCCTTCACCCGGGGGTGTGCTGAACACCCTCACATTATGCCCGTTAGGTGAGAACCCGCCCATCACCCTCCCTTAGATTACCCTTTTAAAAAATAACATCTACATTTTTAAAGTCCTGCAGACTTTTCTTTTTGTCTTTGAATGTTAAGGTGTTAAATCCATCATCTCCACTTTTAAATTCCTCTCATAAAAAGGCAGTGCTGCTTCCTGTCTGTTTAAATCATAATCCACACTCAAGTGGGTTATGTAACTGAGGAATGAAAACAATGTCATGCCTTTCTTTTCGTTTGTCCCCTGGGAGGATGAGGCGTGGGGAAGTGCATGTAAGAAACGTATCAAGGTCGAGGTGGAGAATCCATAAAGTCACAACCATCAAGCAATTTAATTAACTTCTTAATTAACTGAAAATGTAAAATTCTTTTCAATAAATACATAAACTATGCATACACTCCAATTCCAACTGGTTGCTAGGGGAAAGTAGGCAAAGACAAATGTCAGAGCTGGAAGGAAATTTGAAGATCCACTAGTTTGAGCTCTTCCTCAGCCCTCTGCTGAGGACACAGCTTCGGGGAAGGTGAGAGAGCGGCGGGTTGTCCTGCAAAGGGATGTGTGATACTGGTGGTCAGAATTTGTGACACCAGCTTAGCCCTTCCCCTGGACACTGTTCTGCAGCTTCCTGTGAGAGCAGACACAGAAAACAAGATTATGGGCTTTCAAAACCGGGCTCTTTAAAGGAACTCAGAGAAAGTAGACTAGTGGTTCTAAATGGAAGGTGATTTTGCTCCCCACCGTGGGACATTTAGGCAATGTCTGGAGACATTTTTGTCACCACTTGAAGGGCAACTCCTAAATAGAAGCCAGGAATGCTCTAAGCACCCTACTGTGAACAAGCGAGCCCTCCCTGCCCCACCAAAGAATTATGAGCCCCAAATCTGAGGGGAATATAAAGACACAGGTAACACAGTCCCTGTCCCAGGGAGCTTACAGTATACACAAGAAGCAAAGAAAAAACCCCTAGCATTTGGCCAGGTGTGCTGGCTAGCACCTGTAATCCTAGCACGCTAGAAGGCTGAGGTGGGTGGATCCCTTGACCTCAGGAGTTCTAGACCAGTCTGAGCAATATGGAGACCTCAGCTCTATTAAAAATAGAAAAACTAGCGGGGTGTTGTGGCAGGTGCCTGTAGTCCCAGCTACTTGGGAGGCTGAGCCCAAGAGTTTAAGGTTGGCATAGCTATTATGATGCCGCAGTACTCCACCCCGGGCAACTCAGTGAGGCTCTGTCTCACACAAAACTAAACAAAACAGAAACAATAAAACAGTTCTGGACTTACCAACACATATACATTATACAATATATTTATTATTATTAAATCATATGCAATTATAATTTTGGGAGAAAGGTAACTATCTTAAGAGGCTAATCCAGTTCTAGCAGACTGGAAAAACAATTCTCTGGTCATAATGAAATCACCAACCACCGATGAAAAGTATACTCGTATCCGACCCTAACCCCTCTTGCTTTCTGTACCCCATAAAAACTTCCTCCACCCCGGGTTCAGGGCTCATCCTCAGCTTGCATGCCGGGAGAGTCCAGACCAGTCTGAATAAACTTCACCTCATGCCTTTAACATCGGAGCGTGTCTCGAGTTCATCTGTTGGGGCTTTTGGGGGGAATTTTCAGACTTAACAATATCAGAGCTCACGACAACCTCAAACTCCTGGGCTCAAGTGCTCCTCCTGCCTCAGCCTCCCAAGTGGCTGGGACTACAGGCACCCACCACAGTGTTTTATTTTTTCTTAACATTACACAAGCACTTCTATGTAACTGATAGAATACTTACGGAGATTGAACATTTCATACTTAATAACCTAATACATTAAGAAATAATTGTCCCCTAACAGCGATTAGGTTAATTCTGTCTTTCCCATTGGGATATCATGGTCAGATTCCATAACCTGCCTGTCATTTTTGTAGCTACAACTCCCTTCTTTTATTAATTAGGGCGCAGTATTTAAGACACAGTCTGTTTGTTATTAACTAGTCTCTATTCAAAACCTATTGCCTTTATTTCCCAGAGGCACTGGTGGTTCTAAGCAGCGATTATCAACCCTAAACAGACCCAGTGTTTCCTTATTATGATGATTATGTTGTTAACATCTGCTTTACTATCTTGAAATGGAATTCATAGGTAGTATCGCTTACCTATCTATAAAGTTTTAAAAAGATAAATATATACTGATTTATCCCTTCCCCCATCTATTCTCTATCCTCCTCTGGCCTGGCCTGCTCTGGGCTTCCCTCGAGCTGGCATGGCCTAGCCTCCCTGGCTCCCTGGCTTCCTGTTGCATTTGGGCCAATGGGAGACACTGGCAGGAGATGTTAACAGTGGGAGGAAGGGAATGAGAGTACTTAATACCTACTCCACGGAGATACATACTGTATCGGTATATCTCTATGGTCACAGCTCAGGGGGGCAGGGCTGAGTGTCACCAACACCATACCTGTCCAAGAACCCTTCAAGTCAGGGAGCAGAAAGTATTTCTGCTATTGTTTGGCCTGGGGTGCATCACCTACCCCATTTGGGTCCCTTAAACCTGCCCTCTGCAAATAGAGCACCACTTGTTTTTGGGGGCAGGGGCAGGGGCAGGGGCAGGTCTTTGCTGATATATAGTATAATGCTGTAGCCCAGGGGTTCTCAACCTTCCTAATGCCGCAATGTATTTTCATTGTTAAAGAGGGTAGCGACCCACAGGTTGAGAACCACTGCCCAGAATAGGGAAGATACACAAAAGGAAAGCAATTTTTATTAAAGGATTCTTATTTCAAAATGTAAAGACTCAGTCATGAAGATACCAGAAGACATATTGAAGTAGTGTAGTCAGATGTTTGCGCCAGGAATGTGAGGAACAGACACAGAAGACAGTGGCAATGTCATTTGTGACCCGGTTTTTTGAATGGAGAACAACTCTCAGAAAAGTTCTAAATAAAACAAAGCATCCTTTTTCTTTGATTTACACAGTAGTTGAATTTCTGGAAATGTCATGTACATTAAAACTATACAAAAAATAGTTTCAAATAGAGTTTGATTCTAGGCTCAGATGATCAGAAGCAGGCCTGTCATCTACACTAATGAAAGGAGTGTAGGCATTCTACACTCCCGAGGCATTCTAAAACCATGCAGGACAAAGGACAATTATTTCTTGTTCTGAATTGTCTCATAAATTGCAGCATGACTAGGATGCCTGACCTGCTATTTATTTATTATTTGTGAGACAGAATCTCACTCAGTCACTCTGGGTAGAGAGATGTGGTGTCATAGCTCACAGCAACTTCAAAATCTTGGGCTCAAGCGATCCTCTTGCCTTAGCCTCCCAAGTAGCTGGCACTACAAGCACCCATCACAATGCCCAGGTAGTTTTAGAGACAGGGTCTCCCTCTTGCTCAGGCTGGTCTTGAACCTGTGAGCTCAGGCAATCCACCCACCTCGGCCTCCCAGAGTGTTAGGATTACAGGTGTGAGCCACTCCACCCAGCTTTGCCTTTTTGATTATATACAAACCTAACAGCTCTGAATTGGTATTTCATTATAGTTTTGATTTCCATTTCCCTAAAGAGTGTCTTTTCATGTGTTTATTGGGCTATTCCTATATTTTCTTGGATAAATGTCTATTCAGATAATTTACTCATTTTAATTATTTTTAATTTTGATTTTTAATTAATGCATTCTTTATGAATTCTAGATATACAAATATAAATCACTTATAAGGGATATGATTTGGAAATATTTTCTCTAATTCTGTGGGTTGTCTTTTTTACTTCCTTGATGATATCTTTGATGTACAGAGGTTTTTAATTTTGGTAAAGTCCCATTTATGTTTTATTTTTTTTTGAGACAGAGCCTCAAACTGTCGCCTTGGGTAGAGTGCTGTGGCATCATGGTTCACAGCAACCTCCAGCTCCTGGGCTTAAGCGATTCTCTTGCCTCAGCCTCCCAAGTAGCTGGGACTACAGGTGCCAGCTACAACGCCCAGCTAGTTTTTGGTTGCAGCCGTCGTTGTTTGGCAGGCCCAGGCTGGATTCGAATTCACCAGCTCTGGTGTATGTGGCTGGCACCTTAGCTGCTTGAGCTACAGGCGCTGAGCCTAATTTATGTAGTTTTTGTTTTGTTGCTTTTACTTTTTGTGCCCTATGTAAGAAGGCCTTGCCAAACCCAAGGTCACAGAGACTTACTCCAGTATTTTTTCTACTAAGAGTAGTTTCAGTGCTTACATTTAGGTCTGTGATCCATTTTGAGTAACTATTTGGATATGGTTTGAAGAAGGGGTCCAACTTTATGCTTTTAGCTATCCAGTTGTCCCAGATAGTTGTTGAAGAGAACTTCCTTTCCCCCATTGAATTGTCTTGACACCTTTGTCTACAAATTTGAGATTTCTGGACTCTCAATTCTATTCCATTGATCTATATGCCTATTCTTATGCCAGTACCATACAGGTTTTGTTTTGTTTTTTTGAGACAGGGTCTCACTCTGTTGCTCTGGCCAAAGTTCAGCGGCATCATCATAAGCTCTCTACAACCTCAAACTTCTAGTCTCAACAATTCTCCCCCCTCAGCCTTCCAGAATGCTAGGATTACTGGCATGAGCCACTGTGCCCGGCCCAGACTATCTTGACTACTGTACCTACACAGGTTCTTAAATGGTCTTTACAAGGGTTCCCTCACTTCACACACGAAGGCTCACACTGTCTAGAACTGATGAAACCCCAGGGCTTACCCCGGGGCAAATTGGAAGTCATACTACATAGGGAGACTTCTATAAGCTTGGACACGTCCAACACTCATATGAAAACAACTCACTAAGATGCAGTCAAAATTTGCAAACCACACGAGGAATAGTCAGTGGAAAACAAATGGGAGCACTGCTAGAATTAAGAGAATAATCTCCAAAATTCTTTACAATAATTAAATATCCAAGGAGATTAAGAATATAGAAACCACAAGGCAGGAACAGACTAAGAGCTATTAAAGAATAGTCACTGAAATAAACTGATCCTGTGTGAGCTCTCTCTCATCCTGTGTCATCTCATTAGTAAGTAAACCATTCCACTATGCCCCAGTCACACCCTGGGCGCTGGAGACACAATGGTGAAGAAGAAACATCTGTAGCCCTCAAGGAGTTTATATTTCTTTTTTCTTATTTTAATTTAGGATAATATGTACATACATCGATTTCTAAATAAACTTATTTTCTTATTTGCCACGCAAAATATTATAAATAAACGAGATGTTTCTCAGGTCTTTACAGAGCAAATCATTCTTATCTCTTTCCTTCTCTAAGTTCCCAGTAATTGTTGTTTTGCTTTGGTGGGTGGGTGGTTTGGGAGTTTAGGAGAGCTTTCCTTAACTGTTTGGGATTATAAAGTGGAAACGCTGAAGGAGCAGAGACTGAAGACTAATTACTGTAGGGCGATCAGGTAAAGTAACTGTAAATAGCTTAGTCATGGCTCTGCCTCAGCCTAGCCCAGCTTTCTTTCCTTACCACCATGAAGGCAGTCCATAATTAACTTTAATCAAGTTTTTTATTACAGAGTACTCTTGCAAAATAAATTACTTGGATGGAATCATTCGTTGTAGACGGAACAACAAAGCATTAATTCAGACAGGCCAGCTGCTGGTCCTAAAAGATCTTAGTTTCGATCTTACCAACCATGCATGGCTAATGGCACAATAACCAAGCAAGAGAGTGATGCCTCCTGTGCTTCTCTTCTCTCAGAAGAGAAGAAAAATATTTCCATGGAACAGAAAACAAGGATTTATTTTTAAATGATTGTAGTTAGTTGCCTAAATAGTAGTCTTAGTTCAATTTCTTTATTTTTATTTTTTATTTTTTATTTTTTTTGAGACAGAGCCTCAAGCTATCCCCCTGGGTAGAGTGCCATGGCATCACGCTCACAGCAACCTCCAACTCCTGGGCTCAAGCGAGTCTCCTGCCTCAGCCTCCCAAGTAGCTGGGACTACAGACACCCGCCACAATGCCTGGCCATTTTTTTTTTTTTTTTTTTTGGTTGCAGCCATCATTGTTGTTTGGCAGGCCCGGGCTGGGGATTCGAACCCGTCACCTTAGGTGTACGTGGCTGGCGCCTTAGCCGCTTGAGCCACAGGCGCCGAGCCAGTTCAATTTCTTTAAAAAGAAAGATGATTATTATTACTTTTGGAGATGGGGGTCTCACTATGCTCAGGTTGGTCTCAAAACTCCTGGGCTCAGGGGATCCTCCTACCTCAGTCTTCCAGTAGCCGCAACTACAGGTGTGCACGCAAAAAAGGTGTTTGTTTTTTTTAAGGTATGAAAAACCATGATTAAAACCATGAAATCTTTTAAAACCCTTAGTTTAAATTATTTAAAAACAGTGTTAGAAATTCAACTGGTTTCCTTTCTACAGCTCAAGAACTGTCTAGCTAATTTGAAGCAAAAATAGTGCAAACTCTAGGTATCTAATAGTCTTTGTTTTTCTCTGTGCTTTGTGTTGAGTCTCCCCCAGCCCCAAAGGAAAGAGATGTGTTAGTAGCTGCACTGGAAGCCCTTAGGTAGTTGAGCTACTAGTTGTAAAAACTTTTATACCAGCCAGGAAATCTGGTCAAATATTTACTTGGCAAAAATACGACGTTAAAATGAGGCAAATTAGTTGTTACACTTGTTCAAAAACTCTAAGTGGCTTTCCTAAACATCTTTCCAAAGTGAAAAGGATCTCATAAGCTTGAGTAGAAATATGTCACTTAAAAGGAGATATTATAATGCAAGGCCTTTGAGAAACAATAGCATAAAATTTATCTACACATTTAAAATTGCAAAGAGATGATATTCTGGAGAATGCAACAACTATAGAGACAGAGTCATTAGGGAAATATGAATCAAATCCACAGTAAGAGGCCACCTCACACCTATTAGGATGGCTGCTATTAAAAAAACAGAAAGGTTGGCCAGATGCTGTAGCTCATGCCTGTAATCTTAGCCCTTTGGTAGGCCAGGGTGAAAGGATCATTTGAGTCCAAGAGTTCAAGACCAACCGAGGCAAAATAGCAACCCCTCCATCTTCACACACACATAGACACACTAGCTGGGCATGAGGGAGGGCACACACCTCTAGTCCCAACTACTCCGTAGGCTGAGAGAGGAGGATCCCTTGAGCCCAGGAGTTCAGGACTGCAGTGAGCTATGATTGCACACTGTTTTCCAGCCTGGGTGAAGAATAAGACCCTGCTTCTAGAAAAGTAAATGAAAATAAATTTAATTCCTCCCTGCCTCCAGAATATAACATGTGTTGGTGAAGATGCAGAGAAACCAGAATTTTTGCACACTATTGGTGGAAATGTTAAGATGATATAGGCTGTGGAAAACACTATGGCGGTTCTTCAAAATATTACCAGATGAATCAGCAATTCTATGCATATTCCTGAAAGAACTGGAAGCAGGAGCTCAAGAAGGTATCTGTATATCCCTGTTCATAGCAGCACTATTCATATTAACTAAAAAGTATGCAGCAGTCCGACTGTCCATCAATGGATGAACGTATAAATAAAATGTGATGTATGTATGCAATGAAATACTATTCAGCTTTAAAAAGGAAGGAGATTCTGCAATGTGCTACAACATGGGTGAATCTTCAGCACACTATGCTAAGGGAATCAGCCAGTCACAAGACACATGCTTTCTGATTCCACTTAGATGAAGCACCTAGAGTGGTCAAGTTCACAAAAACAGAAACTACGGCAGAATAGTGGTTGCCAGGTACTGCAGGGAAGAGGGAATGAGGAGTTAATGGATGGAGTTTTACAGAATGAAAAGAGTTTATGGAGATAGATGGTGGTGATGGTTGCACAGCATTATAAATATATATAATACAGCTGAATTGTAAAATTAAAAAATGCTCAAAATGGCATAAGATATGTGCATTTTACCACAATAAGAAATTATAAGGACAGTAAAAAGATCGGTAGTTGCCAGCAGTTGAGGAGAAGGGAGGGGTGAATGGGTAGAGCATGGAAGACTTTCAGGGCAGTGAAAATATTCTGTATAATACAGTGGTAGAAATTTGTCATCACACACTTTTCCAACCCCATTGATTGTACACTAGGAGTGAATGTAAACAATTAACTAGGTGATAATGATGCAACAAATGTATCAGCTGGAGGGGGGAGGGGGGATTTTGGAAATCTCTATACTTTCTGCTCAATTTTGCTATGAATATAAACCTGCACTGAAAAATAAAATCTATGTAAAAAACTGCAAACAGAAGACCTAAGTAAGGCAAAGATGACACGTCCTGGCTTCCTTTGAGTTCATTTCACAATCTAGACATTTTTCTGGCCTATAAATTTGCCCAATCAGAACTACATGAGCTGATTTGTGTAAATCCCATTGACTTTTTCATTTTGAAGTTGTACCTGAAGTCAAATAATGGAAGTGATTAATTCCTTCAGGCAAAAATCAGCCGATAATTCACAAAGCTTCATACTATTTTTAGTCTTCTGCTTGAGAATAAATTCAAACTATCCTAATTCTATTAACATCAAAATAAAAGCTTTATTTTTAAAGAGGCTTATTTAAAATGAGAATCCAAATAAAAGCCTTAAAAGTTTTCTATTTTGACTTAGCAGAAGACATGGAATCTCTGTTCGAGCAAGCTTATACAAAGCCAATTGTTTAATGCCAAATCTTCACTCAGACAAGACAGGCTGGACTCTGCTGCGGTTAAAAATAAAAAAGCACATCAAAATCTCAGTGGCTTAACATAATAAAAATTTACTCTTTGATCATTTAAAGTCCACTATGGATCCAGATGACCTCTATGTGGTCACTCAGCAATCAAGGCCACTTTGATCTTGTGGCTCCACCATTTCATCTGAGGCCTTCTCCACAAAGCCACCTATCTAGTCTGGGAGTGACACACACCACTTTCACTCCCTCAAGTTTTAACAGCTCCAAACTAGCCACTGTTAACCTCTAAGAGGGCTGAGAAGTGCAGTTTTCTTTATGCTAGGAAGGAAAGTAGTATTAATATTGGTAAGCACTGGTAACATCACCAAAATTCTTGCATCTGCATAATATCAAGGCTAAATGTAGAATGCTAACTTTTTAAAACTTGAGGGTACAAGTTTTAGGTTACAATGTTCCCACTTCCAAAGTAAAGTTCAAGTTGTAGAAGAGCCCTTTGCCAGAACCTGCCAAATGCCCCCCTTCCTTCTTCCCCCTCCCCTCTCCTCACCCTTCTACACTATTGCTACACTATTCTTATGTTTTATCATTTGTATGAGCATGTAATTATTTATATATTGGCTTCATATTAGTATTGAGTACATTGGATTTTTTTTTCCATTCTTGAGATACTTTTTATAGGAATGTGTTTCAGCTCAATCCAGGTAAACATAAAAGATGTAAAGCTTCCATCGTTTCTTATGGTTGAATAGTATTCTATGGTATACATATACCACAGTTAATCCATTCATGGGCTGATGGGCATTTGGGTTGCTTCCACGACTTGCCAATTATAAATTGAGCTGCAATAAACATTCTGGTGCAAATGTCTTTCTGGTAAAATGTTTTTTGTTCTTCTACGTAGATACCTACTAATGGGACCATGGGATCAAATGGAAGGTCAACTTTAAGTTCTTTGAGAATAGAATGTTAACTTTTAACTCAGTAAGGGCATTTCTGCTAAGAATTAAAATAAACTATATCTGATGACCTATCAATTCTAGCACAGGTTCTGGAGAATCTAGCAAGAAAAAAAAAAGCTAACGTGGTACTTAAACTGGTTATTCCAAATATACCAGCTTCAGTGAAGCTGACACGTGACAGATGAGCAACAATGGTAGACCTTTAATTCTTTTTTTTTGGCCAGAGCCAGGTTTGAACCCACCACCTCTGGTATATGGGGCTGGCATCCTACTCCTTGAGCCACAGGCACCGCCCAAGACCCTTAATTCTTAAACTGCTATACTCAGGCCTTCTGAAGTATAGGTCAAACGTGTACAAGGTCAGACAAATTAAGTTTGGAAACTCATCCTAGGAAAAATATTACATACTTCATTGTTGAGTATCACTATGGTCACCTTCAAAGTACTCCCCTTGGGAAGCTATCCAGTGATGCCAATGGCTCCTTTTCTAAGACGAGTTTGTGAACCTAATTGTCAGACCTTGTATGATGACAGCTCTGATGGCAATTCCAGAAAAAGGGTTCTAAAATTGCCCTGAAGGGTACACTAGGTACTGGGATCAGTGCATAGCTTCCCAGTGGGAGTACTTGGAAGGTGACCATAGTGATATTTAACAAGGAGCTATGTAGCACTTTTTCTAGGATGAGTTCACAATCTTAATTGTTTGACCTATACTTCAGATAGCAGCATAAGCAAACTCTCATACAGTGTGAAAGTTTGCAATTTGCAATCACACCTCAAATGAGCAGAAATGGGGCAGTAGAAAGATAAGAAGGTGAAGACAATTGTATCCGAAAGAGCTTCAGGGCCTCTCAAGTACCAATAGGTACTTGCTGCGCCCCTAGTATGCTGTGTGTGCTATATATGACACAACTATATATAGTGTGAATAATTATTAACTGAATGCATAGCTGACCTCTTTACCCACAAATAAAAGTAGTTAAAAAAAAGAAAAAAAAGAACAACTATCTGTGGGTCAGAACTAAAAAAAATTAATTCCTCATTTTTCCCTACCCCAGCCCCACCAAAGATGAATTAGTTGCTCTCCACTGAATGATGCTGAAATTCTCCATTTAGGGAAGGAGAAATGCTTATCAAGTATGATTTTAATTTTAGTATCACTGATATTGAGCTTTACTGCTGATAACTAGCCAGCTCAAATGGCAATTTCAAACTACATAACCGTTATTTCTACCCCCAAACAGCAAAACTATATTCACTACAAGAACAATTAAAATGTGTCAGATATACATTTAATTATAACATGATTTTTATTTTTTCTTAAAAAAAGCAAAATAAGAATATGCAGGATGAATAATTTAACAGTCTTAAGAAATTCACTACCTAAGGCTGGGCATGGTAGCTCACGCCTGAGCTCACAGGTTCGAGACCAGCCTGAGCCAGATTAAGTCCCTGCCTCTAAAAATAGCCTGGTCTTATGGTAGGCACCTGTAAGCCCCAGCTACTCAGAAGGCTGAGGCAAGAGAATCGCTTGAGCCTAAGAGATTGAGGTTGTTGTGAGCTATGATGCCAAGCACTCTACAGAGGGTGACAAAGTGAGACTGTCTCAAAATAAATAAATAAATAAATTCACTACCTAAATAAAGGAACAGATGAGGCAGATAATGTACAATACAACAAAATGTGCTAAATTTTAGAGTTGAACTGGAAAATGAAAGAAAAGCAAACAAACATATAAAAAGATAGGACATTTCATTTTTAATTAGTCAAAAATGAAAAGGGTCTTGGACAATGTCAAATTCCACTCACCATAATGCTATTACATTATGCTATACATTAAATATAATTACTATCTATACATATGCAAAAATATAAAGTTCTATTTCATACAATAAAACCCTTTATAGAAACCATTTTAAAATTAAGCAGACCTTCTCAGCATTAATATGTGAGGTATAAGTCCTCCTAAAAGGTTCCTTTAAAGGTTTTAAAACAAAATGCTAAACCTAGAAACACTGTCCTTTCTGTCAGTTCCCAAATTAAATCTACTTAGAACAAAACCAAAAATTGATAGCTTAGTC
The DNA here is from genome assembly GCF_000181295.1 of Otolemur garnettii. Lineage (NCBI taxonomy): Eukaryota > Metazoa > Chordata > Mammalia > Primates > Galagidae > Otolemur > Otolemur garnettii. The sequence goes on from NW_003852406.1 coordinate 28,590,203, forward strand.
ACATAGTACTTAAATAATATTGTTCAGGCATCTCTAAAATTCTCCATTTTTTTCAAGTATGGAATTAGAACTCAAATATTCCACGATACAGTACTAAACAGATGGAGTACTCAGGAAAGATTCTGCTGTCATATGGCACAATATTCATGTTTTATTTCTTCAATACGTTTTGAAATAAATATCAGGTTTTTGTTGTTTTTCTTCTAAAAGGTCAAAATTATATTCTACATTATGATAATTCTGACTGTGGTAAGACTTAAGAGTGTAAAATACAACATCAATATTTTATCACAAAAGTAAAGCTGGTAACAAATTATAAAAAGGATCCAGTACTCCCCTCAGACACTCAGGAATTAAAGCTCATCATGATAGAAATAGTCATCATGGAGCTGTCTGCCATAATCTGTGGCTTCACTGGTAAGAAACAAGTCCTGGTTTTCTAGAATTTCTTCTTCAGAGAGCTTTTTGTCACCATCCAAATCCATTTCATCAATTAGATGAAGAGCCTTTAAAACAAAATAAAAAGATGTCAGGTGTAATAAGTATTTTCAGCAAGATGTTCCCAATTTAATGTGATTTGACTTGTCAAACCCATCTAGGTGTGCACATACTATTATTGTCTAAGTATCTAAAAATATTACACACTGTAACTGGGTCTGTCTACTGTTTTTCTCATTATCTCCTTTCCTGATTCCTGCTGCCTCCTCTCCAATAAAATCCATTCCAGGATATATTAAGGTTAAGCAAAATATAACCACTTGGAGACTCTGTAGGTAAATACAATTAGTATTCTATTCACTGTACTATAAAATTAATACATAACAGAATCTTAATTTCCTCATCCCCCAAATAACTCAAATAGCTCATGAATTCAAAACATAGCAATGCATCAAACCTAAGTAACTCCATTACTTCTTTCTTTGGCTTAAGATTTTGAACTTCTTTTCTAATCAATAGCACCAAATTTAAGGGGTCTGGGGCTAGGAGGAAATAGTCATTCTGTAAGGCTTACCTCCTCTTGTGCAATGCCCTGATTATTCGGTACTACCCAAGATAACAGCTCTTGGGGATCAAGCCTGCCATCATTATCTTTGTCATAATCATTCACGAATCTGTCTTTCTCAACAAGTATCCATTCTGGATCTTCACTTGCAGCTTAATATAAAAAAACAAATATACATACACAAGAATATCAATCATATGTATCCAATAAGAAGTTTGGTATATCCCTAGAATAAAGGAAGTGAATTTAAAGTTTACTACCAAAAGGAAGCCCCATTAAACAGAACAACTAAACTGAAAAGTTCGGAAAATAAGTACAAATATATAGGAATTTTCAAAAGTGACACTTGGCTCAGCGCCTGTGGCTCAAGTGGCTAAGGCGCCAGCCACATACACCTAAGGTGGCGGGTTCAAATCCAGCCCAGACCCGCCAAACAACAATGACGGCTGCAACCAAAAAATAGCCGGGCATTGTGGCGGGCGCCTGTGGTTCCAGCTACTTGGGAGGCGGAGGCAGGAGACTCGCTTGAGCCTAGGAGTTGGAGGTTGCTGTGAGCTGTGAAGCCACGGCACTCTACCCAGGGGGATAGCTTGAGGCTCTGTCTCAAAAAAAAAAAAAAAAAAAGTGACACTTAAGTCTAAATAACTCACTGTTTAAAAACCATGGCATATTATCACAAACTAGTAATTTTGTTAACTGGTGCCACCTGTTCTGATAGCTAGTTTCCCTAAATATTAGTTGGGTAATGTTTTTATGTACATTATATGACTGTAGAAATTTTCCTATGGGTTGTCACAAAGTAAACTCATGTTACTTATTTATTTTTTTTTTTGAGACAGAGTCTAACTTTGTTACCCCTGGTAGAGTGCTGTGGCATCACAGCTTATAGAGACCTCAAACTCTTAGGCTTAAGCGATTCTCTTGTTTCAGCTTCCCAAGTAGCTGGGACTATAGGTGCCCGCCACAATGCCTGGCTGTTTTTAGAGACAAGGTCTCACTAAGGCTGGTCTCAAACTCTTTTGGGCTAAGGCAATTTGCCTGCTTCACCTCCCAGAGTGCTAGGATTTCAGGTGTGAGCCACTGCATCCGGCCTAAACTCAATTAGTAAAACTGGTAACCAATTTTAAAATGGTAATGTTTTATGCAAAAATATTGGAAAAAAGCTGCTTATAGTAGTGTTCTCAACCTTCCTATTGCCACGGCCCTTTAATACAGTCACGACCCATAGGTTGAGAACCACTGGCTTATAAAAAGGCAAATTCCTAATTTCAAATACTTTGTCATCTTCTACAGTTTACACCAGTATTTACGGTACTTTATGTTCCTTTCTCTATTAAATAGATCTATATGCAAAGGTATAGGATTTTGTCTAAAAATATCAACCATTCCTTCCTTATTTCAATTGACAATTACATTATATATGAAAAGGAAAAAAACGTTTGCATCTGGACATGGAAGTATAAGGGAACAAGACAGTATTCTTAGACAAACTGTAAATCCATTTATCGACTATACTTCAGTTAACGTAGCAGAACAGAGAGAGCGGGCACAGCTCCTTGTGCTACATATTCCTGTCAGTGAGCGCTCTCAACCAGCAGGGTTCTTTCAACTTTCCTTCTTCTTTAATTCCATTCTAGTCACATTCCCCCAGGTGACTTACTTGGATCCCGTCTGTAATCACCAAGAAATTCTTCCAAACTAACAAATCCATCACCATTTTTGTCATGTTCTTCTAAAGCCTCTTGAATGACAAATTCCTATAGCACGTTCATTAAAAAAAAGAAAAATTTAGTCACAAAATTTTGAATCTCATCAATATTGATTCAATCCTACTACAGAACTTCTTCAGGAATAATCATTTCAGTCATCCATACTTGCAGGGCAATCTTTCTCAACACTGGAATTCAGAAACAAGCCTAAACCTGCAAGTTCTAAGTAGCTATAAATTCAACACCCATATGCTTCTGACACTGTTGAAGAACTCCACTTTCACTTCACTCTCCTAAATGTCTTCAGCATTAAGCTCACGCTCCCTCTCGAGGATGGAACCTCTTACTACTCCTAACTTCTTGATCTCCATGTGCCCTTCAATCCATTAACAACCCTAAAAGAATACTTACCTTAGGTTACTTTGCAAAGAACTGTTGTCCTACCTGAAACGTGCCAGCTCCTGAAAAAATCTCAACCTCCTTGCTTCCCCTTCCACCAAACCTACCCCATTTATCCCAAATTGCCCTGATCTGTTCCTCACTCTTCTCAAGGGTTCTTAACAACAGTCACGCCTTCTCCCTAATCACGAGAGCAGGCTCTTTCCAGCTCAAGCTGCTTCACTGTTTCCCTCATTACCTTCCTATCTCCTCTTATGCCTTTTTCTTATGCCAATCCCCATCCTGTATAGCAGACCCACATCACTTTCTCCTTCTTTCTTCCAGAACCATAAAGTCTAAAAAGGAAGACACAAAAACATAAGCCTCATACTTAAAATTTATTTTTGCCATTTCCGTGGGCCCTCACTGCAGCTTGGAGATCTGCCTTTGCCTCAGTTTCCTTAACATGCTCTCTCTCTACAGCTATTTTTTGAAATCTTCACTTCTACTTTCAAACCTCCCTGCAACCTTCCCTAATGTACTCCTGGCAAGGATCCTCCTATTTTTCCAAACATAATACAAGTCTTGGAAATGTTTCCCAGTTTACCAGCATTATATCCTCTTAACTGGCTCTATTTTTGTGCCTATTCCTCTCATTCTTCTGTTCAATCTCGAGAGTTAAAACTCTTTTCTCTAGTGCAAAGCCTTAGACTGTCTTCCTTCATCCCAAACTTTACCACTTCCCAAGAGCTTTCTTTCACTCTTAGCTCCTGACTCTCCCAAGTCTTCAATCTCTTCTCCATCTGCTCCTCCTAATTCCTTTCGGCACACCTGGGACTTGGGCACTCTCTTTCACTGCCATCCTGGGTTTTTTTGCTTCCCTGCCTCTCATACTGTTCTCATTTCCCACTGTCTCCTTCACAATACCTTTCAATCTATATTCTAGCATCAGAAACATAATGAAAATATATTCTGGAAAGGCTCCAATTCTAGTCTATATCTGTATGAAACAGCACTTAAATACCAGTTGGTGTTTTTTTTTTTT
>NW_003852406.1:28594990-28607173 GCF_000181295.1 Otolemur garnettii
TTTTTTTTTTGGTTGCAGCCATCATTGTTGTTTGGCGGGCCCAGGCTGGATTCAAATCTGCCACCTTAGGTGTATGTGGCTGGCACCTTAGTCACTTGAGCCACAGGCGCCGAGCCAATTTCCATCATATTCTTAAAGGAGTCTGTAATCCAATAAAAATTAAGAACCACTGATCAAAATGATTATTCCTCCATTCAAACAATCCTCTTGGGAAACAAAAGACTTACTTTAATAATGCTGCCAGGATTGAATGAATTTTCAGAACTACATGAGTGAAAATATCAAGTTAAATTCTGACTTTTAATTAATCATGTCTTACCTTTTCCTATTCCAAAAATACTTTTAAAGGGAAAAAGAGGTACATAAATACTTAAGGTAAACAAAAATTAAGGAAGCTGCTCTAAATGATATACCACCATTTGTCACACATTTCACGTGCTGCCAACAACTCAAATGTAGCACAAAAAGCACAATCAAGTACAGCTACACCAGTTCAAAACTTCAGGTCATCTGACCCTGCCTTCCCTTAATACTTATTTAGTAAGTCAATATGTCTGTTTATGGCTTTCTTTAAAATGTTGCTCAAATCTATTTCATTCTGCAGCCATTTTATACTCCAAGGCCATACATATCACATGACACCTAAATTACTTCATTGCTTTTTCTGATCATTCCCTTCTTTGGTCTGCAATTGTCCCTTGTTCTCCAGAGAATCTAGATCTAGCCTCCGTGGCCCGCCATTCTAGGGCTCAATTAGCCTGTCTCCACTTAATTTTGGCACTTAAATCATGCCTGGCACTGTTCTTAAACTAGGTCATGTATTTTGCACTGAGTGAGAAATCAGAAGCTTCACAATGGCAGTGTCTTGCCACTGAGCTATGGAGAAAAATGTTTCTGCAGCCTTGTTATTCAATGCAGGATATCCCAACCATGACCCATTACACAAAGTGCTACATCTTCCCTTCCTGAAATATCCAGGGAGCCAAGCCACACAGCCGGAGGCTAATGCCAAATGACAGACCTCCACATCAATGTTCAGTATTGTTTTGCCATTACATTAACATTTTCTCCCCAGTGTGATCATTTCTGCTCTGAAAAAGCTTGCCAACTCATAGTAGGGACTCAATCAATGTTGCCTTAGACTTAGATTCAACAAGTTTTGAAGAGTGGGCACTTCTAAGTGCTAAAGGGATAAGAGGACTCTGCTATGTCTAAACAGGCAAAAATATTAGGAATTATTAGCAGCTGCATCACCCTATGACTGATCCAAACATGATGTGTTTTTCCAGATCAAAAGTTTTCATAAGTAATATTGCAAATTAAACCGAAGTTATAGTGTTGCTAATATTAAAAAAAAAAAAACAGAGACAAGCCTGAGAGTTACAGAAGAATAAGAAAATAGAGGAAATGTAGTTATGAGAGAAACAGCACAGGAGGTAGTTCATATACAGTACAGAAATTTAAAAACTCAGTCTTTTGCCCTTTCTCTATCAATAAGCAGCCCTGACACCACCAGAAACTCTCCTTACCACTCCTAATCTTAAGTGAGGGTAACTCTGGATCATTTTGAATCTTCCTGTCTCTTAAAATTCTGGTTGTTACACAACTCATTTTAATGATTTAGTAAACAGATTTTGAAGGTTTGGTTACTTAATAATTCTCTTAAGGTTTTCTTCCTTACCGTCATATAATGAACTTCTTCAGGATGTTCAAAAGCAATAAATTCTTCAAGACTTAAAGCAGGATCCGAATCTTGGTTAGCTTTTTCAAATCGCTTCTTGTCCTTTAAATGAAGCTTTCAAAATTAAAAAAGTTTGAACATGTTTAAAGGTATCATTAGTACCATGTCATCTGAAACACTCTGAGAATCACAAACTGTGAATCTAACACACGTTCTCACACAATTCTCTGCACATCATCCCTTTGAAAGTAGGCGAGTAAATACTAACAAACATTAGAGGCAGTACAGAGACACAAGCTCTCAAGTCATGCAGCCCCAGATCTGAATTCCAGCAATGCCACTTACTAGCTGTGGGAAAACTGCTTAACCTCTCTTTTCCTCATTTATAAGACTGGCATTAAAAAAACTTTATTAAGCAATTGGAATAAGAATCCCTATCACGTAATTAGCAAACCTTAAGTATTTAATAAGTGATATATAGTACCTTTTTTTTTTTTTTTGAGACGAAATCTCACTTTGTCACCCTCAGTAGAGTGCCATGCATCACAGCTGACAGCAACCTCAGACTCTTGGACTCAAGCAATCCTCTTCCCTCAGCATCCCTAGTAGCTGGAACTACAGGCATCCACCGCAACACCCAGCTTTGTTTAGACTTTGAGTCTCATTCTTGCTTAGACTGATCTAGAACTCCTGAGCTCAAGCAATCCACCTGCCTCGGCCTCCCAGAGTGCTAGGATTACAGACATTGAACCACCACACTGGACCTATAGTACCATTATTTATTGGAAAAACTGAGATTTAATGATTTGATGCAAAGCCAGAAATATAGATGAAAAAATACTGAATTTGGATCCTCCCTGCTCTTTCTATACAGAAAGTACTATACAGTCTTTAATAATTTCAATGCTTTTTGTCAATGACCAAAAAGCAATAAATTCAGACCATGTGTTACATCTTGATAGGGCTTTTAAAAATTATTTCTGAGTCGAGGCACAGTGGGTTATGCCTGTAATCCTAGCACTCTGGGAAGCTGAAGCAGGATTGCTCGAGCCCAGGAGTTTAGGTTGCAGTGACTTATGATGACCCCACTGCACTGTGGCTCAGAAAAAAAAAAAGTTTCTGAAAAATTGTCCTCTTATTTGAGAATGTCACACTATTAGTATATGTACCTAATATTTCAAGGCCTATTCTAAGCAAGCTCTTTATAATACTAATTCTGTATATTTAGACATAAACATGTATAAAGTTTAAATGGATCCCATTATGAGGCTATTTAAACACACACCTTTTTCTATTTTCTCTCCTATCATCTTCACTTCTTTTCTTCTTTCTTTTCCTTTTTTTTGCAGGTTTTGGCTGGGGCCGGGTTTGAACCTGCCACCTCCAGTATATGGGGCTGGCGCTCTACTCCTTGAGCCACAGGTGCCGCCCTCTTCTTCTTTTTTTTTTTTTAAAGTATGTTCAAGTAGTAAAATGGTTCTTGAGCTATACAAGAACCATTTTGGTAAGTTTTTCAAAGGTAATTCTGTAACCAAGAGTGTTATACTGCTAATCCTGTATAATTTCTATTTTTGAAAATTTCTGGGAATAGCTTTTCTTCTTATAAACTGATATTATATTGCACTTTTTTAAAAAAGCACCAATTTCAAATATTTTAGAAACTTATGTGTTTCAAAGTTGGAAAGAAATGTTCTTTACAGTTTCCTAGGATAGAAGTTAGGTAACAGTCACTTACTAACACTAGTTCTTTTACAATTATTGATTTAGAGTGGAGAAGCTCATCTCTTCCCCCAAAGAATTTGTCTAATAAACATCCAGACTTCATAAGCCAGTTATACTCACTCAATCATGACAGAAAAGAAAAAATAATAATTTATTTCCAAATAGCTGCTTTCAACTTAATGTTTCATAACTTTAAATAAGTAGACCATATAATTTGCATTTTATGTTCAGGTTTAACCTGAGGGGAAAGTAGACAAGAATTTGAGGTACTTTGTTGAGTCAATCAAGTTCTTTTTGAATGAACCACTATTCAAAGTACCAAGTGCTTAGATTTCCTTATGAAAGAACCCTTCAATTTGGAGCAAAAAAAGTCCCTGTTTCAGCAGAGGGAGCTAAATTTGGCCAAATTTGCCTATGGAAAGAAAGGATCTCTTTCAACAAACTGAGATTTAAAAAAAAAAAGCTTTCTGGTTCACATTTCAGAGCTATTTGAAGAACATGATTTAAGAGTAGCTCACATTAAATTTAAAAAGCAAAAACAGACTGTTCTTTCAAAGTAGCAAATTCCTAAAAAATAACAAAAAGATGATTAGTTTCATAAAGCCTCAACATTCTTTGTCTCGTTCTGTATGAAAAACCTTGCATGCTAGCACAGTAATAAAAAGAAAATACCATAATTGCTATTTTTATATTGTGACAGAAACATGTAAGGAGCAAAACTGCCATCTTTTGGTAGACTAATGACTTTACATGAGGAAATACATAATCTGTGATACCAGAGCAAAAGTCTAGGTCTCAAAAATTCTGATAAGCCACATGCAAGGTTATATCTTACATAAGTAAAATCTGCTTATACATGCACATTCACAGCTGACTTTTGAAGTTAAGAACACTTGAACTTTTGCCAGATAGGTCCCCACATTTTAATGATCCTGCTTGAAAGTGCTGACTGTAATTGTTCATCATATTATAAAGAAATGCTTTTTTAGGCATTTCAAAGCTTGGAAGGGTCAGGTTGTTTCTATTCTCTATATGGAAACTTATTAAATATAAGATAAAATTTATGTATTGGGTTGACTTCTGTCTTTTAATAGACATTCATATTGAAAATTTAACTTTATTTTGATATCCAATTACTTGTACAATTATTTTATTTATGGTATATTGTTTGACCTGTAACTTTAACTGAGACAGATTCATTACTTACCCATTATTTTTTATTAAAAAATTTTTAAACTAATTTTTGATACATAATAGTTGTACATATTTTGTGGATACATGTGCTATTTTGATACAAGCATACAATGTGTAACGACTGAATCAGGACAACTGCGGTATCCATAACCTAAAGCATTGATCATTTCTTCGTGTTAGAACACTCTAATTACAATTATTCTTTTACATTTTGAAGGATAACACATTGTTTTTGGTTTCATCTTTACATGCCAGATCCATTTTTAGGAGGTTATTTTATAAGTAAAGAAGGTCTCACTATGTTGCTCAAGCTGGCCTTGAACTCCAGGACTTAGAAGATCATCCCACCTCAGCCTCCTGAGTAAGCTGGACTACAGAAGTTTACTTTACTAAATTCTAAAAAAGTATGATTAGAACTTCACAAAGATAGACATATTTTGGACTGTCAAAGAATAACCGATAGGACTTCCATTGAAAATGTTCATGTCAGTGATCCATTAATTCCTTTCGGCTATTAAGAGTCACTTAACTCGGGCAGCGCCTGTGGCTCAGTGGGTAGGGCGCCAGCCCCATATACTGAGGGTGGCAGGTTCGAATCTGGCCCTGCCCAAACTGCAACAACAAAATAGCTGGGTGTTGTGGCAGGTGCCTGTAGTTCCACCTATTCATGAGGCTGAAGCAAGAGAATTGCCTAAGCCCAGGAGTTGGAGGTTGCTGTGAGCTGTGATGTTACAGCACTCTAGGAGGGCAATAAAGTGAGACTATGTCTCTGGAAAAAAAAAAAAAGATTCACCTAACTCATTCTTTAAAAGTAGTCTTAGAATCAACATGTACTAATTGGATGAGAACACAGCATTAACACGTTGACTGCCATATTAGAAGAAAAATTTTTTCTTTGGGGCCTGGGCATTTTGTTAGGTCAAATACATTAACTACTATGTGAGTTGTATTTAACTCATACTAGTTTTGAGCCCAGGGCCTTGTGAAACATGTATAACTCACTTTTCTCTTGACCTATATAAAACACTGTGGCCCCAAGGGGAAAAAAAATTTTTTTCTAGTGTGGCTGTCAATGTGCAAGAGACATATGAGTTATATATATGCTTCATGAGGCTCCAACCTAGCTTAAGTTACATACAACTCACAGAGCAGTTAATGTCTTAAACCAGGGGTCCTCAAACTTTTTAAACGGGGCCAGTTCACTATCCCTCAGACTATTGGAGGGCCGGACTGCAGGCCTCAGGATGAGTCGGGGGCTAAGCAGGACAGGCAGTGGCAGCAACATCTGGCGGGCCGGATAAATGTCCTCAGTGGGCCATAGTTTGAGGATACCTATACATCTGTTAAAAGAATTCCTCATAAATAGTTCATATTAATGACTCATGTATCTCTTCAAAGTGAAGATTTTCTTCTCAACACCATCATCTATTATATTACCCTCTCCCAAGAATATAGACCTATTATTTTTTGATGAGATAGTAATTACATCTCTTTGGTGATGGGGCGGGGGGGGGGCGGAGTATCATTAGAATCTAATTCTAGTAAGAGTTTAAAATAGTCTCACTCCTCTATTGCTCCCTGGCAGGGAAGTCATCATACTACGGTTTGGTTTTAGAGAAGTTCCAGAACTCTAGTGATGCTTTTAATATAAGTTAATTTCTACAGTAAATTATTTAAAACCACCTTTGAAATATGAAATTATTTCAAATAGTAACTTCTTAAGCTCATAGTCATTTATATTGATAAACTTTTAGTTTAACAAACTTCTTAGAGATCTTAAAAGATTCCTATTAATTCCTAAATAAAAATTGTCTTCCTCAGCTCTGCTTAATTAAGCAGCATATATTTCAACAAATTAAACCATGAGACACAATAAAACTCACAGAGATACAAAATCTTCAAAAACGGGTTATTTTAAATGATGTGGCCACTATGGAAAATAGTACTGTGATTTACCCCCAAAATTAAAAATAGAATTGCCACGTGATTCAGCAATCCCACTTCTGGGTATACACCCAGAAGAATTGAAAGCAGGATCTCAAAGAAGATTGTACACCATGTTCACGTTCACAACAGCCAAAAGGTTAAAGCAGTGATTTTCGACCAGTGGACTATGAAAATTTTTAAACATCACTAATTAAATTATTTTCTTTTTTTTTTTTTTTTTTGAGACAGAGCCTCAAGCTGTCCCCCTGGGTAGAGTGCCGTGGCATTACAGCTCACAGCAACCTCCAACTCCTGGGCTCAAGCGAGTCTCCTGCCTCTGCCTCCCAAGTAGCTGGGACCACAGGCGCCCGCCACAACACCTGGCTATTTTTTGGTTGCAGCCGTCATTGTTGTTTGGCGAGTCCGGGCTGGGGATTCGAACCCGCCACCTTAGGTGTACGTGGCTGGTGCCTTAGCCAGTTGAGCTATAGGTGCCGAGCCTAATTAAATTATTTTCAAAGGAAGTTCAAAGCACAGTAAGTATATTCTTTTTTTTTTTTCACTTTTTTTTTTAAATCAACATAATTTAAGTGTACCATGGAAGTTTAACTATAGGTTCAAGTGTGTCGTGAGATAAAAAAATGTTGAAAAACACTGGGTTAAAGCAACTCAAGGGTCTATCAAAATAAGAATGGATGGCTTGGTGCCTGTGGCTCAAGCAGCTAAGGCGCCAGCCACATACACCTAAGATGGCGGGTTTGAATCCAGCCCAGACCTGCCAAACAACAATAATGGCTGCAACCAAAAAATAGCTGGGCGGGCGCCTGTGGTCCCAGCTACTTGGGAGGCTGAGGCAGGTGACTCGCTTGAGCCCAGGAGTTGGAGGTTGCTGTGAGCAGTGAAGCCATGGCACTCTACCCAGGGGGATAGCTTGAGGCTCTGTCTCAAAAAAAAAAAAAAAAAAAGAATGGATGAACAAAATTTGATATATACAGGTAGGATATACCTTATCCTAAATGCTTGGGACCAGAGTGTTTTGGATTGCAGATTTTTTATTGCATTTTGGAATACTTGCATTATACCTACCAGCTGAGTTTCACTAATCCAAAAACCAAAATGCTCCAATGAGCATTTCCTTTGAGTATCATGTCAGTGCTCAGAAAGTTTTAGATTTGGGAGCATTGTAGATTTGGGGTTTTTAGATTAGGGATACTCAACCTTTACATACAATAAAATATTATTTGGCTATAAAAAGGAAATTCTGACACATGCTACAACACAGACAAACATGAGGACATTATATTAAGTAAACAGCCAGTCACAAAAAGACAAATTCTACTTAGATGCAGTACCTAGTAGTCACATTCCTACAGACAGAAGAAAAGGTGGTTGCCAGGGGCTGTGGGAGGAGGGAATGGGATTTATTGTTTAATGAGTATAGAGTTTCAGTTTTGCAAGATGAAAAGAGTTTGGGAGATAGATTGCGCAATAATGTAAATGTATGTAAAACTACTCAACTATGTATTTTAATATGGGTGAGATGGTAAATTTGTTATATAATCCTCCCTCAGTATCCATGGGGACTGGTTCCAGGACCTTCCTTGGATATTAAGATATAAGAATGCTCAATCCCTGATATAAAATGGCACAGTAAGCCTATGCACATCCTCCCGCATGCTTTAAATCATCTCTAGATTACTCATAATATCAATTACATTTAAATCCTAAGTAACTAGTTATACTTTATTGTTTAAAGAATAATGAAAAGAATGTACATATTGAGTACAAAAGTAATTTTTTTCAAATATATTTGTTTTCATTATACCTGTGACAGCAGCTTGAACTGCTAGATTAGGGCCACAGCCATCTTGGAAGTGGCCCCAGTGATGCCCCTAGCCAGCATGTCCTTGGCAAAGGAGAGCAGGTTTGGAGAACAGAGGGAAGGCACTGCTGGCTCAGCTCTGCTACTGTGGGGATGGAAAGGTTCAACACAAATTTCAGAGGGAACAAAAACAGTCAGCCATAGCAGGCAGATAGGCAAAAAAGGGATACAAAGGAAGCTACTACTAACAGTGAAAGAGCTAAGGAAAAAGAAACAAAAACAGAGAAACAGTCCAGAATGACCTACAGGACCTGGGAACCTCCTAAAACTCTTCAGTAACATTCACATTCCATCGCAGGAGTTTTTCCTGTATCAGTTCACTTTTGCCTGATATGCTTTTTCTCACCTTCTATCTCCCTGGTGGCACATCTACTCTCCCCCCCCCAGTGCTGCTTCTTTTGGATTCATGTGACCTCTGGGAAAAATACAATCCATTTTGGAATTGAGTGTAACAAGCTAGACCTTTGAGACTGCCTCTCCAAAAGGTAACACCTGGTCTCTACTCTTAAATTCTACTTGTTCCCAAAGAGAGAGAGGTGTCCCACATGATCTGGCTAAATCAACTCCTATCTGGCCCTCACTTAATAGTGGAATTGGAACAGTGTACGGCTGGCATAGCAACAGACATTATCTATTATCTGCTCTGCTAGAGAGGCCACACCTCACACTCCGGCTGCAAATTGCCTTCTTTGAAAGAATTCCCACCCATGTGCAATGGGGAAGAGAAATCTGTACTCCGAAGCTGTTTGCAATTTTCCATAGATGTTAATAACATTTGTTAATTGTCTAGTACAGATCTTTTATATCTATGCAGATATTCTGGCTGCTGCTTATGATCAATTACTAAGATGTTTCATAAACTTTTTTTTTTTTTTGAGACAGAGCCTCAACCTGTCACCCTGGGTAGAGTGTCGTGGCATCACAGCTCACAGCAACCTCCAACTCCTGGGCTCAAGTGATTCTCCTGCCTCCGCCTCCCAAATAGCTGGGACCACAGGCGCCTGCCACACGCGGTTGCAGCCATCATTGTTGTCTGGCAGGCCTGGGCTGGATTCGAACCCACCAGCTCAGGTGTATGTGGCTGGCACCTTAGCCACTTGAGCCACAAGAGCTGAGCCATGTTTCATAAATTCTAAACAATCATAACATTATGGCTATATATTTCTCTAAGTTCCGTCAATTTTTGTCATGTTTTGAGACTATGAATCTATGATTGTTCTATCTTCCTAGCAGACAGATGTTTTATCATTACACAGTATTTTCTATATTTTTTTCACAGTATTTTTTTTTCTATCTTTAATAGAACTTTTGTCATAAAACCTACTTTGTCTGATGTTATCACTGCCCTGAAGATATGATTTTCACAGAACCAACGTTCATTTAGAATTTCTCATATATTTATTCTTTTCATTGCTTTTCATATTTACCTACATATCTCTGCTTCTACCTGGGATCTTTTTCTCTGCCTAAAGAACTACTTTTAATAGTTCCTTTATTTAATTAAATTAATTAATTTATAGACAGAGTCTCACTGTCACCCTTGGTACAGTGCCATGGCCTCATAGCTCACCACAACCTCAAATTCTTGGGCTCAAGTGACCTTCTTGCCTCAGCCCCCAGAGTAGCTAGGACTCCAGGTGGCCACCACAATGCCCTGCTATTTTTTTTTTAGAGATGGGGTCTTGCTCTCGCTCAGGCTGGTCTTCAACTCCTCAGCTCAAGCAATCCACTCTTGGCCTCCCAGAGTGCTAGGATTACAGGCATGAGCCACAGTGCCTGACTTTTTCCAAATATTTTTGATCTAAAGTTGTTGGTTGAACACACAGATTTGGAACCCATAGATAGAGAGCTGACTGTATGTATTTTACCAGTCATTTTTTTAAAAGGGAGTTATATAAAACTATGTGCTTAAAAATGGGCCACCATAGCCTTCTTAGCAAATATAAAACTGATGTTAAAAATAAATTATTGAAATACATATTCAAAATACAAAAAAAGCAAAGGACTACTAAATGATACAGCTGAGAAAAATAGAAAGTATAATTTAGGCAATCCAGAGTAAGAGTCCTAAATCTAGCTTTTTTTTTTTTTTTTTTTGAGACAGGAGCCTCAAGCTGTCCCCCTGGGTAAAGTGCCATGGCATTTCAGCTCACAGCAACCTCCAACTCCTGGGCTCAAGCGAGTCTCCTGCCTCAGCCTCCCAAGTAGCTGGGACCACAGGTGCCTGCCACAATGCCCGGCTATTTTTTGGTTGCAGCTGTCATTATTGTTTGGCGGGCCCAGGCTGGATTCGAACCCGCCACCTTGGGTGTACGTGGCTGGCACCTTAGCCACCTGAGCCACAGGCACCAAGCCCTAAATCTAGCTTTAGAAAGGAAACCATCAAAATGATTACTGAAGAGGAACAAACGATTGCCTAAAAAACAAAGCGATCCATCTATGACCTCAGGTCCTCTTGAGCTCATTCATGCAGGAGGGTAAAGTGAACTGATATGATCAAAAGGAACAGCTTGTCCACCTGTACTCACCTGCCTAAATGACTCCTCTTCTGCATCATCCAGAGCAGTGTTCTCATCAAAGTCAATCACACGATCATACATCTGAATGTTGTATTCGTCCCATGTCACACTACCATCATTGTTCTTATCATATTCAACAAACTGTTGTTTTGCTTCTTGCATAGCATAATGCTTGAAAGACATCTGAATCCAGGAACTGAGTTCACCTAAGAGAATTTCCCAGAACAAAATGTATGTGACAGTACACAAAGGAGGGAAGGTTTCTAAACCTTTTGAAAGAAGACAAAATCTTTCATATTTGCAAATACTGAGTGAGAATTGGCCTAGCAGTATTAGGGTATTAATGGAAATAGGGGTAGGTGGTGAGGGGACCTATTTGGAATCTAAGAATATTATAACATGTGATCTAAGTAGAATTTGAGTTCCATAAGTACGGAGAGTTTGGGTCTGTTTTATTTACACCAAATTCCTACAAAGTGCCTGGCTCCCTAAGTATTTGCTGAATTAATTACCAGCTGACCAACATTTTATTTTTTTATTCCAAAACATTGTAGGTAACTCTGCCTAAATATTACATATCTCTCAGGACACACAAATATTTGAATAACTACCTATTTTATATATGAGAAAAAATAGTGTTCTTCATTTATGAAGATAATAAACTTTTCCTTTAAAATAAATTTTATGAGTTGAATCAAAACTATATTAAGGAAATAACAGATGGTAAGTAGGTACGATCTAAATTGTGAATAGCTATTCAAGTTACTGAAGTTTGAGAAGCACTGTTACAGTATATTCCCTTTAAAGATGTCATAAAACATCTGGAGACAATTTTAGCCAAGTTATGAATAGCATATGCCCTTCTTACAATTGTTATCTTTCTTTATACCTCAAGACATGGGGGAAAAGTTTCTGTATCTCCAATGTCCACTTTCAGATTAACTTTTAAAAAATCAATTCACAGAAATATTTACCATATTGCATTATAAGGAAAAAGAGTGAGCTAAGAACATGAATATTTCTGAGGACAGCATGAGTATGCCACCTGGTTTAAAGGTAATATACCATTTGGTTTAAAGAGTGGCACTCGGCTCGGCGCCTATGGCTCAACTGGCTGGGGCGCCAGCCACGTACACCTAGGGTGGTGGGTTCGAATCCCCAGCCCGGACCCGCCGGGCAACAATGATGGCTGCAACCAAAGAATGGCCGGGCGTTGTGGTGGGCGCCTGTGGTCCCAGCTACTTGGGAGGCGGAGGCAG
>NW_003852406.1:28607193-28614415 GCF_000181295.1 Otolemur garnettii
TGGAGGTTGCTGTGAGCTGTGATGCCACGGCACTCTGCCCAGGGGGACAGCTTGAGGCTCTGTCTCAAAAAAAAAAAAAAAAAAAAAAAAGAGTGGCACTCCTCTATTGGTTTGGGAGCAATCAGGTGAAGAGAAGCAAAGACAGGACAGAATAATAACTATTATTACTGATCAATTACTACATTATCGAGTCCTCCATATATGTTGTCTCTAATCTTTAACAAGACAATTCTAATCATCACTATTTCACACTTCAGCAATTTGAAGTTCAGAAAAGTCCAAAGCTTCACAGCTAACAGACAGGAGAGTCCAGATTCAAACATGTTAGGCCTCAAAGCCTCAACTCCTACTGAATTTTTCTATCTCTTAAACTCTCATGTAAACTCACTTTACATGTAAACTCTCGGTCTAGTTCTGTCCTTCAAACTATAAATTACCAAAACTCTCTTAAGGGTCCACAAGTAGAATGAGAACTTCCTTAAGAACCATGTCTTTCTTGTACTTGTCACCCACAGGCCACATGCAGATTATGGGAGGACTGTTTGGCTTATCTGTGGTGTTAGATATTATAAAAATTATGCATGGACTTTTTTTTTGCTCATTAGCGTTAGTGTATTTAACGTATGGCCCAAGGCGACTCCTCTTCTTCCAGTGCAAAAGAAAAAAGGTTTGACACGCCTATATCCAGTTAATTTAAGAGATCATTGTGCCACAGTGGAAAACAAAATGAAACAGGAATCAGAAATGTGGGTTCTGTGCTCGCTTCAGCAGCACATAGACTAAAATTGGAACGATACAGAGAAGATTAGCATGGCCCCTGCGCAAGGATGACACGCAAATTCGTGAAGCGTTCCATATTTTTTACACAATTATGATCTAATAAAAAATAAAATAAAATAAATAAAAACTAAGTTAACTTCAAAAAAAAAAAAAAGAAATGTGGGTTCTCACTTCAGCTGTGCCATCAGAGAGCACTTTACCATTTCAAGATTTTTTGGTTTTATTGTTTTGGTTTTTTTTGAGACAGAGCCTCAAGCTGTTGCCCTGGGTAGAGTGCAGTGACATCACAGCTCATAGCAACCTCCAACTCCTGGGCTTAAGCAATTCTCTTGCCTCAGCCTCCCAAGTAGCTGGAACTACAGAGGCGCCGACCACAACCCCCAGCTATTTTTTGGTTGTAGTTGTCATTGTTGTTTGGCAGGCCTGGGCTGGATTCAAACCTCCCAGCTCTGGTATATGTGGCTGGTGCCTTAGCTACAGGCACCAAGCCTCAAGCTTTTTTCTGATCTGTAAAATAAAAATTTGGACTAATATCTTTTCTTTCTTTCTTTTTTTTTTTTTTTTTGCAGTTTTTGGCTAGGGCCGTGTTTGAACCTGCCAGCTCCAGTATATGGGGCTGGCGCCCTGCTCCTTGAGCCACAGGCACCACCCTAATATCTTTCTAACTTTAAATTTTAAAAGCTTAGTATTAACTTTTTTTTAACCTAGCTAGGCCCTGACAGACAGGTACCAGTCAGTCTTCCAAATCAACTTGTTCCCTGTGCATTCTACTATAACCAAAGATGTATCTATTCTCATATAGGACAACAGGAGTACAAAGGTTTTATTGTCATTACTGTTCAAGTAGAAGGAAAAAAACTTTGATATTCCTGAGGGTACCAATGTGAATACTCATTGACAGCACAGCTTAAACTTACCATTCTGCAATTCTCTCCAGCAACTTCATTCCTTGGATGCTGAGAAGCATTTAAATGAGAGTTACAGCAAAACAGCTAACTTCTAGTCACAGTAATAACCTTTGGAATTTTTTTTAAGATCAATTTGGGATGTTGACTGGGTTTATCACTTGAATTGCACAGCAATTTATTTAGAATGTTCTTCTAATAGTCTGTGCATTTCATTCCTGACTGGAGAACCTACCTAAAACCACGGAGATTGATTCTAAAGCCCCAACCAGCTCTAACATTTTGTTATAATGTTAAAATAACAACACATTTCACATGCAACAGGTCTTTTTCTACTAGCTTATTTAAAAAAAAACAAATTCTTGAAATTCTAATGAAGTAGAGAGCTAAGGAGCAACAAATTATTTAAGGTCTTAAGAAGGCTTGAGGGCCTATTTTTCTAAAATGAATCACGTTGACACTGACAAAAGTCATGTGAGGAAGGGGTCTCAAGGTATGACTTGTACGTAGCCAGGGTCAATGCTGTTGGAGAAAGCACTGAGTTTTACTTGGTATTCCCCGTCTAAAGATTTCCAGGGATAAAATCTACTCTCCATGTCCTTTTTTCCTTCTCACAGTACTTATAACTTGTTGGAACACTAGCAATCTACATTCAAGAGAAACTCCTACTTAAAATGTTTGTTTCCTATGAAAGGATTTCTCCATTGTTAGTTGTGTAGGACAGTCCTTACTTTCAGTGAGAAAGCCATCTGAGTCCAAGTCAATTTTCTTTATGATGGACCGCAGTCTTTTTTGCTGTTCTTCGTGGCCGAGTTTAACATATTCATCGACTTCTTCCTTTGGGGGAAGCGATGCACAGGAGAGTCAAGCATTACCATCAGTGGGGCAAAATGGTGGAGATAAACAGGGCTGCTAGAAGCCTCCTTTGCCAGGGTTTTTTGGGGTGACCCACACCTGCTCTCCAAGCCCTACGCATCCTCAGAGATCCCGCCCAGGGTCCGGACAGAAGAAAGGACCCAGCCTTTTGGCCACGCCATATCCTCAGGCTTCACAGGCCCCGGGGTCCCCCAGACCCAGAGAGCGAGCGATGCCCCGCCCGGCCCCCATTGTCAGGCTGCCCCGGCCAGGCCTAGCCCGGCCGCCCCCCTTTGTCCCGGGACAAAGCCCGCGGCGGCGGCGTGGCGAGGCCAGGCCCTCCCAGCCCCCGGCCTGGGCGCCTCACCTGGACGCCCAGCAGCGTCTCGCGGTCGTAGTCGCTGCGGTGCTCGCCCTGCGGGTAGTGGAGCTCCTCGGCCTTGCCGGCGCCCGCCGCCGCGGCGCACAGCAGTAGCAACCCCAGTGCCGCGGGCCCCAGGCCCAGCCGCATCGCTCTGGCCAGCCGAGGACACCGAGAGACGGGAGGAGGGAGGGACCAGCGGCCCAGGTCCGCTGTGGCGCTCCGCCGGCGACTACAGAGGAGCGGCGCGGTGTACGTGAGATGGGGGAGACCGAACACGGAGAGGGGCGGTGGCAGCGGCTGCTACAGACAAGAACCTCACTGCCCCGGACCGGGACAACTGCGGAGCGGAGGCGCGCCGGCGGAACCCTATAAGGCCACGGCAGAGGGGCGGAGCACCCTGCCGTACCGCTGATTGGACAGCACGGCACTGGGGGCGGGACGCCACAGGCCTTAGGGTGGGGGTCCGCCGCAGGCCTTAGGGTCCAGGAGGCAGGTCCCGGCCGTGGGGATGGGAGGAAACCTCCTGCGCCTTCACCCTTAAGAAGCGTGACACCCTTGGAAAAATACGTTCCTATCCCACCCCCACCCGGTCTGGTTCCTTCAGCCTTGTTCCTACTGGAAACGTCCTCACTACCCGCTGTGTCCCTCCTGGCTTTCATCAATGAGAAAGGCTGGAGGTTTCAGTGCAAACCACACAGTATCTGGAAAAATCTTTGCCTGAGGAACCAATCAACCAACGGTATATACTTCTCAATCTTCAACGTATCTCCACTTAATTATTTTTCCAGAGTTGGGAGTTTGAACCCAGGAAGGACAGGCAGATGTTTGTATCTGATGCTCAATTTCATGATCTACAAGTTATGTATGTGACCTTGGCCCTTCGAAAACTTGCTGGCTTATTCATAAAATGAGTACAATAATAAGACTACCTTAAAGAGTGTTCATCCAGGCAAGCAGAAAAACAAAAGATGATTGTGGAGAAGGAAGATTTAGCAAGTACCTAGCAAAACCTTTACAGATAGAATGCATATACATGTGCTTCTATTGCAGGGCTACTAACAGGTCTGTGCAATTTCTCCATCTCATCTAGAGCACATTAAACTCTAAGAAATTTGTAGGCTGCACCTGGAACCCTTTTCTTTATTAATTGCTCTATTTAGGATCAGGACTTCCACACAGAAGTAAAGGCTTTCTGGGTCCTCTTTCACTTTTCACATTCTGTTTGGACTGGAAGCAAGAATTTTATTCCAAACTGAAAAACTGAGTGGGCACAAGTTGCGCAAATTGTCTGGATCAGGTTGGAATTTTACTGTGTTTGATCAGAGATCATTAAAAGGTTTACACAAGAAGAATAAATTTAATCCTCCCAGTGTTACAAAGATCAGTGAAGAACAAAGTTTTAAATTTCAGGTGTAAATATAAGCAGTATTTTAGAGTTGATTTCATTAAAACAAACAAACTGGGGTGGCTCCTGTGGCTCAAAGGCGTAGGGCACCAGCCCCATATACTTGAGGTGGTGGGTTCAAACCCAGCCCCGGCAAAAAAAAAGAAAAAACAAAAAACTGAAAAGGAAAGAAGTCATCCTTTTAATTTTAACTTTGGTTCTGGGTTTTGGAGTAGTCTAAGGAAGAAATAAAAGAGAAATGCTGCCATTTTGTAAGGAACTCAGTTTTGTACCTATTGTTCTCCAAAAGGTAAAGGGTAAACTTTGACCAGCTTCTCATTTGATCCAGTTAAAAGGGTGGTATACAAGGTACTATGGAAGTTCTTCTAAACTCAGGGGCTCCACAGGTGGAGGTTTGGGGGTAGAGGGAATTTAATGGGGTAAATAGCATAAATGTCTAAGTGACAGAGGCTTGGATTCTGTCTGTCTTTGATCCCCAGAAAGGCTGTTTTCCCTCTCTGGGCCTGTTTATTTCATGTGAAGAAAAGGAATGGGCTCACTCCGAGGAATCTTAATTTAAGATCTTTGGGCTCCTAAGTGGGTCCCAGGATGGTTGGGTTTCAGCGGTGTATTAATCCACAATTCATGTTCATATGTACATTTCTGGGGAGGAAGTTTATAGTTCTGCTTTCATCAGAGTTTCTAAAACTTTTACGTGGCAGAAAAGTTAAGAGCCCCTGAAGATGTCTCTAAGCAACTCTTCATCTCTTAAAATCCACAATTTTATTAGTTAAGATTGTTCGGAAGGGGCAACTGTAGCTCAGTGGTTAGAGTGTTGGCCCCATGCACCGGGGGTGATGAGTTTGCACCAGCCCGGGCCTGCTAAACAAAACAAATTGTTTGGAAGCAGATTACAATAAAGACCTATGCTCAAGAGAAGCATGACTGATCCAATGTTATTACTAGTAATTAATTCATTCTATGCAGGGAAAAATAAATATATAAAATGAGTAGCCTGTCAAAAAAAGTGTTATGAGAATCCAGAGTTTAATTTTCTTGATTTATAAAAGCCTATTGCATGCAACAATTTTGGTTTTATTTGCATTTTTATTGAGGCATAACTTACATATAGTAAAGTGCACAAATGTTAAATGTGCAGTTCAATGACTTTTTTAGATTTGTTTGTTGCTATTACTACAAGGCTCTGGGGGCCTTGAGGTCAGGAACTGTGTGATTTCTTCTAGTGCCCCTGCTAATACAAGAAATTCAATAAATTTGGGGGGAATGAATGAATTAAGTTATACTGGCATTCTTCTAGAAGTACATTTAATAGGTAGTAGAGTTAACCGAAACTAATCAAGGAAAGAATTTGTAGATTTCTTTTTGAGTTTGGTAAGAAGTGTGTGAATAGTGGCTTTAAAAAAAAGCAATACTCACTTAACATGTAGTATGCACACTTGTGCTAAAGGCTGATTTCCACTGGAATGAATGAGACTTGGCACAATAAACAACTTAAGTGGAAAAGCCAACAAACTCAATGAGTTTGCAGCTTTGCACAGATGAAAAACACAAGACAAAGGAATAGACTATACAGCAGTGAATGGAAGAACAACTTAGACCGGATGATCATGCAATTAGGGGGATTTTGTTGGTTGTTTAATCTTTTGTCAGTCTTTTCAGGGGAGAAGGAAATGTGAGAATTCCAGAGTTATGGTTGAGTCTTAGGGAATGACAGAAAATAGGTAGATGGGTGAGTGTTTCAAAATACCTAGAAAATGCTTTCATTTCTAAGAACTATCCAAAAGTAAGTAGTCATAAAATCTTAATAAGTTGTTAGAAATACATCCAAGAAATTCAACATAACTGGTTTTCACTGAATGAGATTTCCCTAAATTGAAGATGGATCTGTCCCAATGATCAAATGGAATGATGGCTCCATTCCCAAATAGAAGCCATCCTCTACTTCCGGCAATTCACATTTATGGCCCTTGGCCAGTTACACTGGTGCACCTCTTGCCCTAAAGGCAGCCCAAGTGGACAGACATTAGTCAGAGTCGGACTTGCTCCCAATACCAATTGGGTGACCATACATGCTGGTTGGCCTGGCATGATTATTAATCATGCCCCTTTCACATTCAAGTATCCCAGAATGGGGTGATAAATTATATGGTCATCTTACCTTTGGGCCTCACATTCAAACTGTCAGGCCCCCTCTCTGTACCCTTCCCGAAGCCCTAGGCTTTATTATGCCTCAGAACCCTTTCCCACACTCTTTTCACCAGGTTTTCAACAATAGGTCCTTGAAGTCTTAGTCAAATACAATAGCAGTAAAAATAAAGAACACTAAGAAATAGGGGTGAAATTTAGCTAAAAGAAGGCAATGAAAGAAGGATCAAAAAGAGGAGTGAGACTGTGGCTTGAGCAAGAGTTTCTCATGAATTATGATGGAATTGGCATTACTAATCCAGTTCTGAAGACAATTTCATGAGAGGAAATCCAAAATTGATATAAGCAGAGTGACTCTGAAAGACAGCAATCCATGAATTTATAAGTTCTGGGATGTTTATAGGAGAAAGAAAACAATAAAACCTCCAGCATTGCTTTATCATTACACTATGCATTCAAGACTTGCATGTTCACAGATCTGACTGACAGAAACTGCAGTTGCTCTCATTAAAACGCCATCCTAAGATGGTGTTCAGGGATCTGTGAGTGATTTGGGCTTTAGGTATTTTTGGATTCAGGATCAAATTCAGTTTTGTGGGTTTTTGAGGTTGGTTTGTGTTTAAAATAAATTAATAAAGGCTGGGCCTAGTGGCTTACACCTGTAATCCTAGCATTCTGGAAGGCCAAGGCGGGTGAATTGCCTGAGCTCAGGAGTTCAAGATCAGCCTGAGCAAGAGCGAGACCCTCTCTTTATTATTTTTTTTTTTT
>NW_003852406.1:28615094-28620506 GCF_000181295.1 Otolemur garnettii
AGCCCGGGAGTTGGAGGTTGCTGTGAGCTGTAATGCCACGGCACTCTGTCCAGGGGGACAGCTTGAGGCTCTGTCTCAAAAAAAAAAAAAAAAAAAGAAAAGCAATATGCACAAATAAGCAAACAAGAAACCACCCTCCTCCCCACAAACTTCATTCTCATAAATAACTGCTATTAACATTGATCGGTGTTTAACATTACAGAGTTTTTCTCTATATAGTATATATACTTTTAAAGGTGCAGTCTTAGTCTATTTGTGCTGCTATACCAAAATACCTGAGACTGGGTAATTTATAAAGATCAGAAATTTATTTCTTATAACTCTGGAGCCTGGGAAGTCCAAGATCAAGGAGTGGTTTGGACTGGTGTCTGGTGAGGGCTGCTCTCTGCTTCCAAGATGGCACCTTGTTGCTGCATCCTCTGGAGGGAAAGAGCATTGTGTACTCACATGGTGGGAGAGATGGAAGGGCAAAAGAGGTGAACTCCCTCTGTCAAGTCCTTCTATAAGAACATCTGATCCCATTCATGAGAACAGAGCCCTCATGACTGGGTCACCTCCTAAAAAGCCATACCTCTTAATACTGTTGCACTAGAGATTAAGTTTCAATATGAATTTTTTTCAGTGTCCTTTTTTTTATTGTTTTGCAGTAGAATGCTGTCTATGATGCCCTTGTACTGCTGGTTATCTGCAATCTGCCTGCTGACATATTATGTCTGTGGCGACAGCTCGAACTGCTAGATTAGGGCCATGGCCATCTTCGAGGTGGCCCCAGTGACACTCCTAGCCAGAAAATCCTTGACAAAGGAGACGATCTTTCCCCTCATGGTGGCATAGAGCAGGTTTGGAGAGCAGAGGGAAGGCACTGCTGGCTCAGCTCTGCTACTGTGGGGATGGAAAGGTTCAACACAAATTTCAGAGGGAACAAAAACAGTCAGCCATAGCAGGCAGATAGGCAAAAAAGGGATACAAAGGAAGCTACTACTAACAGTGAAAGAGCTAAGGAAAAAGAAACAAAAACAGAGAAACAGTCCAGAATGACCTACAGGACCTGGGAACCTCCTAAAACTCTTCAGTAACATTCACATTCCATCGCAGGAGTTTTTCCTGTATCAGTTCACTTTTGCCTGATATGCTTTTTCTCACCTTCTATCTCCCTGGTGGCACATCTACTCTCCCCCCCCCAGTGCTGCTTCTTTTGGATTCATGTGACCTCTGGGAAAAATACAATCCATTTTGGAATTGAGTGTAACAAGCTAGACCTTTGAGACTGCCTCTCCAAAAGGTAACACCTGGTCTCTACTCTTAAATTCTACTTGTTCCCAAAGAGAGAGAGGTGTCCCACATGATCTGGCTAAATCAACTCCTATCTGGCCCTCACTTAATAGTGGAATTGGAACAGTGTACGGCTGGCATAGCAACAGACATTATCTATTATCTGCTCTGCTAGAGAGGCCACACCTCACACTCCGGTTGCAAATTGCCTTCTTTGAAAGAATTCCCACCCATGTGCAATGGGGAAGAGAAATCTGTACTCTGAAGCTGTTTGCAATTTTCTCTAGAGTTAATTAATAACATTTGTTAATTGTCTAGTACAGATCTTTTATATCTATGCAGATATTTTGGCTGCTGCTTATGATCAATTACTGAGATATGTTTCATAAATTCTAAACAACCGTACCACTATGGCTGTATACTTCTCTAATTTTTGTCACGTTTTGAGACTATAAATTTATGATTGTTCTGTCTTCCTAGCAAACAGATGTTTTATCATTATACAGTATTTTCCATATCTTTAGTAGAGCTTTTGTTATAAACTCTACCTTGTCTGATATTATCATTGCCCTCGAGATATGATTTTCACAGAGCCAATGTTCATTTATAATTTCTCACATATTTACTCTTTTCATGGCTTTTTGTTTTTACTTGCACATCTCTGCTTCTACCTGGAATCTTTCCTGCCTAAAGAACTCCCTTTAGTATTTCCTTTATTCTATTTATTTATTTTTTGAGACATAATCTCATGCTTTTGCCCTCGTGGTGTCATCAAAGTTCACTGCAACCTTAAACTGTTGGGCTCAAGCAATCCTCTTGCCTCATCCTCCCAAGTATAGGAGGGACCACAGGCTATATACAGCTATACACACACACACACACACACACATATACACATATATATACATTTTTTTTAGTAGAGACTAGGTCCTGGTCTTGCTCAGACTAGTCTTGAACTCCTGAGCTCAGACAATCCACCTGCCTTAGCCTCCCAGAGTGTTAGGATGACAGATGTGAGCCACTACACCTGGCCCAGTATTTCCTTTGGAGTGAATCTGCAGCAGATTGTCTGCTTTTTTATTTGTTTGAAGCATCTTCATATCAACTTTATGTTCAAGCATATTTACACTGGGCATCAAATTATAGGTTGGCAGTTATTTTCTTTCCATTCTTTTAAAACCTGAGAAAAAATATCTACAAACCCTTACTCCTAAAGGTAAAATATTAAATGTTTCCCCATTAAGACTAGTTAAGAGACAAGAATGTTCAATATTTCCACTGCTATTCAATAATGTACTAAGGCTACAATTCTTGCTACTGCAAAAGGCAATAAAAGGAAATTAAAGGTTTAAGTATTGGAAAAGAAGAAATACAAATGTTAATAGTTGCAAAATGCCATTATTTTGTATGCAGAAAATCCAAAGGAATCTATAGATAAGTTACTATAATTAAATAAGTAAATTTGGCAATATTACTAGATACAAAGTCCATCAATTTAATTTCTATATTCTAGGAACCTAAATTAGAAAGTAAAATTTAAAAACAATGCTATTTACGTTAGTCTTTAAAAAATCAAATACCTATCATTAAGTATAATGAAGGATAGGCAAGTTCTCTATACAGAAAATTTTAAGTGATTTTGACAGTGTTTAAGGAATTCTGCTTTTCAGGTTGTTCTCAAAACTGCAAGGGAATTTCCAGCCTAGGTCTGGTTGCTCCCAGCACAGAATAACCACTTACTGACACAAGGAGGATTGCCAAGAAAGAAAGGAAATTATGAAACCAAGATGCTTTGTATGATACCATCAGCCTTGTCAGTAGGATGGGAGAAGCAGCCTCAAATACACCTCTGGGACTAATGGGAGAGTCTTTGTTATTTAAAGAGGGGAAATTAATATGGGGCTATAGGTATTTTGACAAGGTGTGTTGAAATTAAGAAGGAATTAACAAAGGTCTAGTGCTTGGGGCAGGTTAAGGAAGGATGATGAATCTTGGCTTCAGGAAGAATGCCCTGGAGACTTCAGAATCTCAACTCCTTCATGTTGCAGAAAATTCACCATTTCTGGGAAAGAACTCAAAATGTTAAATAGTTAAGGGAGAAGATTATAAAAAAAACACGGAGGGGTTGTTTAAATTTGCTCATAGAGCTGGTTACAAGGCCATGAAAATATTCTCCTGTCTTTTAAAAGAGAGATGAAAGAAGACATTTAATGCCCCCAAAGGATATACTAAGTTCAAGGATTAGAAGAGTCAGTGTTGTAAAGATGTGTACTCACTCCAAGTTGATCTATGACTGTATTCAATGTAATCCCTATCAAAGTTCCAGCAATTCTGTTTTGCGGAATTGACAAATGATTCCAAAATTCATATGAATGAAAAGGACCAAAAATAGCCAACTTGATCTTGTAGAAGAACAATGTGGGTGGACTTACAAAACTGGATATTGGACTTATTTCCCAGCTATGGTAATAAAAACAGTGTGATATCACTGTTCAGTCTGGACAGTGTCCGGAAACAAACCCACTCATATATGCCCACTTGACTTATGACAAAGCTGGCATTCTAGAACAGTATCAGAACAGTAGTCTGGTACTGGGTCAACTGTATGGGGAAAAAAAATCATGCTGATCCCTACTTCACACAAATAAATGCCAGGTGGGATGTAGATCCAAATGTTAGAATAATAAAGCATTGTGAGAAAATAGAAGTCAACATAGAAAAACTTCTTTCTGGCCCGGGAGTAGGCAACAATTATGAAACAAGACACAAACAGCACTAACATAGAGAAAAAGATTTTCAAATTGAAAATATTAAAATTAGGAATATATAGCCCAGGCATGGAGTCACACAATTGTAGTCCCAGTTATTAGGGAGACTGAAGCTGGAGAATCTCTTAAGCCCAGGAAGTCAAGGGTGTAGTATGCTATGACTGTGCCTGTGAATAGCTTCTATTAAAAAAAAATTAAGAGAGGGCGCCAGTGGGTAGGGCACTGGCCATATACATCAAGGGTGGCAGGTTCCAGCACAGTCTGGGCCTACTAAACAACAAGGACAATCGCAACAAACAAAAAAAGCCAGGTGTGTGGCAGGTGCCTGTAGGTCCAGGTACTTGGGAGGCTGAGGCAAGAGAATCACTTAAGCCCAAGAGTTTGACATTGCTGTGAACTGTGATACCATAGCACTCTACCAAGTGTGACAGTGAGACTCTGTCTCAAAAAAAAAAAAATTAATCTATCAAAAAAAAAAAAAATTAAGAGGCCGGGCTAGTGGCTCGTGCCTGTAATTCTAGCACCCTGGGAGGCCAAGGCAGGTGGATTGCCTGAGCTCATGGATTTTAAACCAGCCTGAGCAAGAGCAAGACCCCATCTTGAAAAATAGACAAGCTTTATGGCAGGCTCTTGTAGTCCCACCTACTTGGGAGGCTGAGGCAAGAGAATCACTTGAGCCCAAGAGTTTGAGGTTGCTGTGAGCTGTGATGCCTTGGCACTCTACCAAGGGTGACATAATGAGACTTTGTCTCAAAAAAAAAAATTAAGAATGTCTATGTTAAAACACACTATTAGGAATGCAAAAAGGTGGCTGAGGAGTAGAACATATTTGCAATATGTATAATTGACAAAAGACTCAGTCAGAATATATATTGAATTCCCACAAATAAATAAGAAAGGAAAGACAATATCCTTTTGGAAAAGAGGACGCTCAAAAATTTTCTATAAGAATGTGAAAAGTTGTTCAGCCTCATTACTCAAAAGGAAAATGGAAATAAAAGGTATAATGAGGGCAATGCCCGTGGCTCAGAGGGTAGGGTGCCGGCCACATATACTGAGGCTGGAGGGTTCGAACCCAGCCTGGGCCAGGTAAAACAACAATGACAGCTGCAACAACAACAACAAAACATAGCTGGGTGTTGTGGTGGGTGCCTGTAGTCTCAGCTACTTGGGAGGTGTAGGCAAGAAGATCGTTTGAGCCCAAGAGTTGGAGGTTGCTGTGAGCTGTGACACCACAGCACTCTACCCAAGGCAACAGCTTGAGACTCTGTCTAAAAAAAACCAAAAAGGTACAATGAGATATCATTACATGCCCACCAGAATGGCTAACCTTTTTTTTTTTTTTTTTTTTTGAGACAGAGCCTCAAGCTGT
>NW_003852406.1:28621617-28630220 GCF_000181295.1 Otolemur garnettii
GGCTCAAGCGAGTCTCCTGCCTCTGCCTCCCAAGTAGCTGAGACCACAGGCGCCCGCCACAACGCCCGGCCATTTTTTGGTTGCAGCCGTCATCATTGTTGTTTGGCGGGTCCGGGCTGGGGATTCAAACCCGCCACCCTAGGTGCACGTGACTGGCGCCCTAGCCGGTTGAGCTATAGGCGCCGAGCCGGTCAGTTGACTTTTCCACAAGGGTATCAACACCATTTATTGAGGAAAGGATAGTCTTTTCAACAAGTAATGCAGGGGCAGGTAAATAGTCTCCTGAATGAATCCGCCTAAAAGAATGGCTCTGTAGTCTCTAGCTCATACCATATGAAAAAATTAACCCCAAAATGGATTTAAGATCTCCATGTAAGAGCTAAACTTGTAAAACTCCAGAAAAAATAAAACTGGTGAAATTTTTATGACCTTGGATTAGGCAACAGTTTCTTAGACATGGCACCAAAACCACAGGCAACTACAGAAAAAAAAAATAGACAAATAATTTCATTTTAATTTAAAACTTTTTTATCAAAAATTATTGTCTAGAAGTTAAAGACAACTGATGGAATGGGAGAAAATATTTGCAAATCATGTATCTGATAAGGGATTACTATCCAATAGATGTTATATATAAAGGACTACAAGCACCAAAAAAGAAGTCAAAACAATTCAAAAATGAACAGAAGACTCAAATAGCTGTTTCTCCAAAGGAGATATACAAAAGGCCAATAAGCACATAAAAATATCCTTTATATCTGCTGGGTGTGGTGGCTCACACTTGTAATCCCAGCACTCTGGGAGACCAAGATGGGTAGATAGCCTGAGCTCAGGAGTTTGAGACCAGCCTGAGCAAGAGTGAGATCCCGTGTCTGAAAATAGCTGGGTGTTGTGGTGGGAGCCTATAGTCCCAGCTACTTGGGAGGCTGAGGCAAGAGGATCACCCAAGCCCGAGAGTTTGAAAGGTTTCTGTGAACTACTCGACCCAGGGCAACAGAGTGGGGCTCTGTTTAAAAAAGGAGGAGGGGAGAAAAAAAGAAAAATACTCTATATCATTATACTCATTAGGGAAATATGAATCCAAACCCCACTAAGGGCCGGTTGTGGTGGCTCATGCCTGTAATCCTAGCACTCTTGGAGGCTGAGGTGGGTGGATTTTTTGAGCTTGACAGTTCCAGACCAGCCTGAGTAAGAGGCAGACTCAGTCTCTACTAAAAATAGAATAACTAGCCCAGTGTGGTGGCACACACCTGAAGTCCCAGCTCCTGAGAGGCTGAGGTAAGAGGCTCAGTTGAGCCTGAGAGTTCGAGGTTGCTATGAGCTATGATGCCACAGCACTCTACCCAGGGTGATAGAGTGAGATTCTGTCTCAAAAAAAAAAAAAAAGAAAGAAAGAAAAGAAATGAAAAAAAAAAAACCCATTAAGACACCACTTCATAGTCAGTAGGATGGTAAAAAGAAAATAACAAGTGTTGGTTAGGATGCGGAGAAATTAGAACACTTTCATGTTGCTGGTGGGAATGGAAAATGGTACAACCCCTGTGGAAAATAGTTTAGCAATTCCCCAAAAAGTTAAACATAGAATTACCATAATAATGATCCAGAAAATCCACTTCTATATCCAAAAGAATTGAAAGCAGGATCTAAACAGATACTTGTACATAAATACAGCAGCATTATTCATAGTAGCCCCAAATGTCCATCCAAACATGAGTAGATAAATAAAATGTGGAACATACATGATACGAAATATTACTCAGCCTTGAAAAGAAAGGAAAATCTGCTGTAACATGGATGATTTTGAAGACATGATACTAAGTAAAAAAAGCCAGACACAAAAAGACAAACATTGTATGGCTCCACTTATATGAAGTACCTAGAATAGTTAAATTCATAGAGACAGGAAGTAAAAAAAGAATAAAGGTAGAGTAAGGGCGGGTGTGTGTGTGTGGGCAGTTATTTAATGGATACAGAGTTTCTGTTTAGAACTAGGAAAAGTTCTGGAAATGGATAGTGATCATATGGCACAACAATGTGAATGTGCTTAATGATGCCAAACTGTATGCTTAAGAAAAAACTACAATAAGAAAAATAAAGTTAAAATTTTGTTAAATTAAAAAATGGTGAATTTTATAGTATGTGAACTGTATCTCACCAAAAAATGATTTTTTTTTCTTTTTTTTGAGCCAGGGTCTTGCTCTGTTGCCTGGTATATAGTAGTGTCATTATAGCTCACTGCAGCCTCAAACTCCTGGGCTCAAACTGTCCCTCCACCTTGGCCTCCCTAAGGGCTAGGATTAGAGGTATGAGCTACCATGCCTGGCTAAAAATAATACTAAAACAAAACAAACAAACAAAAAAAACCTTCATGAATCATGGTAGATGACAGTGGACTCTTGCAAACTTATCAAGCAGTAGTCCCAATTGTAGACAATAGATGTGCTATCTTTCCTAGAACAAATTAACACGGCTGCTGGCATACAACATGAAGATATTGAGTTGAAGAATGTAACATTTTAACTACACATCAGGAATTAGGATGAGAAGTAGTTTGCTTTCACATAGAGTAGAGGATTGTATATACTTACAGTCTTGCCCAAGTCCAAAGGGACCCAAATCATATAGACATTCCATGGACCATCACATCGAATTGCTACCCATGATATGTGCATATAGTGTTAATTACATGCGATGATAAGAAATGGCATTTACTTTGGATATCTTGGTGGGACAATGTAGTCCAGCGTGTGAAAGATAAATCCAACAGAAATAAAGGAGCCAGGAAATTTTTAGGAATTCAGTGGTCTTGGGCATGTTGGGCAGTCTATCCGAGGTAAAAGATAAGTCACTGTATCTTGCACTACCTCCCACTAAGAAAGATACATAGATAAAGGAAAAATAAACGCAATTCTTGTTAGGCCTTTTCAGGTTTTAAAGGCAACATAGTCCACACTTGGGAATACTGCTCCAACTCATTTATCAGAAGATCAGAAACCTGCTAGTTTTGAGCAGCTTCTAGAACCAAAAAGGGTTCTATAGCAGATCCACCCATGGTACAAGCAGTTTTGCCATCAGGAACATATGTCCTGCAAGATCCTACAGTATTAGAGTTATTTATAATAGAAAAAGATGCCATCTGGAGCATCCATCCCCATAGGAGAGTCACAGCACAACCCACTTGGGTTCTAGAGCCAGGTCACAGGCTCTGTAGCACAGAGCTCTATACTATTTGAAATGCATCTCCTGGGTTGGCACCTGTGGCTCAGGTGGCTAGGGTGCCAGCCACATACACCTAAGGTGGCGGGTTCGAATCTAACCCGGGCACGCCAAACAACAATGACGGCTGCAACCAAAAAAAAAAAAATAGCCGGGCATTGTGGCGGGTACCTATGGTCCCAGCTACTTGGGAGGCTGAGGCAGGAGGCTCACTTGAGCCTAGGAGTTGGAGGTTGCTGTGAGCTATGATTTCACAGCACTCTACCCAGGGGGACAGCTTGAGGCTCTGTCTCAAAAAAAAAAAAAAAGGAAATGCATCTCCTGCCATGCTATTTTGCCTTGGTAAAAAATTTTGTGAGAATGGGTTTCTGCCCTTCCTTATCTTTAAACCAACAGTCACTGTACAGTGCTGTTACCAGTTGGTATAACAAAAGGGTCTGGGAACCAAAGAGTGGAAGTGGAAGTGGCTCCACTCACTGTCACTCAAACCCAGAATTTGTTCTTCCTGTTATCACAATTTTAGGTCCTGTGGTTCTGGAGATCCTGATTTCCAGAAAGGGGATACTTCTACCAGTGAATGAAGAGACCCACTAAACTTAGCGCTATGAATGCCTCCTGCCACTGTGGGTTCCTGTGCTAGTAGAAAGGAGTTACCCTCTTGCAGAGAAACTGACCCTGACCCTCATGAGGAGGGGCTGCTCTATGGAACGGGGTCAGGGAGAAATATACTTTGCACTTCAGTGATCCAGTAAGGGTTCCTTGGTGCTCCTGGCCAGTTTTAACTGTAAATGGGAAAAATCAGTAACCACAGGATGATATGGGCATGGAAATCAGGGTATAAGGCTTGTCAGAGACAAGAGTCTGAGTCAACCCACCAGACAAACCACCTAGATGGGCAGAAGTATTCCCTGAGGGTGAGGGGACTCTGGATTAGGTGTAGAGGAGAGAGATGATAAATACCAGTGATGGCCTTAGGTCCAACTGCAGCATCAGGGGCTATAGCTCATCTCACAAAGCCTCCTGTCTAAAGTTTCACCAGAAATTATTGACTGACCAGAATCCTGGAGAAGCTGTGGATGGAGTAATCCTGATGTGAAAAGCACATGGATCTGCCTGGTGCAAGAGATGGACCTTTGCAAATAATGATGCCTTGCCCAGAACGTCTAGGATCCCCTTCCTCAGCTTGATTGTTATAGTTAACGTCCAGCTTCCATGATTACTTTGGGTAATGGGTTATGCCTCTAGCTTTCTCTGGAGATTCCTGGGAGTAATCCTAACCTCTCATTTCTTTTGCCATGACCTGATTAGGGCAGGAATACCAAAATTCCACTCTTCTGTCCAAGGGCTCTGTAGTGTGCTTCATACGTGGGAGCTTTTTGTGGAACGTGCCTGAAGCTAGATTTCACCTGCAACCTCATTCTTGCATGCCTCCATTCCTGTCCTGCTTTCCTCCTCTTATCTGTCTCTCTTGAGTGCACCCTTGATAAATCACATGCACACACATCTCAGGCTGTTTCTGAAACCTACTTAAGACATCGCCCAAATAAACTACCACACCTGAGTACTCCCAAGTCAGGAAGAAGTCGTTTATCCAATGGATTTTTAATAGGTGAGAAGACCACACAAGCCTAAATTATTGTAGGAAACAATACCTGGACTTCCACTGTTATAAAAATCGTTAACATTGAGCCACTGCATATCATGGAATACACGATTATATTTATACTTTTAAGGCATTTTAATAGATCTAGAATCATTTTCTATATGGAAGATTGTGTTTGTAGAAATTTCATTAACAATGAAATATGAAAGACCTCAAGATGGGAAACTAGTTTCAAGGGTACAAGTTATAATGAAAAAAAATTTCATTGAACACAAAGAAGAAATTTTAGCCATAAAAATGGCCTTTGGCTAGGTCAAATTTCCTGTCATCTTAGATTTCCAAATACGAGCATGTCGACCACTTGGTGAAGACAAAGCACAGGTCCTTCAGGCATCTGAAGATTTAAACTGGTAGCTAATTAATGCAGGTGATCTATAGTTCTGATCTATTTTCAGGAAATTTTATTTTACTTTATTTTATTTTAATGTTGAGACAAGGTCTCAGTCTGTTGCCAGGGCTAAAGTGCAGTGGCATCATCACAGCTCACTGCAACCTCAAACTTCAGGCTCAAGCTATTCTTCTGCCTCAGCCTCCCAAGTAGTTGGCACTATAGGTACACACCACTATGCCAGGCTAATTTTTATTTTATTATTATTATAATTTTTTATTAGAGACAATCTCATTCGATTGCCCTCGGTAGAGTGCCGTGGCATCACACAGCTCATAGCAACCTCCAACTCCTGGGCTTAGGCGAGTCTCTTGCCTCTGTCTCCCCAGTAGCTGGGACCACAGGTGCCCACCACAACACTCGGCTATTTTTCTATTGCAGTTTGGCCGGGGCTTGGTTTGAACTCACTGAGCCACAGGACCCGCCCGCCAGGCTAATTTTTAAAAGCAATTTTTTGTAACAATGGGGTCTCCCTATTGCCCAGGCTGGTCTCAAACTCTGTGCTCAAGTGATCCTCCCATCTCTGCCTTCCAAAGTGTTGGGAATATAGTTGTAAGCTACCATGCCCAACCTTTTTTTGGAACTTAAATGTGATATTTCCCACACTTTTAGTTGAAGGAAGACTCAATTGAGAAATTATTATTTCTAATAATTTCTTTACCTTATGTATATATTTTTTGCTTACTAAAATGCCATACTAAATTCGTCTTTTATTTATACATATTTTTTCTTTAAACAAATCTGGTATTTATGGTAGCAAGTGCTGCTCGGTAACATAACTCACACTCTACTAGCCTGTGGGACCCTTTAATGAATTGTGTTAGGCAGTGTCTCTGACTGACAGGGTGGACTGAAAACCATGGACTTTTTATACCTGTAGATGGCTGAAAACCAACACAATTCATTAATGGGTCCCACAGGCTAGTAGAGTGTGAGTTACAGGGGTGATTGCTGTCTAGTGGCATCATTCAGTTTCTCTGCCCACCATGGCTCTGACACCATCCATTGTCCTTCATAGCTTACATGCCATCATGGCATTCTAGGTAACATTGTCTCTAAGAAAGAACACACATTTTATGATGAAAGAAGTAAGGCATTGAACTGATGCCTATGGATTTCACTGGCCTTATCATTTACTCCACGGCTCAGAAACCACTGGTCATAGAGAGAAGTAGGATGGTCTATTGAAAAGTCAGGAATGATGGTAGCAGGGAGAATTTTCAAGGTTGAGATACTGTTCTACAAGAGGTGTTACACCCTCTAGATTAGCAACCAATATATGGTCATATCCACCCCCACACACAGACATATAGTTTGAGGCAGAGTCCCACTTTGTCACCCAGATCAGAGTGCCATGGCCTCAGCCTAGCTCTCAGCAACCTCAGACTCCTGGGCTCAAGTGATCCTCCTGCCTCATCCACAGTGGTCAGCTTATTTTTCTATTTTTGGTATAGGTGGGGGTCTTGCTTTGCTCAGGTTGGTCTTGAACTCCCGACCTTAAGTGATCCTCCTATCTTGGCCTACTGGAGTGCTAGGATTACAGGCCTGAGCCACTGCCCAGCCTGCATTTTTTTCCTATTGGAAAAAAAGGTTCCAAAGATGTAAGCAGGAAATGTGTTTTTTATACAACACAAACTGGTAAATTTTTTGTTTTCCATCCCCA
The DNA here is from genome assembly GCF_000181295.1 of Otolemur garnettii. NCBI lineage: Eukaryota > Metazoa > Chordata > Mammalia > Primates > Galagidae > Otolemur > Otolemur garnettii. Next base: position 28,628,548 of record NW_003852406.1, read on the forward strand.
TGATTCTTTGATGTGCTTGTTTGGAGGTCTTGGTAGGCATGGGAGGAATGCTTCTGTCAGGGAACACAACTATAATTCCACTGAATTGGAAATTAAGACTGCCACTTGGATACTTAAAGTTCTTCATGTTACCAGGAAAACAGATCAAAAAAAGGTGCTGGCTGGAATGATTAATCCTCACTATCAAGAGGAGGTAGGGTTATTGGTAAGTAGTGTGGGCTAAAAGGATGATGATTGATATTCACAGATCTCTTTGGGGTGACTTCTAGAAAAGCCATGTCCAGTGGTAAAGGTAATGGAGGACTTGAATAATCTTACATGGATAAGACCATCAATGGTTTAGATCTCTTGGGAATGAAGATTTGGGCCACCTTATCAAATAACGATTCTGGCCAGACACTCTGGTTAAAGAGAACATGAAATGGATGGTGGAAGAAGGAAGTTGGAAATACTGCACTCTTGTGAATACTTACAGAAATAAAGATTGGGTTGTGCTGGTGTGGCTCAAGGAGTAGGGTGCCGGCCCCATATACCAGGTTCAAACCCAGCCCCCAGCAAAAAAAAAAAAAAAAAAAGAAGAAGAACAAGAAATAAAGATCATAGAATGTGCCTAATTTTGCCCCTTGTTCTGTCATGTATATGTTTTAACTAATTTTTCTTTTATTTTTGATCTCCTTTCTCCTTGGTGTACTGGCAATGGTTAATTTCACAATTTCATTTTCAGGCTGCAGAATAGTGACATAAGGTCATGATGGAAACAGACGAGGATGGAGTATCACCCAGAGATGCTCTGTATAAGCTGGATAGAGCCACCAATGGGGTTTGAGGTTAGCACCCTGTCAGGGAAGATCTGAGAAAATTTTGCTTCTATAAGGAATGGTTGCATTCTGTTAATTGGCAGTAATTTTACTTTTAGAGGTTTAAGTATGAGAAGAGGGGTTTATGTTAATGTTGTGCATGAAAAGCAAAGATGTGAACTCCAGTGAAAATTGCCACTTTTTTTTCATCTAGGATGTGTTGGGGTTTTTGTGTGTGTGTGTGATGTTTGGAAAACTCTGCAACTTAAAGTCTGCTTCCTACTTTAGAAGCTAAAAAGGCATATCTTCACTTTCCTCACCTTCCTTGTAAGTATATGATCTAGGACCCATTATTAATCTAACACGATCTCCCAATTCTCTCAGTAGGAAGCCACAAGACACAGAGCTCTCAGAAGCTACATTACAGGAAGATCAAGTCCTTTGGATAGTTGTACTACCTTCTCTGGACCAATTATGGTGAGTGAATTTTAGCTATATATTCTGGCTGGATAGCTCTGAGCTCACTGAGACTTGTTCTCCAGCCCTCCTGGCAATTATACAAGTTAGGCCAATATTATTTTTGTTTGTTTGCAACTTTAAAGTTTGATATAATTTCATACTTAGCAAAATTGCAAAAATAGTCAAGGAACCATATACATTAGGAACCCCATAGACAGAATATGTTAAAGCAAAATGGGGCAAAGTAATTTGCAGATCTAATTAAAGGGAATATATATGCATTTCCTAACTATTCTTGCAATACACACCTTTTAAAACATTTATTTGTTTTTTTTTTTTTTTTTTTTGAGACAGAGCCTCAAGCTGTCCCCCTGGGTAGAGTGCCGTGGCATTACAGCTCACAGCAACCTCCAACTC
>NW_003852406.1:28630279-28636571 GCF_000181295.1 Otolemur garnettii
CCCGCCACAACGCCCGGCTATTTTTTGGTTGCAGCCGTCCTTGTTGTTTGGCGGGTCCCGGCTGGGGATTCGAACCCGCCACCTTAGGTGTACGTGGCTGGCGCCTCAGCCGGTTGAGCTATAGGTGCCGAGCCTAAAACATTTATTTGAAAGTAAGTTACAAGCTATGATTGCATCACTGCACTCCAGCCTAGGTGACAGAGCAAGACTTTGTCTCTTAAAAAACAAAACAAGGCTCGGCGCCTGTGGCTCAAGTGGCTAAGGCATCAGCCACATACACTTAAGGTGGCGGGTTCGAATCCCCAGCCCGGGCCCGCCAAGCAACAATGATGGCTGCAACCAAAAAAAAAAAAAAAAAATAGCCAGGCGTTGTGGCGGGTGCCTGTGGTCCCAGCTACTTGGGAGGCTGAGGCAGGAGACTCGCTTGAGCCCAAGAGTTGGAGGTTGCTGTGAGCCTGATGCCATGGCACTCTACCCAGGGGGATAGCTTGAGGCTCCATCTCAAAACAAACAAACAAACAAACAACACCCCCCCCAAAAAAAAAACCCTGAAGCAGCCACTGCCACCCTGGATGCCTGCACTGTCTCAAACTCAGAAACCTGGAAAATGGCCATCAAAATTCCACTGCAGGAAAAAGTCACATTTTCACAAGTTTTCTTCTAGACAGATTAAAGGTTAAAAAGATGGGTTTTGTCTTCACTTCACTTATTAGAGTTAGTGAGTTCATCCTATTATCAGAGACTAATTTTCATTCAATAACTTAGATGTAAAGGAGATTAGAAAACGTAATTTTCAACAATCCAGCATTTTCAGTGCAGGAAGACGCCTGTGGATTGAAGGTTGAGTTAATCTCCAGTGGCACCATGGTGGCATCTCTGTTCATGAAGCTGCTGAAGTGGAACAGCTGTGTGTGTGTAATCCTCACCTTATTCCTTTATGGTAGATGGAGGTCCTGGTGCCTCTTCTCTGTGAGATTACATTTACAGGATACTTACTGTCTCTTGGCGCTCCCAGGGAATGGGGAGTTTACCTTCCTTGGCTGCTCTGGGATCACTGATCCTGTAAGCAGTTTTCTGCCTGGAAAAATGGTAGTCACTTAGGCAACCTGGACTCCTCAGGAGGTTGCAGTGACCTGCTGATTCATTTGCCAGGTACTTCAGTGACTTCCAGGATAATGGTAATGGGGAAAAAGTGGAGTAACCAAGGCCAGCAGAGCTGAGATGTGTGCAAGAAAATGGAAAGAGCACGGGCTTAGTAGTCACAGCATCCTTGATTTGAATCCAGGTTGTGTCTTTACTAAATGTAACAACTGGAGCAACTCAGCCTCTTTATCTCAGTTTCCTTGCCTCTAAAATACCTAGTCATAGTGCTGTTATGAGGATAAAATTAGGTAACACATGTAAAGTGTAGGGACACGAAGTGCACAGAGAAACACAGCTTCTGTTATCAGGTTCCCATGGCTACTGTAACAACCAACACATTTAATAACTTAAAACGACATACATTTATTCTTTTATTCTTCTGGATGTTGGAAGTCTGAAATGAGTTTTACTGACCCCAAATCCCTCTGGAAGTTGCAGGAAAGAATCAGCTTCCTTGCCTTTTCTGGCTTCCACGGTGGTACTCCCTGTGTGCCTTACCTGGCCCTTGCTCCGTGGCTGAAGCCTGTAACGTAGCATGCTGATTCACTTCTCACCTTGCCTCCTTCTCTGTCAGATCTCCCTCTGCCTCCTGTTTGTGGTTCACAGTCGGGGTCCACTTAGATAAGGCATGATACTCTTCTCAATCTCACAATCCTTAAGTTAATCACATCTGCAGATTTCCTGTTATCAGATAACATTTACAGGTTTAAAGGACATGGATGTTTGGAGGGCATTATTTAGCCAATCACAATTCCTTTCATCACCGATCTTTACTAGTTTTTTAGGCCATTTGGCATCCAAAGCAGTGTAGTCCAATAGAAATATAATGTGAACCATGTATGTATAATTTTTCTATTACTCGCATTTTTTTTTTTTTGAGACGGAGCCTCAAGCTATCCCCCTGGGTAGAGTGCCATGGCATCACGCTCACAGCAACCTCCAACTCCTGGGCTCAAGCGAGTCTCCTGCCTCAGCCTCCCAAGTAGCTAGGACTACAGGCGCCCGCCACAAAACCTGGCCATTTTTTTGGTTGCAGCCATCATTGTTGCTTGGCGGGCCCGGGCTGGGGATTCGAATCCGCCACCTTAGGTGTATGTGGCTGATGCCTTAGCCGCTTGAGCCACAGGCGCCAAGCCCATTACTCGCATTTTAAAAAGTAAAAAGCAATTCTTCATTTTGTATGGAACCAGAAAAAGCTCCATATAGCCAAGGCAATTCTTAGTAATAAAAACAAAGCCAAGGGTATCTCCTTACCAGACTTTTAGCTATACTATAAGGCCATAGTGATCAAAACAGCATGGCATTGGTACAAAAATAGAGACATTCATATTTAGAACCAATTAAAAAACTGTGAGGTGAAAGCAACATCTTATAGCCACCTGATCTTTGATAAACTAAACAAGAACATACACTGGGGAAAAAAATCCCTAGTCAATAGGGGGTGGTGCCTGTGGCTCAGTGAGTAGGCCACTGACCCCATATACCGAGGGTGGCAGGTTTGAAACCAGCCCTGGCATTGTGGTGGGCACCTGTAGTCCCAGGTACTTGGGAGGCTGAGGAAAGAGAATCACCTAAGCCCAAGAGATGGATGTTGCTGTAAGCCGTGCCGCCATGGCACTCTACCAAGGGTGACAAAGTGAGACTCTGTCTCTAAGAAAATGGTGTTGGGAGAACTGGATAATCACGTAAAAGACTGAAGCTGGACCTGCAAATCTCATCATTTACAAAAATTGATTCAAGATGGTTAAAAGATTTAACTCTATAGTCCTGCTACTTGGGAGGTAGAGGCAGGAGAATCACTTGAACCCAAGAGTTGGAGGTTGCTGTGAGCTGTGATGGCACAGCACTCTACCCAAGGCAACAGCTGGAGGCTCTGTTCCCCCTCCCCCCAAAACAGATTTAACTCTAAGGCGTAAAACAATAAGAATCCTCAAAGAAAGTGTGGGGAAAACACTTGCCGATATCAGTCTGGGGAAAGATTTTATGAAGAAGACTGCTGGGGCAATTGCAATGACAAAAACAAACAAATGGGACTTAATTAAACTGAAAAACAACAGTTAAGAAAACAACAACCAAAGCAAATAGACAACCTTCAGAATGGGAAAAGATATTTGCATATTATGAATCAGACAAAAGCCTGATAACTAGAATCTACAGAGAACTCAAATTAATCAACAAAAGAAGACCCAACAATCCCATACATCACTAGGTAAGAGACAGGAATAGAACCTTCTTTAAAGAAGACAGACGGGCTTGGCACCCATAGCACGGTGGTTACCATGCCAGCCACATACACCAACTTTGGCGGGTTCGAACCTGGCCTGGGCTAGCTAAACAACAATGACAACTGCAACAAAAAACAGCTGGGCATTGTGGCAGGCACCTATAGTTCCAGTTACTTGGGAGGCTGCGGCAAGAGAATCATTTAAGCTCAAAAGTGTGAGGTTGCTGTAAGCTGTGACACCACAACACTATCAAAGGCGACGTAGTGAGACTCTGCCTCCAAAAAAAAAAAAGAAGAAGACAGATGAATGGCTAACAAACAAATGAAAAAGTGCTCATCATCCCTAATCATCAGAGAAATGCAAATCAAAACTACCCTGAGATATCACCTAACCCCAGTGAAAACAGCCCACATCACAAAGTCTCAAAGCTGCAGATGCTGGTGTGGATGTGGAGAGAAGGTAACACTTTTATACTGTTGATGTAAACTAATACAACCTTTTTGGAAGGAAGTATGGAGAATCCTCAAAGAACTCAAACTAGACCTCCCATTTGATCCTGTAATCCCATTACTAGCCATCTACCCAGAAGAAAAAAAATCATTTCATCATAAGGACATTTGCACTAAACTGTTTACTGCAATTCAATTCACAATTGCCAAAATGTGGAAACAACCTAAATGCCCACCAACCCAGGATTCATAAGCTGTGGGGTAGGTACACCATGAAATACTATTCAGCCATTAAAAAAGATAAGAGACTTTACATCTTTTGTATTAACCTGGATGGAGGTGGAACATATTCTTCTTAGTAAAGCATCACAAGCATAGAGAAGCAAGAATCCAGTGTACTCAATTCTAACATGATGGGAGTAGATGAGCTACTACAAGAGGGAGGTAGGGAAAAGAGGGAGCGGGAAAAGGGAAAGGGGGGATGGGGGACACAGGGTATGGCACACCTCTTGGAGGCAGGACACAAGTATAAGAGGGACTTTATCTAACAAATGCAATCAGTGTACCCTAATTCTTTGTACCCTCCATGAATCCCAAATAATAAAAAAGATAATATAAATTAAAAACTAAAGTAAAAAGAAACAGGAAAAATTAACTTTCATGTTATAGTTTATTTAACCTAATATGCCCCAAATGCCATGAACATGTAATCAATATAAAAATTACTCATGTAATATTTTACATTTTCTTATACTCCATCTTTGAAATATGATGTGTAATTTACACTTAGCACAAATATTGATTCGCTGACCAAATTTCAATTGCTTCAATAGCCACATGTGGCTAATGGCTACTTTAATGGGTAGTGTAGGTCTAGAGAGTTGTAAAACCAAAAGGGCCAAGGGTATGGGTGGGGTGCAGTGGCTCACGCCTGTAATCGTAGGACTCTGGGAGGCCAAAGTGGATAAATTGCCTGAGCTCAAGACTTCAAGATCAGCCTGAGCAAGAGCAAGACCCTGTCTCTACCAAAAATAGAAAAACTAGCTGGGTGTTGCTGTGGGCTCCTGTAGTCTCAGCTACTTGGGAGGCTGAGGCAGGAAGATTGCTTGGGCCCAGGAGTTTGGGGTTGTGGTGAGCTATGATGCCATAGCACTCTATGGAGGGTGACAAAGTAACTGTCTCAAAAAATAAGTGAATAAATAAATTAATTAATTAAATATGTAAAAGGGCCAAGGATAGCTTGAACTGTGTATTCCTCACATCCAACCCATATTTGAGCAGCTGTAGCTTTCACTCAGACACTACATTCTACCTGTGTTTACCACCAAGATGCCAATTACCGGCTCAAGTTCTTGTCAGTGTGCCAAGGCTGCCACCAGGGGGCCAGAAACACACTCAAGAACCAGACTGGCCACAGGATTAACATTAGATTAAATTAATGTATCAGGTTCATCAAGAAAACAGTCTGGGCGGCGCCTGGGGCTCAGTGAGTAGGGTGCCAGCCCCATATACCGAGGGTGGTGGGTTCAAATCCGGCCCCAGCCAAACTGCAACCAAAAAAAAAAAAAAAAGAAAAGAAAACATAGTCTACCTTAGGTCTGAAAAGCAGAGAGATATTAATACAGGTATTGTACAAGCTGATAGGAGAGCTGAGAAATCAAACAACAGACAATGAGACAAACCACGGATTAGCAACATTACACAAGTGCTACCACTTCTGGTGATGGAGGGACAGCAAGTGGAGGTAACTGGTACCAGAAGGAACTGTTTACTGAGACCTGGAGATGTGGGGATGCTGCCTGAGGAAGGAGTGACAGAGATATGTACTCTGATGCTTCCTTCCTTCCACCTTCTAGTCAGGGCCTCACATTGGCCAAATATTTCTGGAAGCCATTTGTCAAGGGATCCTGGGATATGCAGTTTCTTAAGAGTTGGAACAGAGCAGGGGCTGAAAGATGAGGGAATGGATAACAGTCCACACAATTTCTATTCAGAATATTTTCTTTGTAGGTTACAACATCTTCCTGGTTCTGTCCAACATGATACAACTATACTGCACACAAATGAAGAGGTCCTCCTGGTCTCCTCAGCATGGTGGGATTGGTCATCATGTCCATCTTGAAGTTCAAGATGTTTAGTGAATTCATAGTTTTCCCTATCAAACCATGGCTCTCACCTTATGGTCTGGTGACATATGAACTAATTGACAAATTAAATGCCATTGACTTTTTTTGTGCAAAATAGTATGAAAGTGGAAAACTTGGTTGATATTAATACATACAGAACAAATGTATGCATAGCTGTCACAGTCATTTCTATAACTGGTCATAAGGACACAGGTGATATCTGTCATTTTATTCTTTCACTGCTCATTCCATGCTTTCATTATCCTTAGTCACACACTGGCTGGTTGTGATCCTTTACCTGGGTAGTGACCCAAACTTTCATCATCATCATCATTTTTTTTTTTTTTTG
>NW_003852406.1:28637892-28663793 GCF_000181295.1 Otolemur garnettii
GGGCTGGATTCGAACTCGCCACCTTAGGTGTATGTGGCTGGCGCCTTAGCCGCTTGAGCCATGGGCGCCGAGCCTCCACACTGGTTTTCAGAGGGTTCTTGGTGGACTGTGTCACTTGCCCACAGTGGTCTTCTGCTTGTCATTACACACCTTTTGGCTCTTCTCCCTTCACAGTCTCACTTTCCTCTTTTCTTACTTGTGTTTACTGGGATCACCTCCATATGATCTATCTGCACCCAAGACTTTTTCTTAGGACAAGAACACAGCCTAAGCCGGGAACAGAGACCCGGAAACCAGAAAAGTGTAAGGGTGCGGAGAAAGAAAGTTAAATTTTGTCAGTGGGACATTCATTGTAATGGTTTCCAGCACCTGGGTGTTTTGTCTGTAGGAGAAACAGCACCATCTGTTGGTCACTGGTTCAAAGCACATACCCATTCTGTAGGACAGCACGGGACATGACAGGGTGTTGTCTCAATGGTGGTGCTTTAATTGTGGCTTCAGTAGGCCCATTCACCAGTCTACCAGGCTGGTTGTTCTCAGATGATAGGGTATGTAATAAGATTACCAAATTCCAAAGGCATGTGCCCATCATTTCTCTTGCTTTCAAATGAGATCCTCAGTGACTGACAACTTTGTATGCAATATCATGATACTGAATCAGCATCATGAGATTTCATTAGGTCCACAGATGTTGATGCTGGCAAAACTATTTTGGATAGGGAAAGAAGAAAGAGTGTCTATTCCAGTGAGGACAAATCTCTGCCTCTCCTTGACGGAAGAGTTAACACACTTAACATATCCCCTGAGTTCCAAGGAATGGTATCATAGCAGGGGCTCAATGTTGGACTTTGTTATTGGCAGGATGGGCTTTCTGGCTTGGAGAAGGAAGTCCATACTGTTGATCCCATGGATAGCCTTGTTCCTGTCCCTGGTAATACATGGGTCTACAGAACAAGGGTTGTTGTTACTGAATAAAGAAACTGATCGATGTGTTCAGAGTGGATGCTATCCACTCTGACTCTTCTTGCCCACCGGACTATTGAGGGCTTCCTACTCAGTGGATGGGATGGGTGATAGAATCAGGTGTACCTGCCCAAATAGAACTTGCCCCACCCGGCAGGGTCAGGTTCATGACCCACCTAGGAAGGGTCAGACTCATGTCCCTCCCAGGAAATAGGAATATCGCCAATTGCTACCTTCTCTGACCCTTTAAATCCCCATCCGCCATAACCCACGTGTGGAATTCCATTCTTGACTTCACCCCACCTGCATCCAGGTGGAAATTAAGACCATATTATTTCTACAGAGTGGGGATTCTGCTTTCCTTTATTTCATGCCTTGAAATAATCTTTCATTCTTGGGTCCAGAACTTTTCAATGGGTCACAAAAATCCTCACGCTATTCATCAGTTTTGAGGAGGGCCATCCATATACTTATTCCTCAGATTTCCTTGTTACTTATATTTAAATATTATTTCCAAGTCTCTGAGCAACAGGTAAAACCCTTAGCCACTTCCCAGGAGCCACAGTAGGTCTGTACCTCAGGCAATGTCTCCTTGTATGATGTAGCCCAAAGTTTTCCCCACTGACAGCATCGCCTTCCTCCCTGTTCTTTCAGAGCCACTTCTGGACAGAATTGCAATATTGTAGCAGCCCCCTTCTAGCCCATGCCAACATATTGTGCAGGCCCATCTTTTGTTGCTTTTTGTTTCTATTGGGTTTTTCTGGTTTCTTTTTTTTTTTTTTTTTTTCTTTTTGAGACCAGGTCTTGCTCTGTTGTCCAGAGTAGAATGCAGTGGCATCATCATAGCTCACTTCAACCTCAAACTCCTGGGCTTAAGTGATCCTCTTGCCTCAGCCTCCTACATGCTGGGACTACAGGTGTGCACCACCATGCCTAGCTAATGTTTCTATTTTTTATAGAGACAGAATCTTGCTCTTGCTCCAGCTGGTCTTTATCTCCTGGCTTCAAGGGATCCTCCCACATTGGCCTCCTAAAAGGCTAGGAGTACAGGTGTGAGCCACTGTGCCTGGACAAGACCCATCTTTAAGCCAGGCAAAAGTTTCTGTTTTTCTTTTTCTCTAACAACTGGGAATTTCTCGTGAGGCCCTATATTCTGAGCCACCTGCCTACGGAACTTACTTCTGTCCTCTTGACCTATATAAGCTTGAACTCTTATACTGGCAGTTCATGATGGGCAGCTCAGAGCATATCAATCTTGATGACATCCATCTATGTCCAGCCTCTACTAGAATTCAGTGTCCTTTCAGCAGAATAGAGCATAGCACTGTGCCAAAATCCTGGGATTCTGTGCTTTAGATTTCTATTGGGGTTTGTCAAAGGACTCACAGAGCGTCCTTACTCTCCATCCTTACTTTGGATCATCTGGACTTCTTAGGCTTGAGTGGTGAGAGAGTGTGCAATCACCCTGGACCTGTCGTAGGACCTTTTCATTCTCTGGGGACACAGGTTTCCCAAGTGGGTGAGTATACATACTTCCTTCTTAGGATGTGCCAGGTGCAGAAACTGGACTCTCACTACAAGTTATAGCAGGTATTCTTAACTTCAATCTTGATATTTTGGGCTTGATTATACTTGGTTGTGGGAGCTTTCCTGTGCATTGTAGGATGTTTATCCAAGCACCCTAGGCCTCTACCTGCTAGATGCCTGTAGCCTCTAACTTGCTCAACCCCTGGTGTGATGACCAAAATGTTTTCTATGCATTGCCTGCCAAACGTCCCCTAGTGGACAAGATTGCCTTTGGTTGAGAACCACTTCTATATGGGGATATGTCAACATTCCTTCCTCTGGTTTTTGGTGTCTCTGGCAGGCCTGTGGTAAATCATCTAGAATATTTGTTACTTCCTGTTCGCCAAGCCAATCAGCATGATGTTACCAATGTAGTGAATCAGAGTGATGTTTTATGGGATCTCCAGATGATCAAGTTCCCTGTGGACCATCCTATGACAGAGTTTGAGTAGACATGGTCCTGAAGTAAGGCTGTTAAGGTATATTGCTGTTTCTGAATGGTAAAACTTTGCCACTTCTGATTTTCCTTGTTAATTGATGCGAGGGAAAAAATGATTTTCCAGATCAATAGCTGCACACCAGCTAGCAAGAATATTTTGATTTGCTGCAGCAAAGATACCATATCTGGATCAGACACTGCAAGTGGAGTTACCATCTAGTTTTCCTACCTGTCAAACACAGGAATTAAGCAGAGGTACATCTATCAAATCTTTGAGAGTGGTGCTAATTAGTTTACACAGGGATGTGGTATTGTTTTTAGCTTATGGTTTTGTTAGAGAGGGATGTTCTAGGGGCTTCTACTTGGTTCTACCTATTATAAGTGTCCTCATTTCATGAGTCAGGGAAACAGTGCAGGAATTTTGCCAGTTGACAAGCATGTCTAGTCCAAATATGCATTTAGGGCCTGGGAAATAAACTCAGAATGGGTCTACACAACCCACTGAGCCCTCTGTGTGATGGACTTGGATACAAATTTCATTTATTACCTGACCACCCAAAGCTCTTAACTTATTCAGGGGTTCCTAAGACTTAGCATAAACTCAGAGCAGTGTGTAATAATCCCCTTCAATGTCTAGGTATGCCCTTTGCTTTATTGCACACTCTTCCTGCTAATAGCCACAGGTCCTTTAGGGAAAGGTTTGGAGTATACAGTTGTGACAATGTTTCAATGTTTTTGCTCAAGAGGACCCAACTTTGGTTAAATCTCTGGGCCCTGAGTATGTGAAGTAATTTTAGTCTGGGAACTAAATGAGAGTCTATGATTTTCTTTTTGTGCTTTACATCTGTTTTATTCCTAGGGACCTTGTTGTCATTTAGTACCCCCCAAAGATTCCTGAGGGTCAAAACATTCTGATTGCCTGCTGTCCACTATGGTAATTGTGCCCTTTGTCTATGCTGGTTAAGTATTAATTAACACATATCTTCTGCCACTCTGCCAATATTCCCATTGCAATCAGAAAACCGGGTGGCACCTGTGGCTCAAAGGCGTATGACACCAGCCCCATATGCTGGAGATGGCGGGTTCAAACCCACCCCTGGCCAAAAACTGCCAAAAACAAAACAACAACAACAAAAAAAAACCCTAGAAATCAGAAAACCAATCCAATCATTCTTGGTCTGGAAAGGACAGTTGTTGCAGAACCTTTGAGGATGCTTATGCTTCTCTCATTAACATTTTCTTAATGCTTTTGCCTCCTTGGTGCCCTTTTTGGAAACATGCCCTTCTAGGAAGTAGGTGAGCAGGTTACACATAATAAATCCACTACAACATTCGTATGATCCTTTCTCATGCAACCCTATGTTTGACCTTCTCTATAAAACCCTTTGCTTTCCTTTCTATACATTGTATAACGGGTGTTCTGGCATTTCAGCTTCATTGACTGTAGGCCACCACTGAACACCAGTTTCTGTCAACCAACCATTAGAGACACTTCTAGCTGCTTGATTTAGCACATGCAAATGAGAACCTCAGGTAAAGATATTGCATTGTAAATTTAGCCTGGCTTATTATTATATTCTGTCTTTTCTGATATAACACCTATAGACTCTGTTCCCATCTATGTTTCTCAGGTTATCAATGATATGAATTTATAAGATATTGCACGATTTTGCTATATAAGTTTTTTTTTTTTTCTCTTGGGATAGACCTTATATTTCTCTCCTGGCTTGCTGATTTGACTTTACAAGTGGGTCTGGCAATAATGAAAGGTAGTAGGTAGGATTTAGGGGAGAGTAGACATCTTTTTGCAAGGCAACTGCTGTATATGAGATCATTACAGAATCTTTAAACAAGGGAAGGTCAGTCTCCTCAAATAGGAGAGGAAGCATTGGCAAGGGAGGCTCAAGGATGTTTAGGGAGCTAGTCTGAGGTCACCTTAAATGTCCCTATCCTATGTCTCAGGGTCCTGCTGGTTTTCAACTGGTATCCTAACTTTAACACGGCAACTTGGAAAAGCTGTGAATTCAATTTCATTTTACTCTAGCAAGTTGCATAAATAAATTTGGTTCTGATTCTCAGCCATGGTCTGGCCGTAGGCCATAAGAAATAAGAAATTCTTTGGGCCACCCTAGAAGCTTTCTGGTTTTCTTGCCATATCTTGAGCTAAGAGATTAAAGCCCAGAGTTTAGCATTTTCTTTCCCTAAGCTGTCTAATGCTTTTGAAGTTGTCAGCCTCCACAGAATATAATTAACATTACTAATACATGGTAGAGTACGGCAGCTCCAAATTTTCCAATTTCCTTCCTTTCAACTGGTTCTTCATTTCAAGCAACCACATACACTAATTTATGCAATTATAGTACCACTGCCTGCCACGGATTACTAGATTTCCATTTTCTACTTAAGAGAAGGTGATGACTGTATTTATGTGAAACTGGCAAGCAAGTGCATCCGCCAGTGAACAAAAGGTATTGCTACCAAAACTTCAAAGCCAAGGCTGTTGGGAAGACTCTGGAACCAGAACAGGATCTCCCTACGGAGAAGAAGCCTTAGTCACTGGCGATGATGCACAAGGAAGAGGAGAGAAAAATCTCCTGGCTTCTCTTCTCCTAAGTGAGAAGAGTTTCTCTAGTCGTCTCCTGTTATCTTTCATCAGCTGAATCTTCCTTAGAAGCCAAATGGGAATAGAATCCAGGAAATGTAGTTTCCTCAAATTTAGAGCAGAGAAGGACAAGAAATAGATCTTAGAACAGTGAAATGGCCCAGCTCAGGACAATATTCTAATACTTCATTTCACCCAGATGTTACATACATGTATTACTCTATTTTTCTGTCTTCTAATCACATCTTTTGATCTCCTGCTTCTGAGTCTTTTTTAACCACTGCCCCTTCTAGACAGCCTTTCATTTTGCTCTTTGTATATCTTAATCCAGCCTTCAGGTCAAAATTCAATTCAAATCCCATATATACAATTATTTAAAAAACATCTGTCCAGACTAATATCCTCTCTTATCTCCTAACTCCTGCAATATTAATTCATACACTAAGCCCTTGTTGAGCTCTTATTAGATGCCAGCTACTATGCTAAGCATGAAGATAGACATTAGACTTTGTTTGCCCTCAGGGAGTCAACAATAGGAGAGGATGAGGGGGAACATGTTCATAAATAATTATAAGACAGTATGATTCTACTGAACTGCCTTGCCCAATACATTCCATGAGACATGCTTAGTCTTATTTTGCTATCATGTAAGCAATCTCCATGCCATCTTCTCCAGCCCCTACACATCCCAACCATGGCTGATTGGACTCAGGGTGTGAAGTTGTTCCAGGGACAGTCAGTGAGCTAACTGATAACCAACAACAGAAGTTGGTTAAAAAAATGGCCAGGGAGAATCATGCTCCCTTTTTGGGAGATATGACAATGGGTAACTGCTATAGACTGACTTTCTGAATTTTGACAAACTGAATATTTGTTCCCCCAAACATTCATTTGTTAAAATCCTTATCCCCAGTCTGATGGTGTTTGGAAGTTGGTCTTTGGGAGGGCCATTGGAGCCCTCATGAATGAGATTAGTCCCCTAATAGGAGACCAAGGAGGCCTCTCTCACCCTTTCTACCATATGAGGACCCAGCAAGAATAAGGAAGTGTACCCTTACTAAACACAGAATCTGCTGACATCTTGCTCTTGGACTTCCCAGCTTCTAGAACTTAAGTAATAAATTTCTGTTGTCTATATGCCACCTAGTTTTTAGTATTTTGTCATAACAGGCAAAACAATAATACTAAGAATCTCTAGAACAGTGCTGTATAATATTCTATAATGATGGGACTATTCTATATCTGTGCTGTCCAATAGAGTAGGCATTAGCCACATATAGTTATTTGGCAGGTGTGACCAAGGATTTTATTTAACTTTAATTCATTTAAATTTAAATAGGCCCATGTGACTGCTGACTATCTTATTTGACAGTACAATTGTAGAGAAGGTCAGAACTGTTTGAGAAAGGAAATCTGGATGGTCATAGTGGGTTTTGTGCAAGGTTAGAGCAGATTGTTTGAGTGGGCAGAGGGAGCTGGTGACCAGGAGAGAACAGAGCTTAAAGCAGAAAAGAAAGCAGAGAAGTCAGAGAATTCACCTTTTAGTTGAGTGAGTTCTTGTTTTTTGCTTCAAATGGGTCTAAGTTTGTACAAAGTGCTTCGGAAGCCCAGTGGAGGGAGTGTCCAAGTCTACTTTGAGGTTCGGGAAGGAACATCTGAGGTATGTCCTAGAGGGAGTTTGCCAGATAGGAGAAAAAGAAGCAGGGGCATTCTGGAGGGACTTGTGTCAGAAGCCAAGAAGTGGGAAAGGACAGGCAAGCCAAAGGACAGGGGATGTTATACAGCACTACCTACTTCATATGCTTGTGGTGACATTAGATGACAAAAGAAATACAGTAGAACCTCTGTAAATTGACTACCTAAGGGTCTGTAACAAACTGGTCAACATATGGAGGTGGTGGTTAACATTAAGGAACTAGGCCTTCTGTACTAATACTTACATGTGGTGCATGTCTGGTCTACAAAAATTAGGTCAACTAAAGGAGGTGGTTAAGGTAGGGAGGCTGTCACCTACAGAGGTTCTACTGTATTATAGCTTTTATAATTTGGGCTCTTTCTATATTCATTCAATATTTACAAAAACCTATAAGGTATGTTTTATTACTCCATTTTACATATGATGAATATGGAATTTAGAGAGGTTTAGTGATTTTTTTCAAGGTCACACATTATGTTATCTAGCTCCAAAATCTGAGCTTTAAACTTCTGTAGGTTACTACTATCGTATAATTCTAGTGCATTATTATATTATTATTATATGCACTAGAATTATAATTATATTAATTTAAATATAACTTGTTTAGAGTACTTCAGCACAATGGCTGCCATATAGTAAATGCTCAATACAATTTAACTATCTCTAACTCTTATAGCATAATGACTCAAAGAAGGGCTTTGGAGT
Organism: Otolemur garnettii; assembly: GCF_000181295.1. Lineage (NCBI taxonomy): Eukaryota > Metazoa > Chordata > Mammalia > Primates > Galagidae > Otolemur > Otolemur garnettii. The sequence continues at coordinate 28,645,864 of NW_003852406.1, forward strand.
CAAATGGATCTAGGTTCAAATTCTGGCTCTACCCCTTCCTAGCTCCAAGAAAAGAAAATCTAGGACCTTTGTTGATTTGTAAAATGGGATGTATTACCTAATTCTCAAGGTTGTTGTTAGACAAATGAGTTTGTGTGTGGACATATGTACATATTTATATATGCTGTAGAACCTCTGTAATTTGACCACCCAAAGGACTGTAGCAAAATGGTCAACAAATAGAGGTGGTCAACATAAGGAACTAGGCCTACTGTATTGATATGTACATGTGGTACATGTCTGGTCTCTAAAAATTAGATCAACTTAAGGAGTTTGTCAATGTAGGAAGGTGGTCAACTATGGAGGTTCTTGCTGTGTATAAATTATCTTGCACATAGAAAATGCTTAGGCAAAGATAGCTATTTATATTATTCTAGCAAAAAGGAACAAGTTGGGCAAAGGCTTAAGGTGAGGAGAGAGAAAGAGAGGAAGAAGTGAATTCCAGGGCTTGAATGTATTTTATTTTGTCAGGAGCAAAGGGTGTTTGAGGGAATGGTTTAGAAATGAGGCCGTACAGGTCAACAAATCCGATCTTCAGAGTCTGGTAGGTCATGCCAAAGAGTCTGGAAGGACAGTGGAGCCAATCTGACAACACATGGACAAGTGTGTCCTGTAGGAAAGGCTAGGTTATGCTACAGTAACCAATGTTCCCAAGCATCTGAATGGCTTACAAGAACAAAACCAAAAGCATATCCTTTGGGGATCACCTGTGGCTCTGTTTCATTTCATCTTTAGCCTGGAATCTAGGCTGATGAAACAGCTTCTCTCTGAAACAAATTGCTTGCAGACAGAAAAGAAAAATATTGAACCCACAAACTGACTCTAAAAGCTTCTGCTTGGGATTGACATTCCTAATTACATTTTACTGGCCAAGGCGAGCTGCCTAGTCATGTCTACCATCAGCGGGGCTGAGGAAAGGGTAAGTCATAGAGGAGGAGCAGAACATTTGGCAGCTAGGTAATAAGAATAGATTCTGTGGCAAAAGAAAATGAGTGGTAACTCTACTGAAAAATGGGCAAAGGACTTGAATAGACATTTCTCCAGGACACTACACCAATGGCAAATAAGCACACGAAAAGATGCTGTCAGGGAAGTATAAATCAAAACTCCGATGAGGTGCCACTTCACACCCATTAAGATTTTTTAAAATAATATTATAAAAAAGGCAAGCAGTAACAAATGTTGGCTGTGGAAAAACTGGAACCTCATATGCTATTTGTGGGAATGTGCAAGGGTGCAGCTGGTTTGGTAAACCATCTGGCAGTTCCTGAAAAGTTAAACATTCAGTTACCACATAGCCCAGAAATTCCACTTCTAGAGATACACTCAAGAAAAATAAAAACATATGTCCCCACAAAAACTTGTACATGAATGCTCATAGCAGCATTATTCATAATAGTAAAAAAGTAGAAACAGCCTAGATGTGCTTCGACTGATTAATGGACAAATAAAAGGTGGCATATATTCCATATAATGGAATATTATTCAGCCAAAGAAAGGAATGAAGTATCAATACATATTGGAGTGTGGATGTACCTTGAAAATATGCAAAAATGAAAAAAGCCAGTTACAAAATACCATATTACATGATTCCCTTTGTATGAAATGTCCAGGATAGGTAACTCTATGTATACAGATAGATTAGTGTGCCTATGGCCATGGGTGTTGAGGGGAAATGGGAGACTAACTGTAAATGAGTACACAGGATTTCTTTTTGTGGTGATGAAAATGTTTTAAAATTGTAGCAATGGTTACATACCTCTGTGAATATAGAAAAACCCTTAATTTGTACACTTAACTGGGTGAATTATATGGTATATAAATTATATTTTAATAAGACTGTTTCATATATATGTATTTCATATATGTATATATAAGAAAAATGAGTGGTATTTATTTTTGTCTTATTGATTTTGAGAGACTCAAGTGGAGATGACCAATAGGTAGTTAACCACGTGGATCTGGATCTCCGGAGAGAAATCAGGGTGGGAGATGTATGTTGGGCAATCAAGAGCACAATGGTGCTAAGTTATGTAAAAGGCAGCAATCATGTAGAGGGAGTAAATGCGGTGGAAAAAGAAAAAGAGTGAGGGGCTTCCACCTGTCTCTGCAGGATACCAACATTTAAGGGACGGGAAAAATAAAGGGAGGTGTCAAAAAAAAAAAAAAGGGGAGTGGTTGGAGATAAAGTATGATCAAGAGAGTTAAAATGGAAGGCAAGGAAAGAAAGTGTTTCCAGAAGGAAGTAGTGTCATGAAGAGAAATTAACTTAGGTCATGATGATAATGCCCACAAGATCTGCAGGAGGGAAACCTCTAGGGACTTTGGAAAGAATGGTTTCCAGGGGGCAGTAGGCCAGAAACCAGACTGCAGTTGAGTCCAGACGTGAGTAGTAGTTGAGGAATTGGAGACACCTTGTTTAGATAATTGGAGAAACGTAGCTCTGAAAGGCAGGTATGAAAAGGGTAAAAAGAAAGCAGAGGTTTAAGTTGAGTCTGGTGGGGTTGGATGGAAGATTTCAAGATGGGAGAGATTTGACGTTGCTTACATTCTTACAGGAATGAAAAGAAAGGGAGCTTAAAATATAAGAGGAGTAAAGCCCCGACCACCACTTATGAAAGTGTAGTATAGTTCCCACTCCATCCCCCCTTATTCTGTTCATTTTGTTTACTGTAGTGCTTACTGCCTTACCATATAGTTTACTCATTTAGTTTACTATTTATTGTCTCCATCCTGCTCCGGGAACGGGATTTTTGTCTATTTTGTTCATTTATTAACTGCAAGTATCTAGAATAGCATCTGAAATACGGCAGGTTGAATAAATGAATCAAGAGCTAATTTTCTACAGCAGCGAGTGGGGCCAGAACACAGCCAACAATATGGTTCCTGCCTTCACAGCACTTAAGAGTCGAATTGTGAGGTAGTCTCCATTAGATTCCACGACTTCCCGCCTTCTGCGGGTAACGAGGGAGCAGGGAAAGGAGAGGGAAGCCTGAAAAAAAGCCTGTTTTCCAGCTGGATGAAAAATGATGGGGAGTATTCGATAATTCTGACCTGCGTTGAGTCTTTTTTGTTCAGAGCTGTGATTTAAACATCGCCAAGGTCTTTGGTTCATCATGTGTTTGTTCTGTCTCTTAAGATTAAACACGATTAGGTCTTTGTACTTCAACTTTCCAAGCCTGGCACACTAGAGTGATGGAAGAAAGCTTTATGGCGGAGGCTAAGCAGTGCCAGGTTTCTCAAGTACACTTTTTTGCGAGGCCGACCTCTGGGTCCTTAATCTGTGTGCTGGCAGTGATGATAAGGCAGGGGAGGGGAAGAGATTGATTCCAAAAGAGGTGCCCGCGGTGCGAACAGTAAAGAACCGCTTCCGAGACGCAGCCGCGCCCTCTACCTCCCGCCTAAGCTGACCAACGGCGCAAACCGGACTGCGCCTGCGCGCGGGCGGCCGCGAGCTGCGAGCCGCCCGGCTGGCGCTGGGAGTCACGTGGTGCGCCGGGACACCGCCCCGCCCCTCCAAGGCCGCCCCGCCCCTTTCCCGGCGGGACGCTCTGAGCCGTCCGAACTGCGCAGGGCCGCCGGGGGTGAGTGTCCGCGAGGGGCGCGCATCGCGCACACCCGGGCGGGTTGGGGCTGGGGCGCGGGCCGGCTGGACCCGTTGCTGGGGCCAGGGGGACAAAATGGCGGCGAAGTACGCCCTTTCACCTCTCCCTCACCTGGGAGTGCAGGCAGAGCGGGCAGGGATCGTTGCTGGGGGAGGGGAGCCGCGGTCGCTTGGGAGGGCCCCGGGGTCGGTTGGGGGGACTTCTGAGGGGAGGTGAGAAGGCTCCTAAATCTGTCCGGGAGGGCGGCTGCCTGCCCTGCGTTCTTAGCGGGAGTGCGACGGACATGGGACCCCGCGCGGCACGGGGTCCGAGGGTGGGTGGGAGTCTGCCTCACCACTCCTGGTGAGTGGGGGCCCCCAGCCGCGCGTGACAAGGCTTCTGGAATGTGAGAACTGCAAGGGGCCTCCAGAGCAGCCTCCCTCCCCTCCCTTCATCTGACAGGTGATCGCCATCGCCATCTCTGGTTCTCTGCGGAGTTTACCGTGCTTTTCCTGCGCCGTGACCCTGGTCTTAGCTCTGCTGGGGAAGCAGGGCGGGAATGGTCTCCATCCAACAAATGCGTATGCTGAGGCCCAGAGGGGTGCAGGGTTTAACCAGGACCTCACGCCTGGGGAGAGTGGAGTCCAGCCTCCTGCTTCTCTTTTCTCGGCAGCTGCTTCGCGCCTTCCTTCCCCCCGCCCCCATCCCCGTTTTCTAGGCGCGTTCTTGAAACCAGGTAGAGTGGAGAACAGGCTCCAGGGAGTGACAGGATTATTACAAAGCAGGCAGAAAATTGGTCCTCCGAGCGGCACCTGCTACTGTCAGGTGGCTCCCGCTGAGATGCCTGAGATGCCTGTTCCTGAGCAGCTTCCTGGTGCTTGGGGGACAGTGTTTCTCATTCTGTTTGTGCCATGTTAAATTTTCCATGAAAATAACTGTTTACTATAATCTTACTTAATAAATACTAATTCCTTACGTGTATTGCATTTTTTTAAAGTTAAAATTGATAACATCAGTATGAACTTTTCATCCTTATAAACAACCTGAGAGAATGATGAGAGAGGTGGGACTAGAGTTATGCTCTTTTATGAATGAGGAAGCTGAGGCTCACAAAGATTAATTGCTCTAGATCACTGGCTGGTGAGTGGTAGCTCTGGGATTAGGCTGTCTACTATCTTACTTTGGCCTAAATTGGTGCTCTGTCTCTTGGAATTTTTCTGTTAACATTGACTTTTGCTCAAAACTTGTTGGGTGCAGATTGATTTATGCCACATATTGAAGTGATGTGAATAATATCCACTGAGGAATTAAAACTTTTAATTTATCAAAAAGTCAATTTTTAATATGATTTGCAAAGTTGTCTTTGTGGGAGTGATCTGATGGCTTTGAAGGCAGAATGATCAGTTTGAATCCCAGCTCCATCACTTGTCCTTTGGCAAATTAAATTTTTTTGAGCTTTCATTTCCTTATCTGTAAATCTGCGTCTCAGATTTATTTATTCATCTATTTTTTCAGGCACAATCTCACTGTGTTGCCCTCTTTAGAGTGCTGTGGCGTCATAGCTTAGAGCAACCTCAAATTCTTGGGCTTAGGTGATTCTCTTGCCTCAGCCTCCCAGGTAGCTGGCACTATAGGTGCCCACCACAATGCCTGGCTATTTTTTGTTGTTGTTGTCATTGTTGTTCAAATCCTTCAGCCCTGGTGTATGTGACTGGTGCCCTAACCACTAAGCACGGGGGCCAAGCTGTCATAGATTTATTGATTGCAATAAATGAGGTATATGTAAAACATTTATACTGTTTATGACCCATGATAAGCCCTCAACAAATTCTTGCTCCTTTCTTCCCACTCCCTTGAGCTGCATTTAAAAAATTCTCTATGTGATTTAGCCTACTTGGCCTGCTGTCACAAAAGATTTTAATGTTAGCAGAATCAGTGTTTAGTAAGGGCCTGCTTTTTGGATTATATATGGCAACTTATAGCTGTGTCTTCGCATTGTGGAAAGGGTGAGGGTATCTCTCTCTGGCCTCTTTTATGGGCATTAATCCCATTCTTGAGGGCCTTGTCCTTACAGTCTAAACATCTCCTAAAGGCTTCAGGGGTCCTCAAACTTTTTAAACAGGGGCCAGTTCACTGTCCCTCAGACTGTTGGAGAGCGGGACTGTGGGCCCCAGGACGAGTTGGTTGCTAAGCAGGACAGGCAGTGGTGGCAAAAACACCTGGCGGGCCGGATAAATGTCCTAGGCAGGCTGCATCTGGCCAGCGGGCTGTAGTTTGAGGACCCCTGCATCTGCCTCTTAATACTGTCACCTTGGGAGCTAGGATTTCAGAATATGAACTTTGGGGAATGCAGACATCCAGACCATAGTGCTATCTATGGTAAACCACCTGCTCATTTAGGAAAAACAACCATGGAAACATAATCAGTGTTACTTTACAAATTTATAAAAGAATAATTTTGGTGACGGTTCCAGAGGATATAGTGTTTTATTTTGTTTTTTTTAGGACAGAGTCTCAGTCACCCTGGGTAGAGTACGTGGTATCATTGCTCATAGCAACCTCAAACTCTTGGGCTCAGGCATCCTCTTATCTCAGCCTCCCTAGTAGCTGGGATTACAGGTGCCTGCCACAATGCCCAGCTGGTTTTTCTATTTTTGTAGAGATGAGTGTCTTCCCTCTTGGTCAGGTTGACTGCTCAAGCATTCCACCTGCCTTGGCCTCCGAGAGTGCTAGGGATATAGTGTTTTAAATACAGTCTTTAAAAATGCTTTGTAGGTATTTAAGAATCACTAAAAGATTGGTTTGATATCAAGTATTCAAGACTTTATTAATGCCTTCATTTAACTACTTTACACTATTTTTTTTGAGACAGAGTATTACTTTGTTGCTCTTGGTAGAGTGTCGTGGCATCATAGTTCACAGCAACCTCAGACTCTTGGGCTTAAGTGATTTTCTTGCCTCAGCTTTCCAAGTAGCTGGGACTACAGGCACCCATCACAATGCCCTGCTATTTTTTAGAGATAGGGTCTTGCTCTTGCTCAGGCTGGTCTTGAACCTGTGGGCTCAGGCAATCTACTCATCTTGGCCTCCCAAGTACTGGGGTTACAGGTGTGAGCCACTATGCCTGGCCTTTATAGAAATAATTTATTATATATATATATATATTTATTTATTTTTCTGAGATAAGGTCTCACGATGTCACCCTTGGTAGAGAGTTGTGGTGTCACAGCTCACAGCAACCTCAAACTCCTGGCCTTAAGCAATTCTCTTGCCTCAGCCTCCCAAGTAGCTGGGACTACAGGCACCTGTCACAAACACCCAGTGTACAGAAATATTTTAAAGATAAATAAGATGAAGAGACTTGAGATTCTGTCTTTCCTCTTTATATGTAACCACAACCCAACCTGATTTTATTTATTTTTAGATACTAGAATTTTTATTTAAAAAGTAGTAGATAAATCAAAATTTCAAAATATGGAAAAGATAATTACTCAGCATCAACATTTCCCCCTTTTCCCCATGTTTATGGAATCTTTTGATTGTCAGTGTATACTGCACAAAGGGATAAATCATTTGTCTAGACTTGTCACAACATTCCCATTAATTTCAGGTTTTTGTCTCTATGTTCCCTATGGATCTGGTTTCCATGTTTCTAAGTATGGCCAAATAAATAGGTTTTTGGGCAATATTTTGCTTCATGGATAAAGGGCCCAAGATTTTTAAAACCAAAAGATAGCCTTTTGTCCCTGTTCTTTTTCTCTCCTGGTAATACTGGTCAAGGACCTGATGGCTGGATTTAATGCAGCCTATTTGTGAGTTTGATCCTAAAATATGAGAATGAGGAGCTAACATGTTAAAGATGATGGTATGGTAAAATCTACAGATTCTGGGCCCCTAATAACACTGTTTATCCACTCCACCAAACCTGGAAATACCTACCTCTAGCCTCTTGTTACATGAAATAATTAAATGGCTTTATTGTTAAGTTATCATAAGTTAGGTTTTTATGATTTGAAACTGACTTGAGACAGATAAGGAGGAGGTGTCCAGATAGTCAAAATAGGGTTTATGAGGCACTCATTATTTTAAGCAGAGTTGTCTGTTTATGCCAAGATATAAATATAAAGGTATAAGATAGAGTATATTAAAGAATGCACTTAGCTTACAATGTTAGTGATGGGAGTAATGACTGGCATATGGGTTCTTGCATTTTTACAAGCAAAGCTAGCTGTATGTTGTAACAGATTACTCTGGTGACTAGTAGTCAGCAGACAAATGCAGCAGCAGATCAGTTGCATTAACAGAATATTGTCTTTATTGCACGTGTAGTTTGAGTGCAGATTCCAAACCTAGGGCTGAGTTTCTTCTAGTATGATTGAAAGTTTTTTTCTTTGCTCTGAATGCAACTGAACTATAGGGAGTGCCCCCCAAAAAACAGACCCCCAAATTATAGCGTTTACCAGAAATGTTGAATACAATTGGGCATAATGAAATGAATAGGTGATATTGCTATGTAAATTTTTTTATACATAGTAGGATTTAATAATAAAATGTTAATTGGATTGCTGAGTAACACGATATAGGAAAGAGAATGATGAAATGCATTTCCTAGATTTGTGGTTTAAGTAGTTGTATGGATAAGATTGGTTAAAACAGGTATATGAGGAGGAGAACAGGCCTACCTTTTTATGTGATCCTACACATTTTGGATATCTAATTCCCATAGTATTTATCAGTAGTTATTAGCAGCAATATTAATTGGCAGCATATAACTAAAAAGATATCTTTGATTATTAACTATTATCTGTTCTTCTGTGAAATCGATAAGTTCTGCTAAAAATTAGCAAAAACAAAACAAGAAACAAAAAACCTCAAAGTCTAAAGCTTGGTTCAATAAATAAAAATTATTCCCTGTTTTACTGTTTATAAATCAAAACTCTATAAAAATTAGATTACTTTAAAAAGTAAAACTATTGGCTCGGTGCCTGTGGCTCAAGTGGCTAAGGCGCCAGCCACATACACCTAAGGTGGCGGTTCGAATCCAGCCTGGACCCACCAAACAACAATAATGGCTGCAACCAAAAAATAGCCAGACGTTGTGGCGGGCGCCTGTGGTCCCAGCTACTTGGGAGGCTGAAGCAGGAGACTTGCTTGAGCCTAGGAGTTGGCGGTTGCTGTGAGCAGTGAAGCCATGGCACTCTATCCAGGGTGACTGCTTGAGGCTCTGTCTCAAAAAAAAAAAAAAAAAAAGTAAAACTATTGGGCGGTGCCTGTGGCTCAAGAAGTAGGGCGCCATATACCGTGGGTGGCGGGTTGAAGCTGGCCCCGGCCAAAAACTGCAAAAAAAAAGTAAAACTCTTAACTAAAAACAGAACTCTTCATTTTTTTTTTTTTTTTTTTTACTAGTATAGAGATCATTTATGTGATGTGTTTTTAAAAATTGTGTACGTACATACTGATAAGAATTGACTAAATTCATGGCCACACTAATGCCTGTAAATTGGCTAGAGCTTGGGTGTGGTACTTTCTTAAAATTTCAAAATTTTTAGGGGTTCAGGTGTTTTTGGTTGTTACACAGATGACTTTTGTAATGCTTGAGTCTGGGCTGTTAAGTGTGTCCATCGTTCAGGTAGTGTTCATTGTACCTGTCCAGCCTACTTTTAAAATAGAAACAAATCACACGTGAACTTGAACGTTCTTTAAACACTGAGAAAGTGGGAGTGTTATTCAGTGGAAAGTTTAGCAGAGTTCTCTTTGATAATGCAATATGATATCCTGTGTTAAATTGGCCTTTCTGAAATTGTAGAAGTGAAAACTGCAAATGGCTTGTAAACAAAAATTAAAATGTCATTGATAAAATATCAGCAGTTTTCTTCTGGAGGGTACCTATTCCACAAATATGTTTGGCTTTCACTGATGGGCTATTCGTCTTGTAGAATACAAACAGGGAAAAGTTCTGCAGTCCACTGGTGAAGCCAGCCTTAAAAAGTTATTTGAAGGAAATGATTTATGGAAAAACTTTCTCCTGTGACATGAAATACTAAAGAGTTCATGAAGTTTTGCTAAAGTAGTTACTATTTTGTTGTTGTTGTTATTTGTTCTGTTTCATTTTATTATTTATTTATTTATTTATTTATTTTTTTGAGACAGAGCCTTAAGCTGTCCCCCTGGGTAGAGTGCTATGCCAACACAGCTCATAGCAACCTCCAACTCCTGGACTCAAGTGATTCTCCTGCCTCTGTCCCCCAGGTAGCTGGGACCACAGGCACCCGCCACAACGCCTGGCTATTTTTTGGTTACAGTCGTCACTGTTGTTTGGCGGGCCCAGGCTGAATTTGAACCCGCCACCTTAGGTGTATGTGGCTGGTGCCCTAGCCACTTGAGCCACAGGCGCCAAGCCTGTTTTATTTTAGAGATGAGCTCTTACTCTGTCACCCAGGCTGGAGTACAGTGGTGCAATCATAGCTCCCTGTAATCTCCAACTCCTGGGTTCAAGCCATCCTCCTACCTCAGTCTCCCTACTTTTTTTTTTTTTTTTGGAACAGAGCCTCAAGCTGTCCCCTTGGGTAGAGTGCCATGGCATTACAGCTCACAGCAACCTCCAACTCCTGGGCTCAAGCGAGTCTCCTGCCTCTGCCTCCCAAGTAGCTGGGACCACAGGCGCCCGCCACAACGCCCGGCTATTTTTTGGTTGCAGCCGTCATTGTTGTTTGGCGGGCCTGGGCTGGGGATTCGAACCCGCCACCTTAGGTATATGTGGCTGACGCCTTAGCCGTTTAAGCTATAGGCGCCGAGCCAGTCTCTCTACTTTTTAATGACAACTTCTTAAAGTAGTAAGTTCATAATATATTGTTTTAAGAATATATGCAAAAGTAGAAGAATAGTGTAATAAACTGCTATGTACCAATCTGTTTTAACAGTGACCTATACATGGACAACAATATTCCATAAAAACTATCCCCCAACCAAATTGTTTTGAAGCAAGTTTTAGACATCACTGTGTGTTCGGCCTGCTTTTGACATAGCATTGGAAAAGAGGTGGCTTTGATAGTTTCAGCAGGGCATGCCATGTTCATGGGAGAAAATAAATGCCTCTTGGTTGATGTATTCACATCAGTATATACAGAAGTAATCAGAATTGAAAACCGTGTTAACCCAGACTTACAAAGTGTGTACTTAGTTTCTAGGTACCAAAGATGTGAAAAATTATCAATAGTTTTTGATTATGCCTAAAACATTGTTTAAGTACTAGACTCAGGCAAATACTCAGATTTTTCTTAAACTTCAGAAAAGGCAAAAACATGGGTGATAGATTTTGTCAACATTTGGAAAGGGACTGTGATTGCAACCTTAGTTTTTCTACAATTTATTGGCAAATATGTGGACAATTGGTAGGTATACTGGCTGGCTGCTGCTAGATAGGCTTGTATATTTTAGTGTTGTGCTACTAGCAGGCTTCTCACTACTTTGGGTCTGTAATTTACTCTTTGCTCTTTTACAACCTGTGTACCCAAACTCAGATAAAGAAAAGAGAGGTATCCCCTCCTGGCACTTGAGCCAGTCTTCACATTTTCATCTCTAGGGCTCTCAGGTCAGGTATCCTCACATACATTCTGGGACTACGGGGCAGAATGAGACAAGTAAGACTTCAATTCATTACAGACAGCCACTGTTCAGACACTTTGGGCTCAGTCCTAATGTTCATTCTCTGCTTGCTAATCAGTTTTTTTAGTGCTCTATTTTCTGCTTGGCCATTGTTTTTCCATAGCTCAAAGTTTCTTAAATTTTATTTATTTGAGCACCACCATTAATATTTTGTTATATCAAAATTCATTTTATATTAACCAATTTTATATTTATAATGGTACAAATTTTATTTGAATAAAAATGTTCTATTTTTAAAAGATATAAATAATAGTATGTGTAGTATAGCAAATATCATGAATGTAGTTAACTGAATGATTGAAATTTTGGAAATTATGGATTAGGTAATAGCTTTCTTTTTGAAAGAAACTGATGACCCTGAGACAGAGGTCTGAGAGAGTCTTACTTTGTTGACCTTGGTAGAATGCTGTGGTGTCATAGCTCACAGCAACCTCAAACTCTTGGGCTCAAGCGATTCTCTTGCCTCAGCTTCCCAAGTTGCTGGGACTACAGGCACCCGCCTCAACACCCAGCTATTTTTTAGAGATGAGGTCTCACTCTTGCTCAGACTGGTCTTGAACCTGGGAGTTCAGGCAATCCACCTGCCTCGGCCTCCAAGAGTGCTAGGATTCCAGGTGTGAGCCACTGCGTCCAGCCTGCTTTCTTCTTTTAACAGCTTTATTGAGTTATATTTTATAATTCACCCATTTAAAATGTACAGTTTAGTGTTTTTTCATGGATTTATAGCGTTGTGTGTCTATGACCACAATCAATTTTAGCTTATTTTCAATACCCCAGTATGAAATCCTGTAATGATTAGGAGTCATTTCCCATTCTGGCTTCCCTTCTCACTTCTCCATGCCATCCCTTACCCCAGCCAACTACTAATATACTTTCTGTGTCTATGGATTTGCTTATTTATGACATTTTACATAAGTGGAATCATGTAATTTGTGGTCTTTAGTGTCTGTCTTCTTTCATTTAACATAATGTTTTTAAATTTCATCCATGTTTTACAGTACTTCATTCATTTTTAAGGCCAAATATTTTGTTATATAGATATACCGTATTTTATTTATCCATTTATCAGTTGATGAACATTTGGATTTTTTCTACTTTTTGGGTATCATGATAATGCTGCTGTGAACATTCCTGTACAAGTTTTTGTGTGGTCTTGTGTTTTCATTTCTCTAGAAGTGGAATTGCTGGATCATTTGGTAACTGTACCTTTAACTTTTTGAGGAACTGCCAGACTATTTGCCAAAGCAGCTGTACCATTTTACATTCCCACTGCAGGGTGTAAGGAGTCCAGCTTTCACTGACATCCTCTTCAACACTTGTATTGTCTTTTTGACTTTAGACATCTTCGTGGGTACGAAGTTGTATCTCACTGTGGTTTTGATTTGTATTTCCCTAGTCATTGATTTCAACATCTTTTTATATGTTTATTACCCATTCATATTCTTTTTTTTTTTTTTTAAGACAGAGCCTCAAGCTTTCCCTCTGGGTAGAGTGCTGTGACATCACAGCTCACAGCAACCTCCAACTCCTGGGCTCAAGTGAGTCCACTGCCTCAGCCTCCCAAGTAGCTGGGACCACAGGCGCCCAGCACAACGCCCGGCTATTTTTTGGTTGCAGCCATCATTGTGTTTGGCGGGCCCGGGCTGGATTCAAACCCGCCACCTTAGGTGTATGTGGCTGGCGCCTTAGCTGCTTGAGCCACAGGTGCCGAGCCCCATTCATATTCTTTTTGTGGAGAAATAAGGACATGATCTTTCTAAGCTGATATACTAGTTAGCTATTTAACCTGACACAGGTTCCTCTTCTTCCTCTTGCTTGTTCTCTCCCTGTTGGCTTTTTATTCGTGTCATAAAGTAGATCATTCCCTAGAAATCCTTTGTGATATTTAAATACTCTACTGTGAAACACATCCCTTACATATGTTTATTAATCTATACATGGTAGTACCTGTTTGTCTAAGTGCTGCCAGAACTATTTTGAATTTGTTTAGGAAAAGAATATCATGCATCTTCAGTACCACTGACCTTCAGAGGCAGAGACAATCTGTCAAGTATGGAATTGAATAGAAAGTAGTGCACAAGACACAGTATGTCAGTGATATAAGCATTTGGTAGAACTCAAGAGATAATTCAGTCTTGATCCTTTGTTCTTTTTTCTCCCCTTCTAAAAGGCCTGGTAATTAGAATTTGTGACCTCAGGGTCTAAAATTTTATAGTCAAAGCTGAGTTTAATTTGTAATTTGGAAGTACTTTCAACCATTATAGTTTTTAAAAGTTATAACTGCAGTGCAATTGTATTTCAGAAATTCAGACAAATAGCAAAGAAAAACCCCCACAGTCACTGTGGTATACAATTGCTAGTTACTGATTACTGGTTGTGTGCCATCAGATTCTTCATATACAATTTCTTTGAAACAGACAATACACCCAGTAAGTAAATAATATAAAGTGATAAGTGCTCTAGAGAGAGAGGAGGATGGGAAGTGCTGGAGGTGGGAGTGAGGATATGATGGGGTCCTGCCCCCAAGAGCATCATCTGCTGAGACCTGTGGAACTGGTGGCGATCAGCCGAAGAAGTATAGAGTTAGAAGCTACAGTATAGAAAGACAAGAGACATAGAGTAGAATTAAAAGTGGGAGCTCAGGGGTCCATTGCCCATCCTGGGATTTCAGTAATGGCACCAAGTGTTTGCTCCACTCTGCCTTTATTGTAGTCTATTTGCCCAGACGGTAAGATGAGGGAGGGAACAAAGAAGTCAGTAGTTTCTGGAATTGATCATATCAGTTCCCATTTTTATTATAATTAACCTTAAGGGTAGCCTTCAGGAATCTGAAATCTGACCCTTGTATTGGGAGAGCCTCCTGCTTGAGGAGGTCACACACACGGATTTCTAGGGAGGTGTTAAGCTTTGCTAGTTCTCTGTGGAGTAAAACACCACCAGCATTAATGTCCTCTGAGGGATCAGTGGGAGGGAGGCATTTTCCTCCCATCACCACCGCAGAGGATTTTCCTCTGCTGTAAGGGATATGAGCTCTTCTGCCCGTATCTCAGAGCTCAAAATACTCCCATGGTCTCTGCCCCAGGCAAATGCAAATCTCCACAGTGGGTATCTGCTTTGCTGGTTTAATGGGCAGGAAACACCCTAGAAGATGTATCTTTTCTAGGACACTGTCATAGCCTCTTCTATGACCATTATTCTCCTCACAGACCTAGCAGGGTGTTTGTAAGCTGTATCCCCAATAGGCTAGAATTTCAGAAAAGGCAAGAAGCTTGCTGGCAATGGCTAGCTTAAATGTAAACCAGCTGACTTTTGTTCCCACTTACTCAGTTTACTTTTTAGTTTTCCTCTTTCTGGGGGGCTTTACTTTGCTAAGAATGGGGTCTTCAGACCCCATTCACCCAGCAAGGATAGATGGGTTGTAAATCCCCCTCTATCTTTATTAAGGTATAATTGATAAATATAAATTGCATATATTTATGGTATACTACATGATATGTGCATCTTGTGAAATGATTAAACCAAACTAATCAACATATTAATCACCTAATGTAACATACTTAATTTTTGAGAACATTGAAGATCTAATCTTTTGGGTGGCACCTATGGCTCAAGGAGTAGGGCGCTGGCCCCATATACCAGAGGTGGCAGGTTCATACCTGGCTCTGGCCCAAAACTGCAACAACAACAAAAGATCTAATCTCTTGTCAATTTTCAAGTGTTATAATACTCTTAATGCATTATTCTTAATGTAGTTTCCATGCTGTACAATAGATCTGTGGAGTTTATTTAACTGAAATTTTACTTTGTATCATTTAACCAATTTCTCTTCATCCTCACATCCCTAATCCTCTGGCAACCACCATTCTATTGTTTGGTTCTGTGAGTTTGACATTTTTTAGATTCTATCTATAAATGAGATGATACTGTGTTTATCTGTGTTTGGTTTATTTCACTTAGCATACTGTTCACCAGATTCATCTTTTTTCATAAATGACAAGTTTTCTTCCTTTTTAAAGGCTAAATAATATTCCATTATGCATATATACACTACATTTTCTTTATCCTTTCATTCACTGATGAACACTTAGGTTGATTCCATATCTTGGCTGTTGTGAATTATGCTGCAGTGGACTTGGAAGTGTACATATCTCTTTGATATGCTTATTTTCATTTTCTTTGATTATAATTCAGAGGTAGGATTGCTGGATTATATGGTGGTTCTATTTTTAATGTTTTGAAGAACCTCCCTACTGTTTTCCCTCATGGCTATACTAATTTACACTCCTACCAACAGTGTATAGGAGTTCTCTTTTCTCCATATCTTCACCAACACTTGATGACTTTTGTCTTTTTTTTTTTGTTGTTGTTGAGACAGAATGTAATGATGTCGCCCTTGGTAGAGTGCTGTGGCGTCATAGCAACTTCAAACTCTTGGGCTTAAGCAATTCTCTTGCCTCAGCCTCCCGAGTAGCTGGGACTACAGGTGCCCACCACAATGCCTGGCTTTTTTTTTTTTTTGGTTGCAGTTGCCATTGTTGTTTAGCAGGCCCTGGCTAGGCTTGAACCCACCAGCTTCGGTGTATGTGGCTGGTGCCCTACTCAATGAGCTACGGGTGCTGACTTTTATCTTTTTGATAATGGTCTAACAGGTGTGAATTGCTATCTTGTTGTGGTTTTTATTTGCATTACCTTGACTATTAACAATACTGAGCATTTTTTCATATATCAGTTAACCATTTATATGTCTTCTTTTGAGAAATATCTATTCAGTTCCTTTGTCCATTTTTTAATTGAATTGTTTTCTTGTTATTGAGTTGTTGAGTTCCTTGTATATTTTGGATATGAATTAACCACTTACCAGAGGTGAAGTTTATAGATATTTTCTCCTATTTCATAGGTTGTCTCTTTACTCTGTTGTTGCCTTTGCTGTGCAGAAACCTTTTAGTTTGATGCAATCTCATTCATCTGTGTTTGCTTTTGTTGCTTGTGTTTTGGGGTCATATCCAAAAAAATTATTGCCCAGACTGATGTGAAGAAACTTTTCCACCCCAGAAGTGTATTAATGTACATAGTTACCATTCAATTAAAAAAAAAAAAAAAGAAACTTTTCCTCTATGTTTTCTTCTACTATAGTTTTACAGTTTCAGGTCTTACATTTAAGTCTTTAATCCAGTTTTTAGTTCATTCTTATATATGGTGTGAGATAAGGGTCCAGTTTCATTCTTCTGAATGTGAATATTCGGTTTTCCCAGCACTATTTTTTTTTTAAATTAAACCATAGCTGTGTACATTAATGCAATCCCAGCACCATTTGTTGAAGAAACTGTCCTTTCCCTATTATGTGTTCTTGGCACTTTCCCTCCTTTCTTCTGATTTCCATTTGCTTGAAATACTATGTTCCATTTCCGAACCCTGAGTCTTTTTTTTTTTTTTTTTAAGAGACAGAGTCTCACTTTTCTCACAGCAACCTCCAACTCTTGGGCTTAGGCAATTCTCTTACCTCAGCCTCCTGAGTAGCTGGGACTACAGGTGCCTGCTACAACACCCGGCTATTTTTTTGTTGCAGTTTGGCCAGGGCCAGGTTTGAACCCAGCACTCTCGGTATGTGGGGCTGGTGCCCTACTCACTGAGCCACAGGCACCGCCCTAAATCCTGAATCTTGATTTGCCCTTCAGAGGGTAGGTGTGTTTCCTAGAGATAGCATATGGCTGGCTCATGCTTTTTTATCCAATCAGCCAGCCTATGCCTCTTCAATGGGGAATTCAGTCTTTTGATGCATCGATACGTATGGAAGGATTGTATTCAACTTGTTATGAGAAAGTCTGTTTGTGTAGTTTTATCCTTTGCCCCATTATGGAAACCAAGTTTGGCCTTTGGCTTCAAGGTGATTACTTTGGTGCTGGTCTGTTGTGGTATTCAGAGTTGAGAATAGGTCTAAGTATTTCCTGTAGACCTGGTCTTGTGGTGAATTTCCCTGGTGCTTATATATCTGTAAAAGATTTGATTTCTCCATCAATTTTGAAATTTAGTTTAGCAGGGTACAGAATTCTGGGCTAAAAATTATTTTGTTTAAGAAAGTTGAAGGTGGATGACCATGCTCTTCTGGGTTGGAAGGTTTCAGTTAAAAAGTCTGTTGTCATCCTAATGGCTCTGCCCCTGTAGGTTAGTTCATGCTTACTCCTAGCTGCTTGCAGAATTTTCTCCTTCATCTTGACTTTGGACAGGTTTATTACAATGTGTCTTAGAGAAGCTCTATTAGAGTTGAGATGACCTTGGGTTTGATATCAATCTGAAAGGAATGTGTTGGGATCTTTAGTAAAACTTAGTAAGTTTTCATTTATGATAGTCTCTAGTAGGGCATCCATACCTTTGGGACAATCTTCTTCCCCTTCAGGGATTCCTATTATTTGTATGTTTGAATGTTTCATGGAGTTTTGGAGTTCTCTAAGTGCCTGTTCTTCTTTCTCTCTCTTCTTTTCTGCCTCTGTGACTGTGTAGGTTAACTCAAACACTATCCTGTAACTCTGATCTTCTTTCTTCTAATCTATTTTTGATACTTTCTCTTGCATCTTTGCAGTTCTTGATAGTCTCCTTCATTTCCTTAAGCTCCACCATATCCTTTCTATATTCTACATATCTCTC
>NW_003852406.1:28664045-28677492 GCF_000181295.1 Otolemur garnettii
GTTGCAGCTGTCATTGTTGTTTGGCGGGTCCGGGCTGGGGATTCGAACCTGCCACCTTAGGTGTACGTGGCTGGCGCCTTAGCCGGTTGAGCTACAGGCGCCGAGCCCATTAATTCTTTTTAGGGGGAGTTGTCTGTAAAAGTTGCCTCGTGGTCCCTTGGAGGAGTGGCTCTATTTTGGTTTTTCATGGTGCTTGAATTTTTCAGCTGGTTCCTCCTCATGTGTGCTTTTCTCTTGTTTACGTCCTTGTTCTCCTTTTCTCACTGCCCTCTTTGCTTCAAATTACCTTGTCTCAGAGTTCACTTGAGGCCAAAATGAGGAGAAAGATAAAGAGCAAGCAGGGAGAAACAAGAGGAAAAGAGAAAGAGGAAAAAAGAAGCAAAGAGTAAATGAAAAGAAAAAGAAAAAATAATAGAAGGGGAGTAACAGAAAAACAATCTTGAAGAACAGGAGAGAGGAGATCAGAAAGAGAGGATGAGAGTGATTAAAGAAATGGTATTGACATCACGTTGGTAAGGTCATGCTAGGATTTTGAGGGGCTGGACTAGGTGGGTTCCTTGAAATCAGGTGTTACTTACTAGCCTGAGTGGAGCCAGACTCTTCCTTTCCCAAAAAATAGGAGGAGAAGAAAAAGAGCAAAAACAAAAAACAAGAAGGAAAAATGAAGTAAGGATGAAAACAAAATAGAAAAATTCTACTACATGATCTTGCGAATACTCTCTTCCTAAGGCTAAAGGTAGAAAGGTCTCTTAGCCACCTTGAGCCAGGCTATTGCTGTGGCCTACCTGCCTGAACACAGCTGTGTCATTCCAGCTTTTAGCAAAAAACGAAAAAGAAAGAAAAAGGAATAAAATAGAAATAGATAAAGGAAATTAAAAATACATTTGTATCAAATAAAGAAGAGAGAGGAAAGTCAAGTAAAGAAAGGAGAAAGACAAAAAAAAAAAGGGAGGGGATATCTTAAGCTGTTGTAGAAGTAATTTATGTGGGAGATGAGAAAGAAGAGTCTCTATCCAAAGAGAATGTAAAGGAGTGAAATAGGGAGAAGAAATAAAGGAGGCTAAAGTACTGTAACCAAAAAATATAGGAACCCTTGGTCTTGATGAACGTAAAAGTGGAAGTTAAGAACCAACCAAACCAATTAGTTAGAAACAAGACACATCAATATAAAATAACAAAAATAAGCCACCTTAGCAACAAATAAATGAAGGAACAAAAGAGGAAAAAAAAAAAAGAAAAAAGAATACAAACAACAAGACAAAAAAGAAAAGAAATAACAATTATACATATATAAAAAAATTATATACACAAATATATATAACTGAAGGGTCCAACTTTAGTAGGAATATATTTGTGTTGCAATGTATTGCTAGAACACCAGATGGTGATGTAGTTTTAGGGAATGGACAACACAGCTGGTAACCTTTTTCTAGTTCCCAGGCATAGACCTATTTCCCAACTTAATTGTCCACGGTGATCGCTTGATTATTTCCTCAGTATTCAGTCCCCACTGGGTAGAGATCTCAAAGCTCTCCAGAATCCTTCAGTGGCAGGTCTCACTGTGCCCTCCAACAGCTGTTCCCGTGGGTTGTGGGAGTCCCTGAGTCTTGTCAGAATTTAAAGTTCGGTCCCAGCAAGTGGAACTAAGAAGGCTGTGTCGTTGTAGGAGATCTGCCCTCACAACTTTCTAGTAACCTTCCCACAGTGACTGCCCTCTGGCTGCCAAGATCTTCCCAATATGGCCATCTCTACCACAGCCAAACCGGTGGCAAATCTGCACCAATCAGTTCTCAAATCTGGCTTTTGTACGCTGTTTGGGTGCCCCCACTCTTCCAGGCTTTCCAATCAATGGGTAGCTTTCCCAGAGAACCAAAGAATGGACCCATCCTGGACCTCCATGGCAGAGCCAGTTGCTCGCACAAACTTGCCTAGTGTGTCAAAACTCCGCCGCTCTGGTTCGTGCACTGTATCCAGTACCTTGCTATCTCATTGTGCACCTTGAGCCACAGTTGCAGGCAAGGCCTCTGTGCCAAGCACAGCCTGGCTTAATCCTGTTCCTCCGTTGTACTAGGAGAGTTCAACTGAACTATCTTTCTTCTCTGCCATCTTGCTCCACCCCCTCTATGTCTGTTTTTATACCAATACAATGTCATTTTGATTACTGTAGCTTTGTAGTTTATCTTGAAATGAAGTAGTGTGGTGCCTCCTGATTTTACTCAAGATTCTTCAATAATTCTGGGTCTTTTGTGTCTCTATACAAATTTTATGTTTGGATTTTTTTTCTCTGTGAAAAACATTGGGTGAGACTAGGAGGTAATTGTGGGAAGATGGTAGACTAGAAGTAGCTTTTGCCAGAGACTCATACCCAAAGGGAGATATTGGACTGAATTGGATGGAAAGCATATGAGAGGAGCTCTGCACTGAGAGGACTACACGAAGTACACATCAACCTGGCTGAACCAAGTGGCAGAAACAAGAAAGTGGAAGAAAAACAGTTATAAGCCCAGCTCCCAGAGGAAGGGAGACCTCTCCCCCCAAGAAGGAGCTCCACGGTGGACCACCAGTCAGCCAGTGAACTGGGTTCAAAAGTCTCCTGACCTTATCCAACGGGAGAGCAGTTGCTAAGTCTCAGTCCTCCTTCATTATTGAGGTCCCACAACTGAGATGGCCCTATTCTGCCTGACACAAAAGACCAAATATTTTTTTTGCGATCCTGAGCACCCAGATTGCCGTTACCCTGCCCTAGTTGTTGGAAGGACTGCCCCCTGTAGAGTCCGGGGTGTTTGATAAGCTCACTGGAAAGTTGGGGAAGTCTGCTGGCTGCCAAGCTGCAGCATAAGTATAGTAGCATGGTAGTCCAAGCTTTTGTGGGGAAAGGATGAACTGTCCTTCTCCAGCTCCTCAGGAATTCTTAGGCAGCTCTTGTTTTCTGCCCTTTAGGACAACTTCTGCGCTCCATTGAGTGGCTGGGGCCAGTGCTTTAATCACTGACTTTGACTTGTGATTGAACTGTAGATCTGTCCCCTCTATCAGGCATGGCTCTCTGAGCTTAATTGGATGGGCAGGTGGTGTCTGAGTGATTTGGGGCTGAACTTTGAACCTCTGGCCTCCTCCAGGCAGGGCTCTCTGAGCTCAATTGGGTGGGCAGAGCCGAGTTTTGGGCGGCTTTGAACTTTGGATCTCTAGCCTCCACCATGTGGGGCTTTTTGAGCTCAATTGGGTGGGCAGGGCCAGGGTTTATGTGACTTTGAACTGAACTTTGGACTTCTGGCCTCTATCAGTTGGGTCTTGCTGAGCCCAATTGGGTGGGTGAGGATGAAGTTTAAGGGACTTTGGACTGAACTTTGGATTAGCACTTGCCACTGGGTGGAGGCACTCTGAGCTCAATTGGGTGGGTAGGGCGTGGTTTAAGCAACTTTGTACTGAACTTCCGATTAACACTTTCCACTGGGTAGAGGCTCTCTGAGCTCAAGTGGGTGGGCTGTACTCCGTGCCTGAGTGACTCTTATCTGAACATTATACCTATGCCTCCTGCCTGGCAGCAGCCCCCTAACCTTCACTGGGAAGGCAGTGCCTACTGCCTGAGTGACATTGTCTGAGCTCTGGGCCTATGCTGTCTACAGAACTGCAGCTCTTAGCACTCTTTGGCTCCATGGTGCCCAGGGCGTAAGCATCTCTCCTGAGCTCTGAGCCAGCGCTGACAGCTGGCAGCCTCCTGAGCTTGATTTGGTGGGTGGAGCCAACATTGGCAGAGTGACTTTGATTGGATCTCTGGGCCAGTACTACCTTCTCATTCTTGTGCCCCTGGAGATACTGTCTAGGGCTGTGGATTCACCACTTTTCTGCCATTGTTAGTGCAGCAGTGGCACTGCAACAGTGAGGAGTAGACTCATTAGGGACAACCTATCAATGCAACTAAAAAAGTATAATTAATGTATTAAAACAGAGTAAAATAGGGAGAAGCTGAAAATACTCATGAGGAGGAATCAGCTGAAGAACTCTGGCAGCATGACAAATCAGAGCAGATCAATGCCTTCTGGGGACGTCAAAGACAATACAACAGAGAATCCTATCCATAGAGAAATTGCTGAAATGTCAGAAACAGGATTTAGAATATGGATGGCAAATAAGATAATAGGACTGGAGGAAAAGATGGAAATGGAAAAACAAAATACAGTTGAGAGGTTGTCTCAAGAAATTATTGAATTCAAAGACAAAGTCACCAAGGATATGGACATACTGAGGAAAGATATAACAGCTTAAGGAATTGAATAAGGTATTTGAGGAGCTTGAAAATATAGTTGAGTCCCTGAGAAATAGAGTTGAGCAGTGCAAAGAAAGAGTCCCAGATAAAGAAGACAAGACTTTTGAACTATCCCAAGCATTCAAAGAGATAGCTAAATGGAGAAAAAGAACAGAATATTCCCTAGAGAGTTATGGAATCATTCTAGGAAATCAAACATCTGAATTACAGAAATTCCTGTAGGAGAAGAAGATGGTTCTAAAGGTACAAATTCTCTGTTCCAAGACATTATGGTGGTGAATTTCCCAAGTATTGCAAAAGACACAGAAATTCAGATAGTAGATAGTTTCACAACCCCAGCATGACTCAGTCCAAACAAAGGATCCTGTAGATACATTGTAATTAATTTTGCCAATGTTAATATGAAGGAGAAACTTCTGCAGGTAGCCAGACATAAGAAAAGTATTACTCACAAAGGGAAAACTATAAGGATGACTAGATCTTTCAGCCAAAACTTTCCAAGCCAGAAAAGGTTGGTCATCGACCTTCAACCTTCTTAAACAAAACAATTTCTAGCCCAGGATCCTATACCCAGCTAAACTGAGTTTCTCTTCTTTTCTTTTCTTTCTTTCTTTCTTTTTTTTTTTTTGAGACAGAGTCTCAAGCTCTTGCCCTGGGTAGAGTGCTGTGGCATCACAACTCATAGCAACCTCCAACTCCTCTTGCCTCAGCCTCCTGAGTAGCTGGGACTACAGATGCCCACCACAACACCAACTTTTTTTTTGTTGCAGATGTCCTTGTTGTTTTTAGCTGACCTGGTACAGGTTTGAACCCACCAGCCCCAGTATATGTGGCCCTACCCACTGAGCTATGGGTGCTTTCCTAAACTGAGTTTCATTTGTGATGGAGAAATCAAATACTTCACTGACATCCACATGCTGAGGAAATTTGCCATGACTCAACCAACTCTACAGAAAATACTCAGACCTAGTCTTCATAACAAGCAACAGGAGGGTACACCACCAAAGTAAGCTAGAAATTAAAGAACAAAGCCTAGCTTTCACAATGGTGAGAGGCATAAAATTAAGCTCTGGGCTTCTGAAAAACAAGATGACCAAAATCTGCCACACCTATCAATTCTCTCAATTAATGTAAATGGTTTGAACTCTCCTTTAAATAGGATAACTCTCCTTTAAAGAGGATACAAAAACTCAGGCCAGATATCTTTTTCCTACAAGAGACACACTTTACATCAAAAGATATAACAAGACTCAGGGTGAAGGAATGGGCAATGGCATTGTAGGCAAATGGAAAGCAGAAAAAAACGAGTTGCAAACTTGTATGCAGATACAATGGGATTCAAACCAACAAAAATAATGAAAGACAAAGATGGACACTTCATACTGGTCATGGGAAACACACGATATGAAGAGATTTCTATAATTAACGTGTATGGACCCTATCTGAATGCTTCTCTGTATATAAAACAAACCCTAACTGATCTGAATGATATGATATCTTCCTGCACTATAGAACACTTTATCCTAAGAAAACCTAATACACGTTCTTCTCATCAGCTCATGGATCATCTTCCAAAACTGATCATATCCTAGGTCACAAGGCTAACCTCAACAGAGTCAAAAGAATAGAAATTATCCACTGTATGTTTTCAGACCACTATGGAATAAAAGTTGAACTTAACAGCAACAGAATCTTCATAATTAAAAGCATGACCTTATTCTCAATGATAGCTGGGTCAAAGACAAAATCAAGAAGGACGTCCTTAGATTTCATGAACAAAACAATAATGAAGACACAAACTATCAGAACCTGTGGGGTACTGCAAAGGCAGTCCTTAGAGAGAAACTTATAGCATTAGATGCCTTCATCAAGAAAACAGAAAGAGAGCAACTCTGCAACATAATGGGCCATCTTAAACAACTGGAAAAGGAAGAACAATCTAGTCCCAAACCTAGCAGAAGGAAAGAAATAACCAAAATTAGAGCAGAACTAAATGAAATTAAAAACAAAAGAATTATTCAGAACAGCGAAACAAAACATTGGTTCTTTGAAAACATTAATAAATTGATAAACCCTTAGCTAGACTAACCAGAAACAGAAAAATAAGCTCTCTCATAACTACAATCAGAAATGATAAAGGGGAAATAATAGTTGCCACAGAAATACAAAAGATTCTCAACAATTATTACAAAAAGCTCTATTCCCGGAAATTTGAAAATGGACCAATATCTGGAAGCACGATGCTTTCCAAGACTGAGCCAGAAAGATTTAGAAGTATTGAATAGGCCAATATCAAGTACTGAAATAGCATCAATTATACAAATCTCCCAGAAAAGAAAAGCTCTGGACCGATGGTTTCACACCAGAATTCTATCAAACCTTCAAAGAGGAACTAGTTCCTATATTGCACAAACTTTTCCAAAATACAGAGGAAGAAGGAATCTTCCCCAACATATTCTATGAAGCAAGTATCACCCTGATCCCCAAACCAGGAAAGAACCCAACAAAAAAAGAAAACTATAGACCAATATCATTAATGAAAAACTATGCAAAAATATTTAACAAGATATTAGAAAGCAGAAGACAACAACACATTTAAAAGGTTATACACCATGATCAAGTGTGTTTTATCCCAGAGACACAGGGTTAGTTCAACATACACAAATCTATAAATATAATACACAACATAAATAGAATAAAAAACAAGGTTCATATGATTCTTTCAATTGATGGAGAAAAGGCTTTTGACAATATCCAGCATCCTTTTATGATAAAAATACTCAAGAAAATAGGCTTAGAAGGAACATTCCTTAAGCTGATAGAACCTATGTACAGCAAACTCACAGCCAATATCATATTAAATGGAGCAAAACTGAAAGCATTACCACTCAAATCAGTAACCAGACAAGGATGCCCACTGTCTCCACTGCTATTTAACATAGAGTTGGAAGTCCTAGCCATCAAAATCAGGCAAGAGGAGATCAAAGGAATCCACATGGGGACAGAGGAGGTCAAATTCTCCCTCTTCACAGATGACATGATCTTATCCCTGGAAAGCCCCAGGGACTCAACTACAAAGCTCTTAGAAGTGATCAAGGTATATAGCAGCGTCTCTGGTTATGTAATAATTACCCACAAATCAGTGCCTTCGTGTATGCCAACAATTGTCAAGCCTCTATTCCTTTTACAACAGCACCAAAGAAGATTAAATACCTGGGAATATAATAAAAAACATGAAAGATCTCTATAAAGAGAGTTATGAAACTTTGAGAAAGGAAATAGCAGAAGATGTCAACAAATAGAAGAATATACCATGCTTATGGCTGAGAAGAATCAACATTGTTGAAATGTTCATACTACCCAAAGCAATTTATAGATTTACTGCAATCCCCATCAAAGCACCAATGTCATACTTTAAAGATCTTGAAAAAATAGTACTTTGATTCATATGGAACCAGAAAAAAACCCGAATAGCAAATACAGATTTTAGAAATAAATACAACTCTGGAGGCATCATGTTCCCAGACTTTAGGCTATATTACAAGGCTGTAGTGATCAAAACAGCATGGTACTGGCACAAAAATAGAGACACACATCTATGGAATAGATAGAGAATCTAGACATGAGCCCAGCCACATATGTCATTTAATCTTTGATTAGCCTAACAAAAACATGCCATGGGGCAAAGAATCCTTATTTAACAAATGATGCTGGAAGAACTGGTTATCCACATGCAGAAGACTGAAACTTGACCCTCATCTCTCACCATTTAAGACACAAAACAATAAAAATTTTAGGAGAAAGTGTGGGGAAAACACTTGAAGATATTGGCCTGGGAAAAAACTTTATAAGGAATATTCTGCTAGCAGTTGCAGCAACACCAAAAATAAATAACTGAGACATAATCAAGCTAAAAAGCTTTTTGCACAGCTAAGGGTACCACAAACAAAGCAAACTGACAGCTCTCAGAATGGGAGATTTTTTGCATGTTATGAATCTGACAAAGGCCTGATAACCAGAATCTATAGAGAACTTAAATTAAACAATAAGAAAAGTGCATACAACCCTCTTTATAAGTGAGCAAGTGATTTGAACAGAAACTTTTCTGAGGATTACAGACAAATGGCCAACAAGCATGTGAAAAAATGCTTGTCTTTAATCATTAGAGAAATGCAAAGCAAAACCACTCTAAGATATCACCTAACCCCAGCAAGATTAGCCCACATCACAAAATCCCAAAACACCACATGCTGGCATGGATGGGGAGAGAAACGAGCACTTCTACACTGCTAGTGGGATTGCAAACTAATACAGCCCTTTTGGAGAGAAGTATGAAGAATCCTCAAAGTCTAAATGTAGACTTTCCTTTTGACCCTGCAATCTCATTAATAGATATCTATCCAGAAGAATATAAATGATTTTCTCACAAAGACATTTGTACTAGAATTTTATTGTGACTCAATTCATAATTAACAAGTTGTGGAAGCAACCTAAGTGCCCTTCAATGCATTAATGGATCAACAGACTGTGGTATATGTATGGAATATGCATAAATATGGAATGGAATAATATGTAGCCATTAAAAAAGATGGAGACTTTGGGCGGTGCCTGTGGCTCAAAGGAGTAAGGCGCTGGCCCCATATGCTGGAAGTGGTGGGTTCAAACCCAGCCCCGGCCAAAAACTGCATTAAAAAAAAAAAAAAGATGGAGACTTTACATTTTTACATTTACCTGGATGGAGTTGAAATACATTCTAAGTAAAGTATTGCAAAAATGGAAAGATAAATATCTAATGTACTCCATACTAATATGAAATCAATATGTAAACAATTACATGTTCATAAGAACAATAAACACTTATAGTTCAGTCTGGGGGTAGAGGGAAGCAGGTAGTGTGTGGGGGGAGCAGGGAGGAGGTATGGCAGAAGGAGGGAGCGCATGAGGTGGGATTTCACCCAGTGTGCACATTGTGAGGGTATATAACGTGTCCCCTGGGGGAGGGGCTCTTCTACAAATGGAACTTTACCCTAGAAGTGAGAACAATGTAACCTAAATATTGTACTCTCATTAATATGAATAAAGTTAGAAAATACATCACTGGGCTTTTGATAAGGATTGCATTGAATCTGTATATCTCTTTGGCCAGTACATGGATATTTTAATAGTATAAGTTCTTCTATTCCGTGAACAAGGGATATTCTTAATTATTTGTGTTGTCTTCAGTTTCTTTCTTCAGTGTTTTATAGTTTTGAATGTATAGATCTTTTTTACCTTCTCAATTAGATTTTTCCTAGGTATTTTATTGTTTTTGATGCTATTATAATAGGATTTCTTTCTTTCTTTCTTTCTTTTTTCTTTTTCTTGAGACAGAGTCTTACTATGTCACCCTCGGTAGAGTGCCATGGTCCCACAGCTCACACAGCCTCAAACTCTTGGGCTCAAGTGATTCTCTTGCCTCAGCTTCCCAGGTAACTGGGACTACAGGAGCCTGCCACAACACCCAGCTATTTTTTTGTTGCAGATGTCATTGTAGTTTAGCTGGCCCAGGCCAGGTTTGAACCTACCACCCTCAGTGTATGTTACTGGCACCACTGTGTTATAGGTGCCAAGCCAGGATTGTTTTATTTCTTTTTCAGATAATTTGTTGTTAGTGTATAGATATGCTAGTGATTTTTATATGTCGATTTTGTATCCTGAAACTTTATGAATTTATTTATTATAGTTCGAATAGTTTCTGAGTGGAGTCTTTAGGGTTTCTATATATAAGATTATGTCATCTGCAATCAGGCAATTTTACTTTTTTCTTTTAAATTTGAATGTATTTTATTTCATTTTCTTGACTAATTACTCTTGCTAGGGCTTCCAGTATACAGTATTGAATAGAAGTGGTGAGAGTGGGCATCTTTGTCTTGTTCTTGATCTTTGAGGAACAGCATTAGCTTTTCATTGTTAAGTAGGTTGTTACCTGTGGGCTTGTTATATATGATCTTTATTATGCTTAGGCATACATTCCTCATATACCTAATTTATTTAGAGTTTTTATGAGGAAAGGACTTTGGATTTTGTTAGATGCTTTTTTTGCATATATTGAGATGATAGGAGTTTTATACTTCATTCTGTTAATGTGGTGTATCACATTTATTTATTTGTGTATGTTGAACATTCTTGCATTCCAAGGATAATTCCTACTTGATCATGGTATATCATCCTTTTAATACGCTACTGAATGTGGCTTGCTAGTACAGGAGAACCTAAGTTGACCACCCAAGGGACTGTAACAAACTGGTCAACATACAGAAGAAGTTAACATAAGGAATAAGGCCTACTGTATTGATACATATATGTGGTACATGTCCAACCTATGAAAATTAGGTCAAGTTAAGGAGGTGGTTGATATAGGGAACCTCAACGATGGAGGTTGTTCTGTATTTTATTGAGGGGTTTTGAATCATGTTCATCAGGGATTTTGGCCTTTAACTTTCTTCTCTTATAGTGTCCATGTCTGACTTTGGTATTAGAGAAATGCTAGCCTTGTAAGTTTTTAAATATTCCCTCCTTTTCCATTTTGGGAAGGATTGGCATTAACTCTTCTTCAAATGTTTGCTAGAATTCACCAGCGAAGACATAGTGTTCTTCTTTGTTAAGAGTTTTTTGATTACTAATTCAGTCATCTTATTTTTGTTGTTTTGGCTATATTTTCTATTCTTTGTGATTCAATTTTGGTAGATTATACGTCTCCAGGAATTTATCTAAGTTTGTATATTTTCTAAGTTATTGAATTTGTTGGCATACAGTTTTTTATAGTCTTTAATGATTTGTATTTCTGTGGTATCACTTGTAATGTTTCCTTTTTCGTTTATAATTTCATTTATTTAAATATTATTTGTATCTATTTTTTCTGAGTGTAGCTACAGGTTATTCAGTTTGAATTTTTTTTTTGAAAGACCAGCTCTTAGATTCATTGATCTTTTCTGTTGTTTTTTTAGTCTCTATTTCATGGATTTTTCTCTGTTCTTTGTTTCCTTCCTTCTTCTGACTTTGGGTTTAGATTGTTTTTTTTTCTTGTTCCTTGAGGTGTACAGTTAGTTTATTTATTTGAGATCTTTCTTTCATCCTTTAAAAAAATTATGTTTTTTTTTTTTTTTTGAAGACAGAGCCTCAAGCTGTCCCCCTGGGTAGAGTGCTGTGGCATCATAGCTCACAGCAACCTCCAACTCCTGGGCTCAAGTGAGTCTCCTGCCTCAACCTCCCAAGTAGCTGGGACCACAGACGCCCACCACAATGCCCGGCTATTTTTTTTGGTTGCAGCCATCATTGTTGTTTTTGGTGGGCCCGGGCTGGATTCAAACCCGCCACCTTAGGTGTATGTGGCTGGCGCCTTAGCCACTTGAGCTACAGGCACTGAGCCTATGTATTGTTTTAAGAGATGAGGTTTTGCTGTGCTGCCTAGTCTGGAGCTCAGTGGTTATTCACAGATGCATTATAGGGCACACTTCAGCCTGGAACTCCTGGGCTCCTGGTATCTGGAACTACAGACACATGCCACTGTATCTGGATGAGGTTTTTCTTTTTTCTTAATGTAGGCTTTTATCTCTATATAAACTTTGCTCTTAGAACTGCTTTTGCTGTGTCCTATAAGTTTAGCTCTGTTGTGTTTCCGTTTTCATTAGTCTCAAGATACTTTTTGACTTCTGTCTTGAGTTTTTCTTCAACCCAGAGTGTGTTGTTCAATTTCCACATACTTGCGAATTTTCTAGTTTTCTTCCTGTTATTGATTTCTAATTTCATATTATTATGGTCAGAAAAGATACTTGGTATCATTTACATTTTCTTGAATTTAAGACTTGTTTTTATGGCCTAACATAGCATGTATGCTAGAGAATGTTTGTGTGTGAATGAATATAATGTGTATTTTGCTGCTGTTGGATGCAGTGTTCTACATGTTTTTTGGACCATTTGGTCTACATTCAAGTTCACTGTTCCCTTGTTGATTTTCTGTCTGGCTAATCTATACCCTTTGAAAGTGGGGTATTGAAGTTCTCTACTATTATTGTTTTGCTGTTTATTTTTCCCTTCAGTGGTGTTTTTGGGGGGGGGGCGGAGGACAGATTCGCTGTCACCCCAGGTGCAGTGGCATCATTGTAGCTCACTGCAACTTCAAACTCCTGGGCTCAAGCAGTCCTCCTGCCCTTAGTCTACCTAGTAGTTGAGACTACAGGCACCCATCACAATGCTTGACTAATTTTTCTATTTTTGATAGAGATGGGATCTTGCTCTTGCTTAGGTTGGTCTCGAACTCCTGAGCTCAAGAATTCCTCCTGCTTTAGACTCCCAGAGTGTCCTTTAGTGCTGTTAATATTCTATATGCAATAGAACCCCCATTATTGACCATTTCCCTACATTGCCAACTTCCTTAATTTGATCTAATTTTCATAGGCCAGACATGCACCACATGTATGTATCTGTACAGTAGACGTAGCTCCTCATGTTGACTGTCTCTGTATGTTGATTATAGTCCCTTGGGTGGTCAACTGAGGACAGTTATATGTACATGTGCCACTATTAGGTGTATCTGTGTTTACATTTGTTATATTCTCTTGATGAATTGCCCCTTTATCATTATGTAGTGACCTTCTTTATTTTGACAGTGTTTTTTTTTTGTTGTCGTTGTTGTTTTTGCAGTTTTTGGCCAGGACCAGGTTTGAACCCGCCACCTCTGGTGTATGTGACTGGTGCCCTACTCCTTGAGCCACAAATGCCTCTCTGTTGTTGTTTTTTAATTTTAAAGAGACAGGTCTGTTTATGCTGGCCTCAAACTCCTGGGCTCAAAGGATCCTTCCTCCATAGGCACAGGCATAGGTACATGCCACTGTGCCTGGCTTATTGTGATAGTTTTTGACTTAAAGTCTACCTTGTCTGA
Organism: Otolemur garnettii; assembly: GCF_000181295.1. Lineage (NCBI taxonomy): Eukaryota > Metazoa > Chordata > Mammalia > Primates > Galagidae > Otolemur > Otolemur garnettii. The sequence continues at coordinate 28,677,230 of NW_003852406.1, forward strand.
TAAAAGTATAGCCTTGCCTGCTCTCTTTTGGTTACTGTTTGCATGGAATATCTTTTTCCATCTCTACACTTGGAGTTTATTTTATTTATTTATTTTTGAGACAGAGTCTCACTTTGTCTCCCTCAGTAGAGTGCTGTGGTGTCCCAGCTCACAGCAACCTCCAACTCTTGGGCTTAAGCCTCCCAAGTGGTGGGGCTACAGGTGACCGCCACAATGCCCCGCTTTCTTTTGTTGCAGTTGTCACTGCTGTTTTTTTTTTTTTT
>NW_003852406.1:28677801-28693412 GCF_000181295.1 Otolemur garnettii
CTGTTTTTGGCCGGGGCTGGATTTGAACCCACCACCTCTGGCATATGGGGCTGGTGCCTTACTCCTTTGAGCCACAGGTGCCACCCGTCATTGCTGTTTTTAACTGGCCGGGGCCGGGTTCGAACTTGCCAGCCTTGGTATATAGGGCCAGTGCCCTACTCACTGAGCCACAGGCGCCGCCTCATATATTTTGAGTTTATTGTAGATAGCATGTAGTTAAATCTTTTTTTTTTTTTTTTTTTTGAGACACAGTCTTACTTTGTCACCCCTGCCAGAGTGCTCTGGCATCATACCTCACAGCAACCTTTAACTCTTGGGCTCAAGTGATTCTCCTCCTGAGTAGCTGGGACTACAGGTGCCCAACACAACACCCAGCTATTTTTTAGAGATGGGGATCTCTATTATTAGAGATGGGGTCTCACTCTTGCTCAGGTTGGTCTCAAACTCGTGAGCTCAGGCAGTCCATCCACCTCAGCCTCCCAAAGTGCTGGGATTACAGGCATGAATGTAGTTAGATCTTATTATTATTATTTTTATATTTACCCAGGTACTGTATGTCATTTGATTAGAAAATTGAATCATTTACTTTTCTTTTTAAGCCAGTCCCACTCTGTTGCCCAGGATAGAGTGCTATGGTGTCAGCCTAGCACACAGCAGCTTCAAATTCCTGGGTTCAAGTGATCCTTTTGCCTCAGCCTCCAGAGTAGCTGGGACTACAGGAACCCACCACAATGCCCAGCTAATTTTTCTACTTTTTAAATTTATTTTTTATTTTTATTTTTAGTAGAGGCAGGCTCTCACTCTTGCTCAGGCTGGTCTCTAAACTCCTGAGCTCAAGTGAATCTCTTTCCTCAGCCTCCCAGAATGTTAGTATTATAGATGTGAGCCACCTATTAAGCTTGGCTTAATAATTTACTTTTAATGTAATTATTGATAGGTAAGGGCTTATTATTACCATTTTGTTAATTATTTTCTGTTTTATAGTTCTTTTTTCTTATTCTTCCTCATTTCCTGTCTTCTTTTGTGGTTGGTGATTCTTCGTAGTGGTATGCTTTGATTTCTTTCTCTTTTGTGTGTCTACTGGCGGTGGTTTTCTTTGTAATTACCTGAGGCTTACATAACACATCTTATAGTTGCAACAGTGTATTTAAAGCTGATGACTTAACTTTGACCACATAGAAAAACTACATGGTAACTTCTTCTCCAACATGAAGTTGCTAATATCACAAGTTCTATCTTTTATATTTTATAGTTATTTTTAAAGTCTTGCAACTTTTATACTGAAGGTGATTTTTCCTCTCCCTTTACAGTATTTGAGTATATTGAATTTGTGTATATTCTTACCTTTACAGTGAGTTTTATTTTCATTGTCAGCATCTTTCTGTTTTAACTTACAAAAATGCTCAAGAACTCCCTTTAACATTTTTGTAAGGCAGGACTAGTGGTGATGAACTACCACAACTTTTGTTTATTTGGGAGGGTTATAATTTTATATAGGTTACTTGGAAGGCCTCACTGAGAACGTAATATTTATGCGAAGATGAATGAATCCTGAGTGTTGCAGATGGGGTTGTGAACAGGTATAAAGCCCTGAGGCTAGAATGTGTCTGGCATGTCGTGAAACATAAAGAGGCCATTGTGACTGGAGTGGAATGATGCTGGGGAGAAGAGGTTTGTGGAGCTAGAAAATTTTGGGTGTGGTAGGCTACTATGAGGACTTCAGTTTCTACTTCAGTCCTCTACTATGAGGACTCTGGGTGAGATGGAGAGACATTGGAGATTTGTGAGCAGATGCACTGCATTAAAAAAAAAAATAACAGGCTGGGCACGGTGGCTTACGCATGTAATCTTAGCACTCTGGGAGGCCAAGGTGGGTAGATTGCTTGAGCTCAGGAGTTTGAGAACATTCTGAGCATGAGAAAGACCCTGTGTCTACTAAAAATAGAAAAAATTAGCTGGTTATATTGGCGGGTGTCTGTACTCTCAGCTACTTGGAAAGCTGAGGTAGAAGGATTGCTTGAGCCCAAGTTTGAGGTTGCTATGCGCTATGATGTCACAGTACTCTACTCAGGGTGATGGAGTGAGACTGTCTCAAAAACCCCCCAAAACCAAAAATCAAAAAAGAAAAAGAATATAGACATACACACACACACATATATCAGCTTCACTAATATCTCATTCCATATACTATACAATTCCTCCATTTAGAAATGGTTTTTAGCATATTCACAGAGTTGTATAATCATCACCATCACAAATTTTAGAACATTTTGTCACTTCCAAGAAACCTTATGCTCATTAGTAATCACTCTCATTTCCTCCCAACTCCCCAGGATTAGGCAACCATTAATCTATTTTCTGACACTGAATTTGACTGTTCTGGACATTTTACATAAATGAAATCATACAATATATGGTTTTTCATAATGTGGCTTTCATGCTTTCACACTATTTTCTTTTATGGCTGAATAATATTCCATTGTTTGGATATACCCTATTTATTCATTCATCAGGTGATGGAAAATTTGGGTTGTTGCTAGTTTTTGGCTATCGTGAATAACACTGCTATGAACATTTGTGTGTAAGTTTTTGTACGGACATACGCATATGTTTACATTTCAGGTGCTATTAATGCGTATTAAAGGAGCATATTTACTTGACTAAGGATAAATGACCTAAGTTTTTGTCCCAGAAGGAGGTTTGGCTATATTTTTTTTTTTTTTTTGAGACAGAGCCTCAAGCTGTCCCCCTGGGTAGAGTGCCATGGCATCTCAGCTCACAGCAACCTCCAACTCCTGGGCTCAAGCGAGTCTCCTGCCTCCGCCTCCCAAGTAGCTGGGACCACAGGCGCCCGCCACAACGCCCGGCTATTTTTTGGTTGCAGCCATCATTGTTGTTTGGGGGGTCCGGGCTGGGGATTAGAACCCGCCACCCTAGGTGTACGTGGCTGGCGCCTTAGCTGGTTGAGCTATAGGCGCCGAGCCGGTTTGGCTATATTTGCTCCTTTCTTTTCTTTGTTTGTTGTCTCTTCTTACAGGGTTAGGCCATTTGTTTTTCTAATGATTTCCCTGTCCCTTTGTATTCTATCTAGTTTCTCTGCTTTGGTTTTCTTTGAATTTGGTCACATTAAATAGGTTTCCCAAAAGATAGGGTCAATTCTCTGTAGAGCCTTATATAATTAGTAATTAAGATATGATACAAACTCAGTTTATGAAAATCCTTAAGGAGAAATTACACAGTATTTTCTGTTCTGAGTTGGGACTCACTAGTGAATCAATTAAGTGAAAACAACATTTAAAATATGAAATAGAATCTCACACAAGAGGAACAAATATTACTTTATGAAACTTGTTTCAATTAATATGTATGTGAACTGGATCAAGATATAAAATGTGTGTATGTTTGTTTGTGTTTATGGATTGTATTAAAGTTTGAAGTCCCTGGGTTAGTATATCCTAGACCTCTCATGTAATTAACATTGTTTTTCTTCTACTTTATTTTTATTTTTTGGAGGGCAATGAAGTATTATTCAGCATAGAATATTTAAATCAAGCTATATCATATCCAAATAGGCAATATATGTATAAGAGCAATTTTGTTGTTTTTGTTCAGTATAAACATATGTAGATGAACTTTATATCTTTTTGTGAATAAATATGATTTTCTGATAATGTTATGACTAAGAACATATGTATTTTTTTATTGTAGGAGTCACACCTCATGGAATTATGTGGTAAATGATCTTGGCACAGAAAAGGATTAAAGAATGATGGTAAGTGATCAAGCTACCTTAAAGATGAACCTTAAATTTTGGGGCTCCTTCTTTTCTTCTTTCCTTCTATTTTTCATTTATTTAGGGTCAGGATCTTGCTCTGTTGCCCAGGCTGGAGTACAGTGGTGCAGTCGTAGCTTACTGTAGCCTTGACCTCCTGGGGTTAAGAAGTCCCCTTGCCTCAGCCTCTCAAGGGATGTTAGGCCTGTGCCACCATGCCCAGCTTATTTAAAAATTTTTTTGTAGTGATGATGTCTTGCTATGTTGCTCAGGTCTGGAACTCCTGGCCTCAAGTGATTCTCCCACCTTGACCTCTCAAAGTGCTCAGGATACAGCATGAGCCACTGTTCCTGGTCTTCCTTTATTTTTAAAATATAATATTTGTTCTGGGTAGTGCCTGTGGCTTAAAGGAGTAGGGTGCTGGCCCCATATACCAAAAACTGCAAAAAAATACATATATAATATTTGTTCCCTATGATACTCTGTGGAACACATTGTGTAAAGCCTAGTCATAAACTGAACAGCTGTTCAATCTTAGAGTGCAGGAATCCTTGCTGCTCCTACACTTGCCCTTAATATGTGTGATACTCACAACTGGAATTCATATGAAAACTAACTTTTAAAATGTCTTTATATTAAATAGTTAGAAAATTATGTCTGCCAACAGCCTGACTTGCTTTCCTTCTCAGGGGCCAGACAACTCTTGAAGAAACCATAGTCTTTTTGGGCCAGGCACCGTGGAAGTTGGACTAGGGTAGTTCTTGAATCTGGAATGGCAATTGATATAGTAGTGAAACTCCCCTAGAGAGCCAGGGCGAACACCCCACACTTTGCTCTTCTAACTCCAGATTTTCAGGCAATTCTAAGTATCTTAAACTATTCAAACTAAAGAGTGAATGTAGTTATATGAGAAACCCAGTTTGCCTAGATACTCAGTTAGTGACTGATTATCTTTGGGTTTTGATGATTTTGATGGGTGTGTTTTTCTAAAGTGTAGGGCTCAAGGAAGAGTCCCCTTTTCTGGGTGGAAGGATGGGAGATCTGTCTATGTGTTCTTATCTTATCCCTCCCACTCCACACTCCTTCTCAGTTATAAGGAGTGGTTTTTCATATTTGTCATTTGGAGTCATTTTCCTTCTGTCTGCTATTTCCTGACATTTCCTACAATAGGAGGTCTTTTTGTCATAAACTCTGGTTTGTCAGAAAATGTCTTTTTTTTAATGCACTAATTTTGAAAGATGGTCTTGCTTTTCACAGCTAGGTTGACAGATTTTTTTTTCCTCTCAATATCTTGAAAAAAAAGATTCCAGTGTCTTCAGCTTCTTTTTGATTTTTAGAGATTTCTTTCATAAACCATTTAATGTAATTCTAATATTATATCCAACATTTACATGGCTCAAAATTCAAACTGTAGAATAGTACTCAGAGAAAATTAATTTTCTTCTTCCTTTCTGGAAAATTTCCTTTAATTTTTCTTTCAGTGCAGTTTGCTTGGTAACAAATTTCTTAGAGTTTGTGTGTCTGAAAATATTTTTATTTTGCCTTCATTTTTTAGGCTATCTTGTCAGTTAAATAATCCAGATTTGTACAGAGCAATCTTTCAGTATTTTAAAGATATTCTACTATTTACTGGTGTTTATTGTTTCTGTTGGAAAATCATCTGAGAGTTTTATTGTCAGTCCTTTAAAGATACTGAGTTTTTATCCCTTCTGGATGTTTTTAAGATTTTCTCTTTGTTTCAAGTTTTCATCAGCTTTTCTATGATGTGCTTAAGTGTGGTTTTCTTTGTATTTATCCTGCTGAGGGCTTTGTAGAGCTTCTGGGAGAATTTGGCTAATATCTTGAGTCATTTTTAAAGCCATTTCCTTTTAAATATTTTTTCTGTCTCTCTGTTCTTTCTTTCAGGGTTGGTAATTATACCTTTCAGGACTTTTTCACTGTATCTCATGTTATCTCTTGTTTTCTGTTATATGTGTTTATATTCTTATTTTCCTCTGTACTTTCATGCAGATATTTTCCACTGTTATATTTTCCAGTTCACTAATCCTTTTTTCTGCTGTGTCTAATTTGTGTTAAACCAATTTATTGAGCTCATAAATTTAGTAATATTTTATTTCTCTTCTAGAATATCCATAAGAATAAGAATCTCAGTTTTTGTTTTTTGCTTTTTTTTTTTTTATTTTTTATTTTTTTTGAGTCAGTCTCAAACTGTCACCCTTGGTAGAGTGCTGTGGCGTCACAGCTCACAGCAGCCTCAAACTCTTGGGCTTAAGTGAGTCTCTTTGCCTCAGCCTCCCAAGTAGCTAGGACTACAGGCGCTCGTGACAACGCCTGGCTATTTTTTGTTGCAGTTGTTATTGTTGTTTCAACGCCTGGCTATTTTTTGTTGCAGTTGTCATTGTTGTTTAACTGGCTGGGGCAGGTTTCAAACCCACTAGCCTCAGTGCTGTAACCACTCTGCTACAGGCACCGAGCCTTAAAGGAATATTTTCATATATTTCTATGTGGTGGTTATTTACTTTCAGAACTTTGAAGGTTTTATTTTGTTGACTTCTTACATTCATTTGTTATTGCTGATAGGAGACACTTGTCAGTTTTATTGTTACTACTGTAAAGGTACTTGTGACTATTTGTAAGATTTTCTTTTCTTTGGTTATCAGTAGTTTTCACCCTAATATGTCTGGTGTTTGTCTTTTTATTTTACCTTGTTATTTAAAATTTTGAGAAATTTAAACATTTTATTTGTAGTGCCTCTTGATTCTGTGATGATCTTCTTTTGATGGCTTTGGAAATTTTTAGCCTTTATATGCTCTAATCGCATTTTTGTTTCTCTTTTTCTCAGGCTTCAGTTTTTGTTCCTATGTTTGACCTTTTATTTCTTATGTCTTTGTGTTCTTTTCTATTTTTTCTATTTTCTGTTTTCATTCTGGATATTTGAGTCTTGTTCACTTATTTCTTGTTAAATTCATTCATTGAGTTCTTAATTTCAGTTTTTAAATTTTATATTTTCCAATTTTATAATTTCTATTTGCCTGATAATTCTATAATTTTGATCATATGTTAGTATAGACCTGTTTTTTATAATTTTTCTTGGTCTTTAGCCATTTAACTTGTTTTCCACTGTGCCTAGTAATTTATGATTGGGTATAGGAACTTATATAGGGTGGTCATAAATTGCCAACAACCTTTATGGCCACTCTGTATATGAATAATTGAACAGATAATTTGATGCCTAAGATGCAATATCTTCTCTAGAAGATTTACTTTTGTTTCTGGCAGATGCTAGCGATTCTGGGAATTGCAGTTTATTCTAATCCTCTTGGGGACTGAGATAATTCAAAACTGCCTCCATTGTTTGTTGGGGCTAGTCTATTTCTGAATTACCCTGACTTCTGATATGAAGCTCTTCTGGATCCTAACTTCAAGCCTGGCATTGGATACATTTTGTCTCTGTCATTTTTGTCTATCAAAATTCTGCTCAGCTTCTCTGCCTTGGCCTCCTCTGTTAGAATTGTCAGTTGCCTTTGAGGGAAAAGCAGCTCTGATTGCTGGATTCTCCTCTCTAGGTTTTTGTTTTTCCCCAAAACAAAAAATCTTGGCATCATAATTGGTCACTTCTTCCACTTTTTTCTGGTGCTCCTAAAATATTAAAAATAATATTTTGTTCAGCTTTAAAAATTTTTCTCAACGAGATGGTTGGTCTGAATTAACTAGTCCTTTGTAATTAGAAAGGGAACCAATGGATTAGAAGTTTATTTTTCATTCACTTAATAGCTCAGTGCAAGAATTAACATGTGACCTTCTGCCTTATGATTCTGGGACCAAATCTACTCTCATTTTTTGATCTCTTCATTCTTTCAGACTCCTGTGCTTGCTGGAACCTCTGCATCCAGCCAGTAAGTCAGGGAAGACTGAGAGCGAGAGAACCTAAATAATGAGGAGACCTTTCTTTTCTTTCTCTCTCTTTTTTTTTTAATAAGGCTGTTTTCCCCTATAACTTGGTCGTGTGGCTGCAAGAAGACTGGGAAGTGTTGTCTAGCTTTGTGACAGGAGAAAAAGAAAATAGTTTTGGTGAGCATATGGTAGTCCTTGTCATAGAGGCTATTCTTGTAATTTGGGCTTTAGATGATGGCTTAGCCTAGGGTAGTGTACAAGATATGCTGGTCGTGTTTTCAAGGTATACTATTTAGGAGATAGAATTGATAAGACTCAATGTATTACTTAGAGTGCAAGATAGAAATAATTTTTTCCCCTTCTAGTAGTTTAGCAGCATTAGTTCATCCAGAGTTTTACCTTTAGAAAATTGTGACTTATCAGTAAGAACTGAGAAGGTTATTCATAAATTACTGAACAGGATTCTAGCTCATCATTCTGTAATACTGGAGAAATTGTACCAGTTATACAATTTCTCAGGTAAGTTTCATGGTTTATAAAAATACAGGCAAGTGTTATCATGCTCAGAATTTTAATATATTCTTCATACTTCCTAAAATATGAAGGGCTTTAGTAGTGAAAATTTAAGAGAAAGATTCTTTATTGAATTATTCAGAAAGCTGAAAAATCAGGGCAGTGCCTGTGGCTCAAGGAGTAGGGTGTGGTCCCCATATACCGGGGATGGTGGGTTCAAACCTGGCCCCAGCCAAAAACTGCAAAAAAAAAAAAAGCTGAAAAACTATTTTAAAAAGATATGAGAATTTCATTTTATGGGCAAGCAATAGTATCAATGGATTTTGAAAAACTTGTATAAAGGAAAAAATTTTATGGAGGAAGAAACATAAAAATTTAATAAACAATGCTTATAACCATTTCAAGATGGGGGGAAGTTGTTAAGATAGAATTTAGTTAGTTTTTTTAAACTAAGAGAAAAATTTCTTTTTCTAATCTGAGAGCAGGTCTCAGAAATATTAGTCTCTTCGGTGAACATTCCGAACACTTGCTTTCTTAGATTATATACAGTAAGATCTGAACATAAAAATCTTCTGCTTAGGACTGACCTTTATGCTTTTAATTGAAACATTAAATATTTGAACAAGTCTCTGAAATCTCCGTACAGCACTAGATGGCACACTGTGACTTTGGATGAAAATAGACATATTTTGTTGAAGATTCCTGTAAGAAAAGAATTTATGTACAAATACTATTCCAAAAATGGAATGAAGTTATGAAGTTTCTCAGTATCATTTGTTGCATTTCAAACCCTTTTCCTTAGATTAAAATATTTAAAACTATTTTATTTATTACTGACAGTTTTGAAAGCATTAGATTACTAAAAGTGATTAGAATTTGAGTTTTTACTGAAAGGAGTCCATTCAGTATATATTACTGAAAGCATCTGAGCTTAAAATGAAAAATGACTTTTAGTCAAATGTAGTAAGATGAATAGTTATAATGTTTTTGCATGTAAAGTATTGGAAGCAAAAATAAAAACAAAAGTCTTGAACTGATGGCATTTTCTTGAATGTGTGTCTGTGTATGTTTACTAAGTATGAAAGAACTAACTACCTTGGTAAAATTTATGATACAACTGAAATGTTTACAGAAATAAAGAATCTTAGATTTGAAGTTTTCTTATCTAATTATTAACACAACATTGCTATCTTGTGATTATCCATTTTAGTTCTTTGAAACTTATTAATTTATGAAGACTCCAGATTTTCTGTGGTTGCATAAGAGAATTATCTCATACAGAATTGAAAGTAGGCCTTCAATTTAAACTTGTTCATTTGGTCTGGAAGAAATAGTGATTTTCTTGGTTAAAACAATGGTTAGGTAGCCTAGATGATAAATGCCAGTGTAAGTTAGAACTGACTATTGAGAGGTGTACTAAAGGAAGAGGGTTTATGGTGTTATATTTATTGGAAGGTACAGGCAGTCCCCAGATTATGAATGAGATAGGTTCTGTAGGCGTGTTCTTAAGTTGAATTTGTATGTAAGTTGTAACAGGTACATTTACCTGTTACCTGTAATAGCCTCTGTAAGTTGTATATCATTTAGATGTTTGCAACTCAGAGGCAGGGACTAACTTTATGGGAGTACCTGGAGAAGAGATGATTCAACAATTTTGCAAACTTAGAGGGCACCATTTGGAGCTAGGGCAGTGTTCACAGATGAAACAGTTTCAGTGAAAGCTTAGTGAGTCTGCTTGGCTATCCCAGGTTAAAGTCAGAGGAATGAAGAAATGTTAGTACAAGTATTCATGGCCTCTCCTCCCAATGTATTAGAGTAGGAGGGAGCCGTCTTTGTTTTCCTAGTAGTTTGGAGTGGTTGGTGAGTTCATTCATTTGTATATGGAAACCCAATTCCTGTCACCCAGGGATTTAGGACCTATGATTATTCCCTTTCCCAACATAATACAATTGCTTTCTCTATTGGATCATCCTTCTCATCATGTAAATATGACAGACTATCACTCATCCTAAAAGCCCTTTCTGTTCATTTCTTTCTTTCTTCTTCCTTACGACAAAACTCAAAAAGATATTTTCTATACTGTGTGTTTTCTTACCATTTCCTTTTGAACACCTTTTGGTCAGGATTTTGACTGTACCATTCCACTGAATAGGAAGTAAGTTATTGATTTATTAATATTGGAGTTTATTGTGAATTATTCTTTATCACTTCTCATACAATGCAAGGCTGTCATGCTCATTGCTGCTTCTTTAAAGGTAATGAGTTATTTTTTATTCTTCTGTATGCTTTTAGGATGTTTCTCCTTGTTTCTGGTTATCGTTTTTCTTTGATGAGCTTAGTTGTAGTTTTCTCTGTATTTATCCTGCTTGGAGTTTGTAGAGCTTCTGGGAGGATTGGACTTATATCTTTTTTTTTTTTTTTTATTAAATCATAGCTGTGTACATTAATGCATTTATGGGGTACAATGTGCTGGTTTTATATACAATTTGAAATACAACAAACTGTTTAACATAGCCTTCACCACACTTTCTTTCTTATTGTGTTAAGACATTTGTACACTACTCTTAATAGATTTGACATGTATATCTTTTGTCAACTTTATACTGTCAAAGACATTTGTGGGGCAGCTGGTGGAATTTTTCTGTAAGTTAGAAAATAATTCTGTGTTGATGATAATTTCCTGATTTTGATAGTTGTAGGACAGTTATATAGGAGGGTATCCTGGTATACAGGAAAAACACACTGAAGTATTTACCGTCAAGAGGTATCATAACTGCAATTTATTCTCAAGTGTTAGGGTAGTTTGTGTATTTTTTGTGCTAATTTGTGACTTTTCTAGAATTTGGATTTATTTCAAAATGAAAACTAATATGTATCTGATCGTCTTTCTGGTCACATAGCCACCCCTGTTTGTGTACAAGTCGTTTGTGGATGCTTCACCTAAAATGGCAGAATTGAGCGTTTGCCACAGTGTGGCTTGCAAAGTCTAAAATAAAACATATCTGGTGCTTTGTAAAAAACATTTCCTAACTCCTGCCCTAGAGTGTACTGTAGTGGTTTTTTTTCTTCTCTCATAGTTATACTTACTCATTAAATTAATAAAGTCTTTCACTTGAGAATATGTTGCTTTACCTTCACATATTCCTCAAATAAACAAGTAATTAAAGTCAACCAGTAGGTGGGGAGAATGGAAAACAGAAAGCACCATAGTAACATATTCCAGGGGGAGGATGAGAAGAGCTAATGGTTTTCACAAATAGTACTTTGGCTGGTGTAAGGCTGAAGACAAGAACTGTACAGAAATGCTGTAATCTAGCAAGAAAATGAGTTTCTCAAGAAAATGCCGTAATCTAGCAAGAAAATAGATTCCCAGTTATGAAACTACTTTATGTATATATAAGAATTTAACAAAGAAGTAAACATTATGGATTATGAGAGCTGAGTTTCTTACTGTTGGAGAAAGAAGCTTCAAATAAGGAAAGGAAAAGCCTAAAATGAACCCTGTGGTATACAGTGAATATCAGAAGTATCAATATAATCTTATGATTTAAAAAAATCTCTGTCCAGATAGATCCAGGGAAGTATAGTGTACATTAATGTGCTGACATGGAGTTCTTACTACCACATTCTGTGAGTTGATTGGGTGGTTCTCGTGATGTAGTATCGAGTGGGGTGCGGGGATGGTAGCGGTTACTTGGGGGCTCACTTGGAGGGCATTGTCCAGAATGGCTCACACAGTAGGCAATGCTGTCTGTCAAGTGGGGACTGTCAGAGTAGAGTGCTGCATGTGTGTGGTCTCTCTATTTGTGGTTGGGCTGCTCATGGCATAACAGCTGGATTTTAAGAGTGACTGTCCAAAGAAATCCAGGTGGAGGCTACAAATCTTAGGACTCAGAAGTTGTGCTGTGTCCCTTCTGTTGCATTTTATTCATCAAAAAGCAAGTCACAGAGCCAGATTCACAGGGAGCGGAGTACACAGGGCATGAACACCAGCAGGTGTGGTTCATTAAGTGGGGAGGGGAACATCTTTGGAGACTATTGGCTAGTACATGTATTATTTTTTGCTCTTACATGTTTGATGCATTTATTCGGGTTGTTATTTTGAGGATAAGTCCAATACCTTGTATTTCTTTATGTTCTCCTCATAGTGCTTTCCACATACTACATTGCCTAGTACATATTTGTTGCCTTAGGATTCAGGAATGCTGAAAGTGTGGTCTGCAAGAACTAAAAGAGGGCATAAAAGCATCCTAATACTTGGGCTTGGATTTTGGGCTGGGCCTAGTGGTGTACTTGTTTCAGACAGAGGCATATTGCCCACGTGGTGTTAAGGGTTAGGTTAGGAAGCTACGTCCTCATGCTCATATGGCTACTTTAGGCTCCCTTTCTTCTCATAGAAATAGACTATTTTCACATAGCATTCATAAGTGGGGACGTAATTTCCTTTATTTTACTGGACTTGGCTTCCAATTTACCCAAGGTCTTTGTGGTGCTGTGTAGGCTAGTGTTATTTTCAGAAGTGGCTGAGTGGGGCTAGAGCATTACACACATTGTATGCAGTGATTTGAGTTTTAAAATTTGCAATTTAAATGCCTTGTTACAGGAACTATTGTTTAAATACCAATAACATGGAGATAAAATTGTGCAACTAATCAAGAGGAGATTGACTTTAGCACTATCTTTAGGAAATGAAAGATTTTCCAAAACATTTTATGCTGCAGAGAGTTTTCAGTAGAAATATTACATATAGCATGTCTGTAAAAAGTGATCTTTTTCACACTTGGGCCTGTTGATAATGTAGGGTGGTGCTGATAAGGATGTTTGTGCACCTCAGAATACCTTTTCACAACTTACGTTGCATTTATTCTTAAAATTACTTATTTTTAAAGTTGTAAAATTTGTTGTTTTTAGACTTAAAAAAAGACATGACTTTCTTTTCTCTGACAAACTTTTAAATCCCAAATGAGTTTTAAGTGTTTCCTTTCAGAGAAAGTGTGAGAAATAATAATTTTGTTAAATATATCCTATATGTTGACTAATAAGTATTTAATACTCTAATAAATATTTTCTTTTCCAAACATAGGCTTCATTCCAGCGCTCCAACAGTCATGACAAAGTAAGGAGAATAGTTGCAGAGGAGGGTCGTGCAGCAAGAAACCTGATAGCTTGGAGTGTTCCCCTGGAAAGCAAGGACGATGATGGTATGTATTAAAAATTAGTTTAATATTTTGTTTTAAATTAAAGGATATGTTTAGTCCTAAATGTAGACAGACTGAATACTGTTTACAGTTAGAATTCTTGGGCAAATTAGTATACATTAAATAAATAACTTTTATTTCTTTTATATGCAAATAGTTTTATAAAAGTTTTGCTCTTGCAGATAGTAGTGAAATTGTGTTTGTTGTGTTGTTATGACTGGCAGGCATATTAGAAGTTTTTTTGAAGTTGTAAGAAATTAAAAAAGAAGTTATAAGAAATTTATATTTTTTTCTCTTAATTTTTGTAAAAATGAAAAACGGTTTAAAATTAACTCTATTTATAATGATTTAATATAATGTTTTAGAAAATAAAAGGAATTTCTTTAGTTCTCATTATTATTTGAATTAGGAAAAAATATCTTCTTCCTTAAATCTTCCTCCTTTATTGGCTAGGTGTAGTAGGAAGTCAGTGTTTCTGGGAGTATAGAAGATTGAATACGAGTACAGAAAACAGCGGGTTGGAGTGTCCTAATGGAGACCTCACTTTGAAATTTTCTGAGGGCTTACAGAGTATTCTGCACATTTGGGCTTTTCTGATGTCTTTTCATGATGAGATTCAAGTTTATATTTTTGGTAGGAATTCTATAGAAATGATGTGTCCTTTTCACTGCATCAGAGGAGGCTCGTGGTATCTATTTAACTCATTATTAGTGAGTTTAACTTGGATCAGTTGGTTAGGGTGGTGTCTGCCAGATTTTTCCACTGTGAGGTAACTACTGTTTTCTTTTGTAATTAAAATAGTTTAAGGCTATATAAATATTGTTTCTGTTGAAACAGTCCACACACTGCTTGTACTTCCATTGATAATTCTTGGCTTTTAAGTTATTACCCTGGTGGTTGCAAAATGGTGATATGCTAATTCTATCATTCCTTCCATATTTATTAGTTAGCCTTCTAATGTAAGGAAGAGCCTTGTCTTTTTTTCTTGACTTTTATGGGTGTATTTATATGTATTTTTTATTAATTTTAAATTTGTGTGGACTCATGGCTTCTTATGATACTTAATGGGTTATAATCTATTTCTCTGTTTTGATGCCCAAATTCTTCCAGGTTTGTCTTCATAGGAGACCTTTTATTTTTGTTTTGTTTTATAACTTTGATGTATCTCACAATCACTAGTTAGTTCTCATCCATGTTGACTGTCCATAGATTTTTGAGAGTGGTAACAGGTACATAGGTAACCAAAGTCTAGAGCTTGTTTGATGAATCTTCATCCTCATTATATTTTCTGGATGATTGCACACAGATATGGTATGGGACATTCCTTATTCCTTTGGCCCAGATAGCTTCATCGAGCCTGGTTATCAGTGCGCACATCTGGAGTCCCCATCTCCTTCATAGCAAATTTCCAGATCTCTTTGAATGCCTGAGGGGCATGTTTCTTGAAGCCCACTCTGTGGATACGCTTGTGAACATTGATAGTGTATTTCCGGGTCACCACCTCACTGATGCAGAACGGCCCTTCTTCTTACCACCCTTCTTAGTGGGAGCCATTCTGCCATACCCAAGTTATAAGGAAGAATGCTAAGGATTATGAGACGAGGAAGGTGGTGGTTGCAAGTGGGGAGACCCCTTAGTTGTCTCCTATTTTCTTTGGACATGTTCTTATCATTCTTGGAGAACATTCTCATACAAGATGTTTTAAGCTAAATAAGAATTTATACATGTTTTATTCTTTTTACTTTTACATTTAGTTTTGTTTAAAATTTAAAAATTCTAATCTTTTATTTTACATTTAGATCTCTGATCCATTGGTAATTTATTTTTACGTATAGTGTGTGGAATATATCTAATTTTGTCTTTTTCCTTATAGCTAACAGGTTGCTTCAGCATCACTACTGTAAAGTCTGTCTTTGCCTCAGTTATTTGAAATTCCACCTTTTCTGTAGATTGAATTTCCATATGGACTTATATTCTGTTCCACTAGCCTGTTTATCTAATTCACGTGTTGAGTACCACACAGTTTTAAGTATAGAGGTGTTACAGTGTTTTAAAATATCTGCTTGAACCAGTCTTCTCTTGTAGCTTTTTTTCTTAGTGTTCCTGGCTATTTGTAGAGAGTAGTTATTTTTTTATTTATTTATTTATTTATTTATTTTTTTGAGACGGAGCCTCAAGCTATCCCCCTGGGTAGAGTGCCATGGCATCACGCTCACAGCAACCTCCAACTCCTG
>NW_003852406.1:28693756-28728844 GCF_000181295.1 Otolemur garnettii
ATTCTCTTGCCTCAGCCTCCCAAGTAGCTGGGACTATAGGGGCCTGCCACAACACCTGACCTTTTTTTTTGTTGTTGCAGCTGTTATTGTTTTAGCTGGCCCCAGCTGGGTTTGAACCTCCAGCCTGGGTGTGTGTGGCTGGCACCCTCCCTGCTGAATTTATCTTTTGAAATTCAACTTCTTACTAGCTAGTCTTTCCATAAGAAGCTCACTGCTACTTTATTTCTTTAATAGACATACATACCAACATTATTTACTACAAAATTAAAAATATAAACCATAAAAACGTTTTATGGTTACTGTGAATTATAAATATTTTTATATGGAATTTTATTTTCCCATTTTCTGTGGGTTATTCATAGTCTAAAGGTATTTTTATGAACATAATTTCTACTCAAAAAACTTAAAAGGAAAGAAAATGTAATAAATCATACATCTGTATGTAACCTGATTTTTCATATAAGTATATAAATAACTGACTAGTATAATTTTAAAGCTTTATTTGTGCTTATTGCAAAATAATGAAAATATAAGCACAGAGAATTAGAACTTTATAAATAGCTGTAATAATGATGACAAAGAAGGATGTTAATATTTATAGGTTTTCTTTCTTTCTTTTTTTTTTTTTTTTTGAGACAGAGTCTTACTTTCTCACCCTGGGTAGAGTGCTGTGGCATCCTAGCTCACAGCAACCTCAAATTCTTGGGCTCAAGTGATTCTCTTGCCTCAGCCTCCCAAGTAGCTGGGACTACAGGTGCCCACCACAATGCCCAGCTATTTTTAGAGAAGGGGTCTTGCTCTTCCTCAGGCTGGTCTAGAACCTGTGAACTCAGGCAATCCACCTGCCTCGGACTTCCAGAATGCTAGGATTACAGGCTTGAACCACTGCACTGGCCAACATTTATAAGTTTTAATAAGAATTATTTTATACTGTTAAAACTTTGCCACTTGTATGTTTCTTTCTTTTCCTAACAGCTTGTCTTTGCTTTATAGCTACAACGTATGCTCAAATGTTTCTGAGGGCAATAATTCCATTCTAAAAAAGTTTTCTCTTCTTTGTTTTATTTCTGTTTCTAAGCTGGTGTTTTTTATTTTTTTCTGGATAGTCCAGGAAACCTGCTGGTACATTGTTCCACACAGTAAAATGATGAATTAAGGGCTGGGCAGGGTAGGATAGAGTTTTCTGCCTTTATCTGTAGTAGAACAGTGGGAGAGTCCCACATACTTCAGATAAGTTGTTATTAGTTACGTATGTGTTACAGGCTCACTTCACTCATACTATTTTAGGGGACCTCGTCCCAAAATTATTTTGTGGAAAGGAAAATTATTTTTTATACATTATAGAATTTTATTCCTGTCTTGAATTATTGTTAAGGATAGCATATTTATAGGGGCTCCACCTAACAAATGCAAGCATTGTAACCTAATTGTTTGTACCTTCACATTAATCTGAAATTAAAAAAAAAAGATAGAGTGTTTACAAAATAGCCGTATCTGTCTTATCAAAAAGAACAAGTGAGTAAAATGTATCTGACTGCAAAAAGATGAAGGACTGAAAACTTCCCTTTTCAAAATGAGACCGTGTATTTTATAAATCAGATAAACTAATTTTTATTTATTGGGGTTTTATATGGTAAAAAATTGTTTTGTTTTTATTGTTGAAATAAAATTCAAATTTGAAGTTTTTCCAGACTTGTATGCAAGTTGAGGAGTACCAGTAACTTGACCTTGTTCTTAAATTGTTAGAGTATCTGACTTCTTTAAGAAGTTGATTTATTTCTGTTCTGAGCAAGCTGTTCAATAAAAGTGTCTAGGACTTTGGAAATTTGCTTTCTTTACATTAGTCCATATTGACCATGTACTGTTCTGTAACTATACTGTTCTGTGTTCTCTGAAGGAGATGATGTGTTAGTATGCCTGAGACATTTGTATAGTTTAGTTTTATACTATCTAATTGCCTGTAGTTCTGTTTTATAGTATCTGTTTGTCATTCTGTATATGTACTTATTTATTTATTTGTTGTCTTGAAGGAAAACCTAAATGTCAAACTGGTGGAAAATCTAAAAGGACGGTTCAAGGCACTCATAAAACTACTAAACAGGTATAGCATATACAACTTTTTACTTATTTACTTTTAATGTTAGTTCCTGAACATATTATAAATCATGAAAATGTAATTTTTTCAGGATTTTAATATTGTATGTTTTATATGAATGTAAAAATTTAATGTAACATTTTATATTTAATAAATGTATATATAGTAATCACCGTGTGCCTAGCTTGTACTGAATACAAATATTAACTTCTTTAGTACTCATAATTAACCTTTGATATAGCCATTATTATTATTATCACTTATAAAAATGAAGTTTTATTAGAAAAAGAAACTGAGGCAGAGAGAAGTTACATAACCAACTGGTGACACAATCAGGATTTGAACCCAGGCTGTCAGTATCCACATTTTATGTTCTTAACCTCTCTGCTACACATTTTTTTTTTTTTTTGGAGACAAAGCCTCAAGCTCTACCCTGGGTAGAGTGCTGTGGCATCACAGCTCACAGCAACCTCCAACTTCGGGGCTCAAGCACATCTCTTGCCTCAGCCTCCCAAGTAGCTGAGACCATAGGCACCCTTGCAGCTGTCATTGTTGTTTGGCGGGCCCAGGTTGGATTTGCACCCACCAGCTTGGGTGTATGTGGCTGGTGCCTTAGCCACCTGAGCCACAGGCACTGAGCCTCTGCTACACATTTTTGTGAATTGCTTTAAGATTTTCTTTCTTGGTGTAATGATGCCTTTAGTTTGTAGGATACTAACTCTGTATTGACTCTAAAAAGAGTTTAAATTGGCTCTCCTAAATTTTGGAGAACACAAGCCTACTTTATTATTATTATTATTTAAATTTTTATTTTAAACACTTTTGTAGAGGCAGAATCTCATTGTGTTGCCGAAGTTGGTTTCAAAGTCCTAGCCTCAAGTGAGCCTCCCAGCTTGGCCTCCCAAAGTGCTGGGATTATAGTCATGTGCCACTGTGTCCAGCCTACCTTATTTTTTGAGAGTATTTAGCATAATTATAGTTAGCTTTTTAATCTATAGTTATTTTCTCTAAAATTTTAACGTTATTTTAGTTTATTATTAAATATACTAGGATGTATTATATAAATCAAATCTTCATGTGAGGAAAACATGGACTTCTAATCAAGATACCATTGTGAGTTCATAAAGAATCTTCCCTCCCCAAACACAGAGGCATAAGTAATGAAATATTTTTTAAAAACCAAAAAATATAAAGGGTATTTAAAAAAATATGATAAACATCTCTGTGGATCGGAAAGAAAGCAAACATATATATTGACAGGTAAGTGGAATTAGAGACATGAGCTTAATGGACAGAAGCATCTAGAAAATCAGTTCATATGGGATAAGGGAGCTTAAATGCTCTGTTTGCAGTGAGGAAACATCTAAGCTTATGGTGGGAAAGCTTTGGCTCTGGGCTGGGAGACAATAAAAACTACAACCTGCTCAAAGTCCTTATTATGGGACTTTGGCCCATAATAGCTAACATCTGAGAGACAGCCAGGAGTGTCCCTTTGGTATAAGACTAGAGCTGCCATTTCCTTCCTCCTTCCCTCTCCCCACCCCCTCCCCTCCTTCTCCCCATCTCTTCTCCTCCCTCCCCTACCCCTCCCCTCTCTCTCCCTGCTCCTTCCCCTCCTTCTCTCCACCCCTTTCCCTTCCTCCCCTTTCTCTTCCCTTTTCTCTCTCTCTCTTCCATCCCCTCCCCTCTTCTCCCTTTCCTTTCCCTTGTCTTCCTTCCTTTTTTTTTTTTTTTTTTGCTTTTATTATTACCAGTAGAACCTCTGTAAGTTGAATACCCAAGGAACTATAATAAACTGGTCAGCATAAAGAGCTTCCATTGTGTATATATAGTGCACGTCCGGTCTAGGAAAATCAGGTCAACTTAAGGAGGTGGTCAATGTAGAAAGGTGGTCAGCTAAGGAGGTTCTTCTGTATTTTTAATTGGCACATAATAATTGTATATATTTATGGGGCATAGCATGATGTTTTGATGTATGTGCACAGTGTGTACTGATCTTGGGCAATTAATATATCCATTGCCTCAAACATTTATTCCTTCTTTGTGTTGGGAACATTTAAAATCTGCTCTTCTAGCTATTTGAAAATATATGGTAAGTTGTTAATTATAGCCATTCAACAGTGCTATGGAACACTAGAACTTGTTATTCTTGTCGAGCTGTAATTTTGTTATCTGTTAACAGTTACCAATAGTTAGGGACTGACCCCACTGAGATTGTTTTTTGTTTTTTTTTGAGACTCACAATGTCGTCCTTGGTAGAGTGCTATGGCATCACAGCTCACAGCAACCTCAAACTCTTAGGCTTAAGTGATTCTCTTGCCTCAGCCTTCCAAGTATCTGGGACTACAGGGACCCGTCACGACGCCTGGCTATTTTTTTGTTGCAGTCGTCATTGTTGTTTAGCTGGCCCAAGCAGGGTTTGAACCCGTCAGCCTCGTTGCATGTGGCTAGAGCCATAACCACTGTGCTGCAGGCGCTGAGCCAGATTTTTGTATTATATATTTGTTTATGTGGGGAGTGGTGGTTTCACCATTTATGACTTTTATCAGACTCTCACCCACCCATTTATGACAACTTTTGCATGTCAGTACTCTTGGATCAGCAGTTCTTGACATTTAGCAATAGAAATGAGTTCTGGTCCCTTTTCCAGGAAAAGTCAGCACTCTATGATTTTCTAAGTATTTTTCATGGTGAAGTTAGGGAGCAGTGTAGTTATGTTTGGTGAAGATCAAGGTATGTATGACTGACCATACAGAATATCTGATACTTCTGTAAATCCATTCATGGCAAGTGATAACTTTTTCTTACGATATAGACACATGTATGGCAGAGAGGCAACATAATTTGTCGGTAACTGAGATAGATGAACTGATAGTGTCAGATTTTGAAGGAAATGATGAGGACGTTTTTATGAGTTCAGATAATGAGCAAGAAGAATTCATAGAGGTGGAATGTGAAATTATACATTCTGAGGAAGAAAGTGAAGAGGAGGAAGAAGATGATGACGATGGACTAAAACAGTGGTTCTCAACCTTCCTGATGCCGCAACCATTTAATACAGTTCTTGTGGGTTGCAACCCACGAGTTGAGAAACGCTGGACTAGAAAAAATGCCAAATACAGAGCCCTAGAGAAGGACAGAGCCCTAGAGAAGGAGGTCGTGCCCAGTTGTAAGAAAAGAGCAGCCTGTGGCTCAGAGGACAGCACCATGAGGAATGACATGGAACTCACAGCCAATAAGGGTCAGGGAGATGACAGTCGGCTGAAGTGAGGACTCAACCAGGGCTGTAATCAGGGATAGAACCCAAAACTCCACTGAATACTTTCCAGCTGTTTATTGATAATGAAACTATGGATGTAATTATCAAATTTCAAATTGGTGAAAAAGTTATGTAAGGACATATTCATCCAAAATTCTGGTGATTTTGTAAAAGAAGAAATATTAGGACTAATTGGAATTCCTCTAACTTGCAGTGTATACTGACAATAAAGGCAATATCTGAGATCTTTTTCAGTGAGGAGGATTTTCCAGTTTACCATGCTGTTTTCAGAACATAGACTGTGACTCTACTGAAATGTCTACGTTTTGATGATGCTGCGACATGGGAAGCTTGCAGACAGCACGATGAGTTTGCTTCAGTTTGTGAGCTTGGGAATGTGGCTATAAATAAGCTCTCATTTTACTATAATCCTCATGAGTCTGTCACTGTCAGTGAGGAGTTGGTGTCTTTCCATAGGCATTGTCCTTTCAGACTTTACATACCAGCTAAACCTGGAAACTGTGGAGTTGCAGTGAATCTTTTTTGTGATTCTTTCTACAAACTACTATTTTGAGGATGGGGCTATATGCAGGGAAATCAGAGAACCTTCCAAGAAATTTTAATAATGGCTCTGAAATTGTAAAAAGACTGGTTGAGAACTATTATTTGGATATATCTGGAAGAAATATTGTCATGGACATAAAGTTTACCTCCATCATGCTGGCTTTAGACTGGCTACAAAGGAATATGACCACAGTTAGTACTGTTTGCAGTGATGAAAGGGATTTGCTTCTAGAACTCAGGCCAGCATCACTGAAAAACTCTTTATATGATACAGTAAGATTTGCCTTCCCTCCCTATGACGTTAGTAAGTTATATTCCAAAGTCAGGAAAGGTAGTTACAGTACTTTTTGCACACAGCATGAAGATACTGTGATAGACAACAAGCCTGATGTAATCCGCTTTTATGATGCTACTAAAGCAAGTGTGTCAAGTGCGTGGGAATGTACTCCTGTCTCTGAGTAACTCGGGGTTGGCTGTTGGTGCTTTTCTTCAGTGTCATTGACATTGCAGCGTATAATTCACATGTGAAGTTGCCGCTCATTCCAACTTCATTCACAGAAACAGTTGGGAAGAAAATACTTTGAAAGATTTGGCATGACAGCTCTGTGAAGAAAACAGAAGGTACACCCAAAATGCTCATGGTCTCTACAAAAACTATACAGTGGCAATGAGTCTTTGCAAACATGAGTGCAGCCAAGGACAGGGCACAGTCACAAGAGGATGGTTCAGACCAAACTGAAAGGAAGCATTATGAGACAAGCCGCAGACAGCTTACCAAGAAAAGGTCATTGCTACCTTTGTACCTGTGGGAGAGAAATATATGTATGAAGGCATGTGGTAAATGCAGCAAATATAGCTGTTGTAGCCACACATCAAAAGAAGACATTGTAATTAAAAGAACACGCAGAGAAGTAATCAAAGTGCTTTTAGTCCCTTGCACACTGATATGTAAAATCTATAGTTTTTTCTCAAAAATCATGTGGTACTGTTTATTCTGGGGTCAGTGACTGACCCCTGTTGGTGGTCATTGTGTACTGAGCTGACATTGGCATGTGACTGCTGTGCGGCCCGCATCCTCCTCCCGCCTGTCCTTTCCGGACTCTGCAGCCACTATTCTACTCTCTACTTGTACGAGATCAGCTGTTTCAGCTTCATACGTGAGTGAAACATGCCGTATTTATCTTTCTGTGCTTGGCTTACTTCTCTTAGCTTAATGCCCTCCAGGCGTCTCCATTCTGTTGCAAATGACATAATTTCATTCTTTTTATGGCTGAATAGTAGTCTGTAGAGTACATATATGAATCTATATACTACATATTTTTTATCCATTCATTTGTTGATGAACACTTACATGGAGTCCATACCCTGGCTATTGTGAATAGTGCCTACTAAACACGTAAGGGTGGGTATCTGTTCAGTATGCTGATTTCCTTTCCTTTGGATAAATACCCAATAATGGGATTGTGTGTAGTTTTTTTTTAGTTCTTTGAGGAACCTCCATATTATTCTTCATGATGGCTGCTCCCCTTTCTTTACATGCTCTCTAGCATTCGTTATTGCCTATCTCGTTGTAGCTTTGATTTGCATTTTCTTGATGATTAGTGATGCTCAGCATTTTTTCATATACTTGTTGGCCATTTGTATGTCTTTTTTTGAGAGATACTTGTTCAGTTCATTTTCCCATTATCATTATTATTATTATTATTATTTTAAGACAGAGTCTTAAGCTGTCACCCTGGGTAGAGTACCGTGGTGTCACAGCTAACAGCAATCTCAAACTCTTGTGCTTAAGTAATTCTCTTGCCTCAGCCTCCCAAGTAGCTGGGACTACAGGTGCCCGCCACGGCACCTGGCTATTTTGTTGTTGTTGTTGTTGCAGGTGTCATTGTTGTTTTAGCTGGCCGAGGCCGGATTCGAACCTGCCTATGTGGCTGGCGTCCTACCCACTGAGCCACGAGTGCTGCCCCATTTGCCCATTTTAAAATCAGGCTATTTGGCTTTTTGCTGTTGAGTCCCTTGTATATTCTGGACATTAATTCCATGTTGCATGAATAGTTGGCAGATATTTTCTCCCGTTCTGCTACTTGTCTCTTCACTTTGTTGGTTATTTTCTTTGTTGTGTGTTTTGAGGTCTTATCCATAAAACTTTTGTCCAGAACAATTCTTGAAGTGTTTCCCTTATGTTTTCTTCTAATAATTTTTTATTTTCAGGTCTAATATTTAATTCCTTATTATAGTTTAAGTTGATTTTTGTATATGGTGAATGTGGGGAACCAGTTTCATGGTTTTGCTTGTGAATGTCTAGTTTTTTTTTTTTTTTTGAGACAGAGCCTCAAGCTGTCCCCCTGGGCAGAGTGCCGTGGCATTACAGCTCACAGCAACCTCCACTCCTGGGCTCAAGCGAGTCTCCTGCCTCTGCCTCCCAAGTAGCTGGGACCACAGGCACCCGCCACAATGCCCGGCTATTTTTTGGTTGCAGCCGTCATTGTTGTTTAGTGGGTCGGGGCTGGGGATTCGAACCCGCCACCTTAGGTGTACGTGGCTGGCGCCTTAGCCGGTTGAGCTATAGGTGCCGAGCCGAATGTCTAGTTTGTTCACCACCATTGATGAGACTGTTCTTACTCCCATGGATGTTCTTGGCACCTTTGTAAAAAATCAATGGGCTGTAAATATGTGAATTTATTTCCAGGTTGTCTGTTCTGTTCCATTGGTCTTTGTGTCTGTTTTTTTTCCCCCAGTACCCTGCTGTTTCCCTAAAGGAAAGAATAGTTATAAAGCAAAAAGGAGAAGTTGGGAGATAAAATAGGCGATCATTAACTGTGGACGGTTATTGATAAAAGCAAACCCATTGGAAAACCTTAGAAATGAATATGTTGTCAAAGAAATTTTAAAAACTTGTATTAGTGCAATACATGAAGATTGAAAAAAAGACATTAGTGATATGAAGAATTTGTAAGTCAAAGATAATACTGAGGATTACTTTAGAACATAGCTCAGGGAACTGAAGAAATGGAAAATGTGAAAGAGAATTTAAGATTGAGAACTTACAGTGTATGTCTCCTAAGACTTCTGAAATTAAAGAATAAATACCAGGCATGTTGAAAATTTTCCTCACTTTCTGAGTACCTAAGAGCTTCAGAGCAGAAACTGTGGAGGTGAGTAGGATAAATACAAATAGATTCATGCCTGGATACATTCTAGAGAATCTGCATAATGTTCAGGAAAGAAGAAAACATTTATAATTACTGGAAATTAAGCAAAACAAAGACAGGTTAATATCAGGTTTGTTATCAACAGAAGAACAATGGAGCAATATTTTTAAAGTTACTCATCTAGACCCCTTAAGAGAAAGAGAGAGAGAGACAGACAGAGGCTTGCTTGCTTGCTTGTTGGCAGTGATGGCCTACTCTTATGAACCAAAGGTTGGCTATAAAAGATTTATGAAGTTTAGGACTCACTGTTATATTGAAGGCAATGGCTAAAACAAAACAGTGAGGCTATTAGCCTCTATTTCAGATGTTCTCCTCTCTAGGGCTCTTCTGTTAAAAAGAAAAAAAAGAATAATAAGGAAGAAAAAGAAAGAAAGAAACATGGGATTGTTTGTGGCTCTAACTATAGGAGTAGGTTAGTTAGGTTTTTTTTTTTTTTTAGTTGTTAGCAGCCATGTAGAGATAGTAATTCCTTTGTACTTCCAGTGAGAAGCTTCAGGTTTGTACTTTAAATTTAGGTTCTAATAATAGTAATCTGTATGCTCATGTTTTTGGTGGAATGATTCTGTGGTGTATCTCTAAAAATATGGATTATAATAAATCTATGTTTTCAGAGTCTGAGCAGCTGAAGAAAGAATGGGTCATGTAAACAATAAAGTTACTTTATTTGGTGAGTTTCTTCTGACTGTAGCTGGCGTTTGGTTTTGTTTTTTCAGTTTTCTAGTAAATTATTTCCTGTTTTCCTATTAGATTTTAATTTTAGAGGAAAAATAGTTATGATAAAATTAAGTAACTGAGCATAAGTATAGTATATGGCATTTCTAAATGAATATGTGCAAGCAATTAAGCAGTGTCGAAATTGCTGTATATTATTTGAGAATGTATATAAATGTGCCATACATGTGTTCTTATAAATCAGGAATAGCTTTAGTCCTTCTTTTTGCTGATGGTCTATTCACTGTTAAAGTTATCCTAAGTTTTAGTAAGACTTGTCTAAAATAAAAGCTGACTTTATGAATCTACCTCTTGCTCAAGGAGAGAAACTTGTTGTGATGAAGTGTAACATAAGAGAAAAGAATGTTTTAAGTAATGTACTGAAAAATGTACTTTACACAAAAATTTAATCAGTGGAATCCTTTTTTATTTATTTTTCATGTTTCATTTTATTTCACCAGAACACTGCAGACTGCAAAATAACATCATCTACAACTGGAGATAAACACTTTGATAAAAGTCCCACTAAAACAAGGCACCCTCGGAAGATTGACCTAAGAGCTCGATACTGGGCATTTCTTTTTGACAATCTTCGCCGAGCAGTAGATGAAATCTATGTAACTTGTGAATCAGATCAGAGTGTGGTAGAATGTAAGGTAAGATTTGCTTTGAGGCTCTGTAATCCATTTGAAGTCAAATTCTCCAATTTTTGCTACGTTTGATTTGAGTGTTATCTCACTTTGTCTAGTATTAATAGATTCTGTACGCTTTTCATCTATACACTAAAATCAGCATTATGCTTCAGATTTTCTTGATTTTGAAAAACACCTTTTTTTGTATTCCTAATTGTATGTTGTATATTCTTTGAAAGACCTGGTGGAAAGCTGTCTTGATGCATGGTCCTGGGCAAGGAATCAAAGGCTTGACTGCATAGACACGCACATGATTAGTTTTGAAGCCTTGGATTGCATCCTCCACTGGTACTGTAGGTGGCACTAGTGATATTTTCACATTCTTTGGTTTCATGTTTAATGTCTCTAATTGAACGTTGCTCACTTTCTGTTGAGATACTTATCACTCTCCTAATTCACTTTGGTCAGGGAAAAGTGAGATTGATAGCTAACCATAAACAATCCTGGGTGGGATTGGGATGTCATTGTAAGGTGTGTTTTCTAATTTTAGATAACCTTGTGTTTGTAATAGGATATTAAACAGACACAGAGTGTAGGCTGTCTCTAAAAATTCACTGAAAAGCCTGGCCTTTTAGTAAATATAAACTATGTACTATTTACTTTTTATTGAATAAAACTAGTTTGAGAAAAACCAGAGTGATGCATCTTCATAGAAATATTAAAGAGGTAACTTCTGGTTTTTTGGTGAATGTTGTTGAAAACCATGGAATTCACTTTTCAGCCTTGGAAACTTATGAAGGGTCAAAGAAAAGTAACACGTTGAGACAGCAGCTGTGTTTCCTTTTAAACTGAAACAGCCAGAATAGTTTTTAGACTAGCTTAAAAATAAGATTCATCAAAAACAGTTTTCGAAATGAACAGTAGTTGAAACTATTCAAACACGTATGGTTGTTATAATCAATAGTGTTACTGTCAGTATGTAAAATCTTTTAATGTTTTAAGGAATATATTTCTAAGTAAAAATCATTCCTTTGAGTACAAGTCAGCATGTTATGACAGAAAATACTACTAGACTTAGTTTTGGGTTATGTGGCTTCTCCTAGAGATCAGTCACATCAATTCTTTGGTGTCATGATTAAAAATAACAGAAGACTGATTGAAGAAATTGAATTTGTGAAATGTGTGCTTCTTTAGAGGAGTGAGATTGCTCAATTACAGTCACGTCTGTTTGTGCTGAGCAGACACTCTTACCTGTCTCTGATACCACTGTGTTTGAGGAAACTAGAAATGGCCATCAAAAAGTACGGCTTTTATTTCTGGTTCTTGTGAAAACTTGATGGTAGTAGAAATCTGCTTTATGAGTTGTAGATTAAAAGGATGGAGAACATTTTGACAACATGAGAGGAATAGAGATGTGTTCTCCGTTCTTTGAATTGTGCCAAGATGAAGGTTATGCTGAGAAATAAAATGTGGGCGTTCAATAGTTACTTTGGAAATATGTGCAGGGACTGAATGCTTCTAATCCTAGCCCAACAGACTTGTTGAAGTAGCCCATGCCATCTGGGCTTGTAGGGATTTCAGGGTAGTAGGCCTTGGAAAGAGTTCTCAGTGATCAAGTAAAGAGGACCCCAGTAGGTCTCAGGTTTATGTGAGGAAAGGAACACAGACATAAATGAAGACACTGGAGTTTTAGAGGTTTTCTGTGGGGATACTTGGCTAGATGAGTGTCTGCAAAACTTTGATGAAGTTGGGCAGAGGGAGCCAGGGAAAGCCTGTGCTTTGCCCAGAAAACCACACAAGCTACCTGTGCAGAAATCATCATCTATTGCAGAGGTGAGTAAAGACCACTGACCTCAGACTGAATCAGAGAAAGACCAGGGACATACCTCCTCCTGGCAGCACTTCCCTCTGTTGGAGATGGACTAGCTGATGACTGCAGGAGACCTATTACTAATGTTTGGCAAGCTCTTATAAGTAGAGTATTTTTCTGCTCCTATACCTGCCACTTATTGCAGAGGACAAAAGTTTGTGACGGTAGGTGAGGGGGAGGGGAAACTCAGGGGGGAATGGAAGTGAGACCCAGTGAGAATAGCCCTTCCCTACCATAGGCATCTGGTAGAGGCTATTTAATTCTTATTGTGCTAATGAGGCAGGTTATCCATAGATGGGCTTTAAAAGCTATGCTTTGATGATTAAATGTTATGAAAAATTTTGGAATGTCACTGGTCATACTTAGTAGGCTTAGGACTCAGTTGAGTAGTTATGCGGAAAGCATAAAATTAATTTATGTTTATATCTGAATGAGTTGAAACTTCTCAATTGAACATGTCAAGTAAGAATCAAAATGAGACGTGAAGAATTGCATTGAAAAGTATGACGTGCTATAAACAGAGAATACACTTTACAATTGGGAAAAATGAGAATGAGGGTCACAGAGAAAGAGGGATATGGGCCTAGGGACAAAGATGGAATAACAGTAGAGGTAGGATGAGACCAGGAGAATAATAATGTCCCCAAAGCCATGGAAGGGGTAGACGAATTACTGAGTCAAGATTGACTGCATTTGTGGGCGGCACCTGTGGCTCAGTGAGTAGGGTACTGGCCCCATATACTGAGGGTGGCAGGTTCAAACCTGGCCCTGGCCAAACTGCAACAACAAAAAGATAGCCAGGCATTGTGGCCCTGTAGTCCCAGCTTCTCAGGAGGCTGAGGCAAGAGAATTCCCTAAGCCCAAGAGCTGGAGGTTGCTGTGAGCTGTGATGCCACGGCACTCTGCAGAGGGTGACAAAGTGAGACTCTCTCTAAAAAAAAAAAAAGATTGACTGCATTTGAGAAAAAGCCTTTCTATCTGGTATTTAAGAGGAACAGATGGGATCAAAGTGGAAAGTTGTGGGAACAACTTGAAATTCCATCTAACTGTGTTTGCCTTGTTTATTTTTGAAAAGTAGGAGTTAAGTTGGGGATTTGAGGAGAATGAAAAAGATCTAAAATAACTAATAAAGAAGAGAAAGGCTGACTTATAGAAACCATAGCATTGCCTGGCAGCTTTGAAGGTCATAGTTGAGAAATACTTTTCTTTCTTGAGTCTTCAGTTTTTCTTATTAACTTCTTCTTTCATTAGCATTACATTAGTTAATTTTCACATAAATTAACTGTTCACATAAGGCAGCTTTCATTAGCATTACATTAGTTAATTTTATTATTAACTTCTTCTTTCATTAGCATTTAACATGTTTATTTCTCTTTCATCCTGAAAGCAAAACAAAACAAAAAACCCAAATAACCACAAACCCCCAAATCCTTTCTCTGCTTAACCTTTACTCCTCCATCCCCCGAGTTTTCTTCATCCCTTCCTAGCCAGGTTTCTTAGAGGAATTTCTTATACTTGCTGTCTCTACTTTCTTTTCTTCCCTGTACTCATTATTCCTTTCCGCCCTGGTTTATATCCTGGAAGAGCTTCTACTGAACTCTTGGGAAGGGGTCACCTTTGTCTTGTTAAGCCCAGTGGATGTTTTTCAGTCCCTTTGATGACCTCTGAGCAGCATTCCACGCCGTGGACCAGTCTTTCTTACAGCTCGCTCTCCTTTGGTGTTCATGGAATCCCTCTGTTAATTTTTCTCTCCTTTTGTTGGCTGTAACTTCTGCATCCCCTTCATTGACTTTTTCTTCTGCAATGTAGGGCACATTTTAGGCCACCTTCTTTTCTATTTTATACTTTCTGCAGTTTTCTCCACGCGGTGGCTTAATTTACCATCCATTTGCTAATGATTCTTAAATTTATAACTCTAGCCCACACATACACTCTCTTCTGGGTTTCAGACTTGTATGTCTAGTTTGTGTAGTTGACGTCTCCTTGATGGTATCTTGCAACGTTTTAAACTGACATATAAAAAACTAAGTTCGTGATCTCTTTTTCCCACCTCAAACCTGGAAATGTATTTTTCTTCTCTGAATGGCACCCCCATATCCATGCTTGAAACTTGGCTCCTCCTTTCACCTCATGAAGCCATTGTCTAATGAATTAACTCCTTTCAGAACTACTTCCTAAATCTTTCTGGTTCATTTGCTTTTCTCATTCTCCATTGAGTACTAGTCCAAGCTACTATTATAAAATGTTTGGATTAAAACCGAAGGCTTCCAACTAATACAACCTTTTTGGAAAGGAAGTATGGAGAACCGTCAAAGAACTCAAGCTAGACCTCATTTGATCCTACAATCCCATTACTGTGCATCTACCCAGAAAGAAAAAAATCCTTTTATCATAAAGACACTTGCACAAGACTATTTATTGCAGCTCAATTTATAATCGCCAAAATGCGGAAACAGCCTAAATGCCCACCAACCCAGGAATGGATTAATAAGCTGTGGTATATGTATACCATGGAATACTAGTCAGCCATTAAAAAAATGGAGACTTTACAGCCTTTGTATTAACCTGGATGGAAGTGGAACACATTATTCTTAGTAAAGCATCATAAGAATGGAGAAGCATGAATCCTATGTACTCAGTTTTGAAATGAGGACAATTAATGACACAGTGGGGGTAGGGGAAGAGGAGAGCATAGAGAGAAAGAAGGAGGGAGGGGTGGGGAAAGGAAGAGCAGAGAGAGGGAAGGAGGGAGGGGGTGGGGTCTTGGTGTGTGACACAGCTTTTGGGGGCAAGACATGATTGTAAGAGGGACTTTACCTAACAAATGCAATCAGTGTAACCTGGTTTCTTGTGCCCTCAATGAATCCCCCAACAATAAAATATAAAAACAAAAACAAAAAACTGAAGGCTTCCAGTGGGAACCCTGCATCCTTCCAATTCATTCTCTATTCTCTATTCTACAGGCAGAATGACATTTTAAAAATCACTAATCTAACCTTTGTAGCTCTTCAAAACCTTCCCTTTACTCTGAGTATCAAAATTCTGAATATGGCTCTTAGATCTTGAGTGGCTTGACCCATACATAGCTTATTTCAAATTATTTTTCTCTCTTCCCTCACCTCATTTAAATCAACTGTCTCTATTCAAACATACCATGTGCTGGCATGCTTCTAGTCCTTTCCGTGTTTTAATTTTTCTGCCCAGAACACTCTTTTCTTCTTGCCCAGCACCATCTCACCTCCCTCATTCCTTTTATTGAACTCCTATTTATAGTTTAGACTCTAGATTAAGTGTCATTTTTAGGGGGGAGCCTAACTACAAAGTCTGTCCAAAAAGCATCCAGCCATTTTTAAAATAAGGAGGACCGTTTGCATGACATCAAGGAGAGTGGACTGGGATGCACATGCGGAACAATGATGACTTCACTGTACTAGTCGGGGGCACTGGGTGCCATTGATAGAGCATGTGTGCTGTGTGGCCTTCACATTGAAAATGACTGAGCCAGGAGAGCAACAAATCCACATCAACTCTGTGGAAATGATCTGGATGATTTTAAAGGCTTTCAGGGATGATGCAGTGAGTGCAGTTCAAATAAAAAGCATGGCACAAACATTTCAAAGATGGTGGATCATCATTCTATGTGTCTTTTTGTTTTTAATAAGCTGAAAGAAGTTTTGGGTTAAAAAAAAAAAGATGGGGGAGAATCTGTTGAAAGAGATCCATGTTTTGGAAGGCCTGTAACAAGCAGAGCACCTGAGAGTGCTGAGCGTTTATGGATTAGGTTATGGGAGGCTGGAGAACCGTGGGAGCCCATGAGGTGTCTGCTTTGAAGGGGACCAAGGCCGTCATTGTCCTCATACACATACAGTGTTTCTTGTATCTTCTTTAGTAGATGTCTCAGTTTTTCGTATTACA
This sequence comes from Otolemur garnettii, assembly GCF_000181295.1. Taxonomy (NCBI): domain Eukaryota; kingdom Metazoa; phylum Chordata; class Mammalia; order Primates; family Galagidae; genus Otolemur; species Otolemur garnettii. The sequence continues at coordinate 28,710,015 of NW_003852406.1, forward strand.
TGGTTGGATGCTTTCCGGGCAGACCTCGTATACAGGCAGTCCCAGAGTTACAAATCAGACTTACCTACAACTCCCACTTGTGAATGGAGGCTAGTATAGTAAGACCTTGAGTTACAAACCTCTGACTGACATATGACTTACACACATGAACGGACAGTGTTACAGGTAAATGTACTGTCCAACTTATGTACAAATTCACCTTAGCAAACTTACAGAACCTAATTCTTTTGTAACCTGGGAACTGCCTGTGATATGCTCTCATGATATATATTTTCCTTAGAAACATTACAGAAAAAAAAAACATTACTGTTGACATTAAATAATTCAATACTTAATTGTTTAAAATCTGTCTCTTTTGTTAGATGCTGAGCTCCATCAGGACTGAATTCGTATTGTCTTGTTACCCCTCCATATTCAGTTCTTCTGGAAATGGAATGTAGTAAATGCTCCACAAATATTAATGCCTATTGAATGGCTGTGTAAAGCCACGAGACGGCATACCCAGTTGTAGTGACACCAGTCTTTGCAATTATGTGATTCCTCCCTTCTTCAGTAAATGTCTCTTCTTTTTTGACTGCAGAGTTCCTGACCATTCACTTTTTGCATTGATTTTTCCACTCACAAACCCCTTCTCTCTTTCTTCGTATCTATACATTACCTGTTTCCTTTTTTGCTATCACAGTCTATTTATTATTTTACATGGATCATGACTTCTTTTGTTTTTTTTTTTTTTTTTTTGAGACAGAGCCTCAAGCTATCCTCCTGGGTAGAGTGCCATGGCATTACAGCTCACAGCAACCTCCAACTCCTGGCTCCAGCTGAGTCTCCTGCCTCCGCCTCCCAAGTAGCTGGGACCACAGGCGCCTGCCACAACGCCCGGCTATTTTTTGGTTGCAGCCGTCATTGTTGTTTGGCGGGTCCGGGCTGGGGATTCGAACCCGCCACCTTAGGTGTACGTGGCTGGCGCCTTAGCCCGTTGAGCTATAGGCGCCGAGCCCATGACTTCTTTTGTATACCAGCACGTGTGCATCGTGGTGTTATTGTTGAAGGCTTCCGTCCCATTGTAACCACACGTTACTGAGCCATACTTCAGTGTTTCTCATTTACTCATTTTCAAAGAAAGCTAGAATGAAAATATTTTCATGCTCACACTGTAATAATTCCTGATGATATGCCCCGAAAGATGCACAATCAGGAGTAGTGGTTTGTTTTGCTAAGGTTTCTGACACTTAGGGTGAGTGACCAGGCAGAGCTGAGCACACTAGGCACCAGTGAATTTCCCCCAGGATGGGGTAGGAGGGGCCTTGTTTCAGGTAAGGGAAGCTCTGCCTTTTTAAGACCTTTTGCTCTCTGGTGTACTATCTTCTTGTTCTTTTGTGTATGTTCCCTCTAGTTTTTTCCTTTTTATGGTCCTACTTAAAGACAATCTTCCTAAAGTATAGTCTGATCATATTACTCACCTGCTGTAAAACTTTTATTGGTTCTATCTCCATAGCCTTCTGAATCCAGAACACTCATCATTTCGACTTTTAAAACGTCCTACTATAAGGTCTTAGTTGACTTTTCTGGGCTTGTTATAAGCTTCCTGTGTAGTCATTACAGAAGAGTTTCGAAAGCCAAGCCCTCAGGATCCAAACCCCAGTTCTGGTACTGCCTTAGAATTTGGGAAGTATAACTGGGCTCCTGGTAATCCCAGCTGCTTGGGAGGCTGAAGTAGGAGGATCACTTGAGCCTAGGAGTTTGAGGTTGCTATAAGCTATGATGCTACAGTGCTCTACCCAGGGTGATAGAGTGAGACTATTAAAAAAAAAATGCCACCTATTTCTTTTTTTTCAAGAATTCATTTGGTGCCTAATTGCACTTTGGGTACCTTGTGGCTATCCGCTATACCTTTCTCCCCATTTCATTTTTAGGTATGAATTTTGGATGGTATCTCAAGAGATATATGTAAATCTAGATGTTATTATCCTAAGGATTGAAATATATTTATGTTGAGATTAGGGAACTGTGGATCAGAGGAATCTGTCATTTTGGTTTCCTGAAAACTTGCTTTTGATTTGCATTTTCTGTTATTATGGGGAAAACTATTTAGGATTTCTAACAAACACCATTTTTTTTGGCATGGCCATGTTGTAACATCTGTTTCTAGAGTGTATGCGCTTTGTCCTGTTGATGGGATATGTATTTTAGGGACTAAGAGGCTTCTGACAAATAAGGGAAAAAATAGATACAATGATTGAAAAAAATTTAAATGAGATCCTTTTTATACAGTCTCTAGATTAATATTTTTTTTTCTTTGCAGTTTTTGGCTGGGACGGGTTTGAACCCGCCACCTCCGGTATATGGTGCCGGTGCCCTACCCCTTTGAGCCACAGGCACAACCCTAGATTAGTATTTTTAACCTGTAGACTTGTGTGTGTGTGAATAATCTGGCAAAATTGCAGAATTATTTTGTTCATGTATATTATTTTGAGTAGAGGTTCTATAATGTTTATCACATTCTTAAAGATGATTGTGACCTGAAAAAGATAAACCACAGATCCTGGTTTAACCTCTATTCCAAAGCCCTCCTGTCTTAACGTGCATGAGAAAGGATCATGGAGGAGTGATGATAAAGAGTTGGAAATTTAACTTCCTCCCTGAAAAGTTAGAAAGGGCTATGGCTGACAGCCATGCCAGAGAGGGCTTAGTGAGCCACGTCCTGTCAAGGTGGTGATGGCCACTAGAAATGCGTCTGCTTTTGTCTTCTCTGTTGTTTTTATGAGGCTTCACTCAATGGTGTCAGTAATCTGGTCACCATTCTTGGTTGTGGGAAGGTGTCAGACCTCTAGGTCCTCATTCTCTTTCTAACTATGTTTATGGCTTCAGCCTGTGTGGCGATTGCCTCATCTTGAATCCTGTTCACCTGTACAGCAACTTCCATGAACCCTCTTAGGGGTTTCCTCCATCGCTATTGCCTACTCTTCTGAGTCTTCCAGCAGGTCTCAACTCCTGAGTTGTAGCTCAGGTATAAGCCCCTTTTGACTCTTGCCACAATTGACCTAGGTACCTTTTCTCTTTCTGTTTCCCATAAAACATTAATTATATTACATAAAGTAGGATAGGAGAATAAAACAAGGCAAAAGATTAAAAAAGTAAATATGAATTCATAATATTAACTGAGAAACATGAATTTATAATGTTTACTGAGTAACAAATTCTGATGTTTGGGTGAAAACCATATAAAAGAGATTTACAAGTGCCCTGTGGGCAAGTCAAGGAGTTTGAGCTGGTATTCTTTTTTTTTTTTTTTTTTTTTTTTTGAGACAGAGCCTCAAGCTATCCCCCTGGGTAGAGTGCCGTGGCTTCACAGCTCACAGCAACCTCCAACTCCTGAGCTCAAGCGAGTCTCCTGCCTCTGCCTCCCAAGTAGCTGGGACCACAGGCGCCCGCCACAACGCCCAGCTATTTTTTGGTTGCAGCCATTATTGTTGTTTGGCGGGCCTGGGCTGGATTTGAACCCGCCACCTTAGGTGTATGTGGCTGGCACCTTAGCCACTTGAGCCACAGGTGCCGAGCCTTGAGCTGGTATTCTTGGGGAACAGAAAGAGGTAGAAGTCTTTAGGAAGTGGATTTTCAGGGTGGCACCTGTGGCTTAAGGAGTAGGGTGCCAGCCTCACCCCAGTCAGAAACTGCAAGAAAAAAGAAAAAATTGGGAGTGGATTTTCAAAAAGAATTGCACCCAGAAATACCCAGGGACATTGCCCAATGTTCATAGGCAAGAGGCTTTTTAATTTTTGCTTTAGTAGAGGATGAGACAAACAATTGAGATGGGTCACGGAGTTGCCCCACACTCTCCCCTTTGTGCACTGTTTTCTTCAGTATTTAATAGAGACCTAATGATGTAAGTGATGCTTTGCAAAGGTAAACCATGAAGATATCCTACCACTGAGATTGGATTACAAAGTGCATTGGTTATAATGATTATATCAGTAATAATAATTAACTCTCATGCTGCTCATTTGTGCAGTTCTCTGAGTTGTGTGTACTGATGTCTCCGGCAAACAATCTCTTAAGCTATTCTTTCAGTTTAGTTGGAATGTTGAAATCACAGGATTAAGGTCTTTATATTGGTTTGCCATCAATTTTCATTCAAGTGTTAGTGCAGATATGACTTAAGAAGCATAATTTACTTATGCTTATAAATATATCAGATATCCTCCAATAAGATAATAATTAAGTAGGTGAAATCGAGCAATTTGAGTTTAAAGATGTAATACTTCCTGGCCATGTACGAGTGGGGCAGTGTTGATGGTAATGCATTTGTTTGCAGATTCATGTTACCTTCTGCAGTATTCGTTCTTAAGGAGTATTTACATATAAATTTAGTCATAATTTGTTTATTGTATAGAACAATTTGGTCGTTTGTGTTTTTAGTAAAATTGGGAGCATCCGCGAAGACCATGTTATTGGCTCTTTTTGTTTCTGCTAAATTGCTGGGTACCTGTAGTAAAAACATAATAAATGGGTCTTAAAAATCTACTTTGTGGTACTCTGTTAAAAATTTAAGAACCCCCCAAAATAATATGGCATAGTATTGCTAGAATCTTTCCTTGGTAATTAGTTTATTTGTTCTATGTCATTTTTATCATTAGCTCTGGCTGCAATGATTTTTTTTTGGTAGGGACTGAGTCTCACTTTATCACCCTTGGTAGGTGCCGTGGCGTCACACAGCTCATAGTAACCTCCAACTCCTGGGCTTAGGTGATTCTCCTGCCTCAGCCTCCCGAGTAGCTGGGACTACAGGCGCCACAGTGCCCAGCTATTTTTCTTTTTGTAGCAGTTTGGCCGGGGCCGGGTTTGAACCTGCCATCCTCGGTTTGTAGGTCTGGCACCCTACTCACTGAGCCACAGGCGCTGCCCTACAATGATTTTTTATTAGTGATGTTTTTGTTTTAAAATTATTTGCCTCATATGGGACCTTTTTAATAGTTATAGGATTAAGAAAAACTTTTAAAACTTGTACTTAGTGTAATAGCTACACTAATGCTGACCCTGCAGTCACAATAGAGTAAAACTTGGTGTAGGATTTATCATGAAATTATGTAAGGGAGTTGAGTCTTTGAAGTAACAAAAGGATGAATTTTATAAGGATCTTGGGAGATAGAGAAGTTCCCATAAAAGGTACAATTCTTGTTTCCTGTTTGTAATTAGAGAGTTTTTCTTTTTAAAACCTTTCATTAAAAAAATTAGATAAATAGAAATAAACGTACTACAATTTAGGTTTGTCAGAAAAAAGAATGATTAACATGCATGTGATTGGTAATAAAAACAAAAAAGAAGCAGAATGTTAAGCAGAATCATAAATTACAAGATCTGAATGTGATCTTAGAAATCACAGAATCCAGCCCTCTTATTTTATTGCTGGGAAACTCCAAAGCTAAGTGACATGCTTGACATTATGTGATGCATTAGCAGCAGAGAGAAGGACTAGGACTCAAGTGCACTATCTTCCATTCAGCAACATGTATTAAATATTTATTACAACATGCACTGTTTTGGGTGCTGTTTATGAACCTGAAAAAGGTATAACAAAAATGCTTTAGATCAAACATATCATGTTAATCTGAATGCCAAAGGTTTTTTGTTTTCCCCCTTAAATTTAAAGGCTTTCTTTTAGGAGAGAACATCGATACTGTTCCCTTTGTGGGTTTTATCTTGGATTAGTTACACTTTTTATTGAGAGAGTGTATTTCTTTTCTTTTCTTTTTTTTTTTTTTTTTTTTGAGACAGAGTCTCATTTTGTCGTCCTTGGTAGAGTACCTAGTAATTTAGACTGTCGTGGTGTCATAGCTGACAAACAACCTCAAACTCCAAGGCTCACGCAGTTATCTTACCTCATAGCTGGGACTACAGGTGCCCCCCATAAAGCCCAGCTAGTTTTAGAGATGTGGCTTACTCTGGTTCAGGCTGGTCTGGAATTTGTGAGCTCTATAATCCACAGGCCTTGGCCCCCTAGAGTGCTAGGATTATAGGTGTGCACCATCACGCTGGCCTGAGAGTGTATTTCTTTAATTTTTAAAATTACTTTTTACCGTTAGCTTGAACTGATAGAAATTTACCAGATAATGACTGCAACATGGAAAAGAGATTTGGTGCCCAGATCTTTAGGTGTCATAGCAAAGGTTATAACTCTGTTATATATTGTTATTGGGGGTGGCTTTTTTTTTTTTTTAAGGACAGAGTCTCACTGTGTCACTCTGGCTAGAGTGCCGTGGCATCAGCCTAGCTCACAGCAACCTCAAACTCCTGTGCTCAAGCAATCCTCTTGCCTTAGCCTCCTGAGTAGTTGAGACTACAGGTATCCTCCACAATGCCTGGCTATTTTTTTCTGTTAATAGTACAGACAGGGTCTCGCTCTTGCTAAGGCTGATCTTGAACTCCTGAGCTCAAACAATCCTCCTGCCTCAGCCTCCCACAGTGCTAGGATTACAGGTGTAAACAACTGTACCTGGCCTATTCTGGGTTATTAAAATGATTTGAGATTTGATTGCTGTGGAGAAAAGATAATCAGTTTACATCTTTGAAGTAAGTTTTGCTCCTTCATGTATGGTGCCTCAATGAAGGTAACAATTTTAAGAAAATTTGTTGTTTTTTTTTTTGATCAATGTCTTAGAAAGTGGGATGTACTATTACAAATATATATGGCTTGAAGGAGAAAGGCCTTTTATTTGTATAGCATTTTTGAGCTTTGAATGTGTGTTGATATTAGTCGTTACACTTGATAATGCTCATAGGAGGAGAGGAGACTTGCGACTGTAGGATCATAGAAGAATTTATGCATATAGTATTTGTGCTGGTCCTTGAAGGTGAATAGGAGATACATAGGATTGTTTCCTATTGGTGCTATAGTTATAGCTTATAGTTATTCCAGTTCCTCTAAGCTAGTTGTATGATTTTGGAAAAAAAATAACCACCAGGCAGGGCACAGTGGCTCATGCTTGTAATCCTAACACTCTGGGAGGCTGAGGCAGGGGTGGATTGCTTGAGCTCACAGGTTCAAGACCAGCCTGAGCAAGTGGGAGACCTCGTCTCTAAAAAATAGCCAGCCATTGTGGCAGGCACCTGTAGTCCCAGCTACTTGGGAGGCTGAGACAGGAGAATAGCTTGAGCCCAAGAGTTTGAGGTTGCAGTGAGCTAGGATACCAGGGCACTCTACCAAGGGCACAAAGCAAGACTCTGACTCAAAAAACAAACAAAAAACAACCCACCAAATCTCATTCATGCAGGTGTCTATGGGGAATGTGAATTTGAGAATGTTGATTTTGAGCCTTATAACTTAGCATCTTTGTCAACTTACTCTTTCGTATGGCCTTAGGTGTCTTATTTTTCTTAGTGTAAAATACCAAGGGAGAAAAGCGTCTAGGAAAGGCAGTTTGCACGTGAGTTGAGATAAAAATTAGTTAGCAATTGCAGTAAAATATTTGTGTCACTATTAACCAAACTATAAATTTTATTTACTCACAGACATGCTGGTAAGGATTAAATTATAAAAGAGAATGACCTTTTTAAAAGCAGGTTTTCATTGACCAGTTTTGGTTGGTGAATACATTACGTATTATTTTCCCAGGTAGATTTTATTGAAAATTTAGGAGAGGTGTTTAAAAGAAATGAGTGATTGAAGATTAAAAATGATTTTGAATGATATTGTTAGTTGGACAGTTTTGAAAATGGTTTACTTGACATTTTGCTTTTAGATCATTTCCCTGTTGAACTCTTTATTCCAGTAGTAGGTAAGGTGTTCTTGTATTCTTAAAAAATGGTGATTTTTAAAACTTGTTTGCATGTTGGTAAAACTCATTTTTTCATAAAAGTTTTCTTGTGTCACTGCTGCCTTGTGTGCTGTGTGTTTCTAGCCCTTCATCACAACAGAGTACTCCACTGTGTTCATTGCTGTAGCTGAACTGGAGGGCATTATTGATGTCTTGGGCCTGAGGGCCTGTGCACTAGGATTGTGTGTCAGGAGGACAAAGGGATGGCGCCAACCTTCCTGCTCTGTGCGCCAGTAACTAGAATTAATTACAAACCAATCGAATCTGTTGCAGCCAATTGGTAAACTAATTGGTAATTTTAGCTGCATATCTGTATAGAGTTATCTGAATGCCTATAACATTACTTTCAGGGCCACTTTTGTTCTGTTTTATCCTGCTTGACAAAATGGCCTTCATAGCTTTAGGGAGAAAGACGTGCATCAGTGACTATGAGATTGCTCTCACTGCTTGTCTTGTTTGTGTTGACTTGTTCCTAAAACATGACTCAGATTACAGTTTCGTGGTACCACTCTGATCACCTTTGTTAACGTTGACCTAAACATTCCGTAAAATAGGCTGTTTAAGCCACCAACTGTACCTTCTCTTTGCCAACTACTATCAAGAAATATAACTGCTTATAATCTTGCCTTTAGAGTTTCTTTTTAGCAAAAAAAGAAATCAGGAGAAAACTTCTGAAATAAATTATTCTGAATTAAATCTTTATACCCTAATGTAGGTGATTTAAGTTGGATGAATTTAATTAAAGATTTTGTGTTGTATTAGTAGAATTGAGCAAAGGAAGCCAAGTAAATTTTTTGATTTGTCCTTTTCCTGATTGTAGAAGACTTTTATTACCAGTGATTTGGCACTAAGGATTACCTTTGAAAGGAAATAAACAGTGCTTCTTTATTCAAAAGAATCTTTTAAAGTAGAATGTAACTTTTATGGCTAAAGTAAGGGTAGTACTCTATTTTATTTGTGAATAATTTAGCATATGTTTATTTTTAGCCTTGGATCTGATTTCCAAGGAGTACCTATATTGTTAAAGACACTTAGAATTGAAAAGTATTTTGAGGTTTTTGAGTGGTACTAAAAGTTGATCTAAGACTTAGCTATGGAAAAGTAATGTATTGGTAGTACAAATGATCATTTTCTTTTCCTTTCTTTCTTTTTTTTTTGCAGTTTTTGGCTGGGGCTGGGTTTGAACCCACCACCTCCGGCATATGGGGCTGGTGCCCTACTCCTTTGAGCCACAGGCGCCGCCCACAAATGATCATTTTTATAGTGGTCAGCATTTTCTTATGGTCACTTTCTGAGAGGATGTCTTACAGTAAGGTGAGACTTGTGTGTCTTTACGATGAGGCAAGATGGTTAGGGAACTGATAAAGTGGATGCACTTTGCAGTTCTTTGTCTTAATGAATTTAATGGCCACTTTGGCTGATGGACCAGTACATACATACACAGTCACGCTTGATTTCTTCTTCCTGAAAAATGGAGTAGATCTCAGTGGCCTGTGCTTTTGCACTCTTTTTCTATAAAATTCAAATTTCCCTTTAGATACATAACCAATTGCAAAGGACTTTTTGTCACATCCAGTCTATTTTAAATTTATCTTTGGAAGTTAAGTGTCACTGGAAATGGTGCATTTGATATCAGAAGGAAAATAACCCATCATATTACTGAAAACTGGTTTTAAATCATGTAGAGTTGCCCTGGATAGATTTAGCTTTGTATCAGCAGCCTGAGAAATGCTGGTAAATATTTAAGCATTAACTTGCAGAAACAAACATGTTTTCTTTTTTTGTTAAATTACTTAATTTTTTAGAGCAGTTTTAGATTCATAGCAAAACTGAGTGGAAAGTACAGAGATTTCCCACAGGTGGCCTACCACCACACATGCATAGCATCCTGTATTATCAATATCTTCCACCAGAGTGGTACATTGGTTATAATTGATGAGTCTACATTGACACATCATTATCATTCAAAGCCCATAGTTTATATTTGGACTCTCATTCACCCTTAGTTTTACACATCCTGTGATTTTGGACAAATGTATAATGACATGTATCTACCATTATAATACCACACAGAGTATTTTCATTGCCTGAAAAATCCTCCATGCTCTACTTGGTCATCCCTCTCTAGTCCTCCACCCTCAATACCTGGCAATCACTGATCTTTGGATTGTGTCCACAGTTTTGCCTTTTCCAGAATGTCATATAGTTGGAATTAGACAGTATATAGCCTTTTCAGATCATCTTCTTTTATTTAGTAATACACTGTTAAGATTCCTCTGTGTCTTTCCAGGACTCAATAGCTCATTTCTTTTTAGCAGTGAATGATATTCCATTGTCTGGATGTACCAGAGTTTGTTCATCCATTCATCTACTGAAGAACATCTTGGTGGTGTCCAGGTTTTGGCAATTATGAATGAAGCTGCTATACACAATTGTATGTAGGTTTTTGTGTGCATGTAAGTTTTCATTTCCTTTGGGTAGGTGTCTAGTATGGTTGCTGGAGTATGATATGGCAAGAGTATACTTAATTCTGTATGAAATTGCTAGACTGTCTTGTAAAGTGGCTGAACCATTGTGCATCCCATCAGCAGTAAATGAGTGTTCTTCATTGGCATTTGGTAGTTTAAGGGTGTGCTATTTAGTTTCCACATTTTTTGGTAATTTCCCCACCCCAGGTTATTATTGACTTCTAGTTTTATTCTTTTGTCCTTGGTGCAATTTTGATATTTTTTAAATTTGTAAAGACTTGTTTTGAAGCCTAACATGTGATCTATTCTGGAGAATGTTCTGTGTGCATTTAAGAAGAAAATGTATTCTTTTGCTGTTGGGTATAAAATTCGGTGTATGTCTATTAAATTTATTTGGTCTATAGCGTTGCTTTATTAATCTTCTGTCTGGAAATTCTGTTATTGAAAGTGGGATGTCCTCTACTACTGATGAATTTTTGTTAATTCAGATCTGTCAATCTTTGCTATATTTCTTCTGATGTTGGGCTCATCTTCATGTTGAAGTGACTCTTTTATTATTATGTGATGATCTTCTTTATCTTTAGAGACAGTTTTTGATTTTGTCTATTGTAATTTGCATGGGATATCTTTTTGTATTTTTTCACGTTCAGTTTTTTGTATTGAATTTTATGGAAGTTTGGGCATATAGCATTTAGTTGGTTTGGTTTTGTTTTCTAATCCATTCAGCCACAATATATGCTTTTATCAGGGAGTTTAGTTCATTTTCATTATGAGTAATTATTGATAAAGAAGGATTTACTATTGCATTTTTATTAATTTTTGTCTTGTGGTTCTCTAGTCTGTCTTTTTTCCATTTTCTGTTATCTTTTGTGATTTATGTTTTTTTTTAAATTGCTAGATTTTGATTTCTTCCTGTACTTCCTTTCTGTAACTAGTTTGAAGATACCAAGGCATTTATGTATCTTGTAACAGTTGATTTGAAGGTGATAAAAACTTGATTTCCTTTGGATACAAGAATTTTCTGCTTTTACTTCTCTTTCTCCCGCATTATAAATGGTATTGATGTACAATTTACAACTATTTACATTAAATATATCTTAGCATAATGTAGTTATAGTTGTTCTTATTTTTTATAGTTTTTAATACTTTTGTCTTTTATCCTTTAAAGTAGAATTATAAATGATATAGCCATTACTGTTAGTCATAAAATAATTTTATTGTTTATATATTTACCATTTCCAGTGAATTTCATATTTATGTTTTCTTGTTGCTGTTTAATGTTTTTATTTCAATGTGAAGAACTCTTTTTAGTATGTCTTATAAATCAGTTAGAGCAGTGTTTAACTCAGCTTTTGTATGTCTTTGAAAGTCTTTGTCATTTCTTCATTTCTTTTTTTTTTTCCCTCTGAGACAAGAGTTTCATTATGTTGCCCTCGGCAGAGTGCTGTGGCATCACAGCTCACAGCAACCTCAAATTCTTGGGCTGAAGTGCTTCTCCTGCCTTAGCCTCCTGAGTAGCTGGGACTACAGGCGCCCACCACAACGCCCAGCTATTTTTTTGGTTGCAGTTGTCATTGTTATTTAGCTGGCCTGGGCTGGGGTTGAACCCACTAGCCTTGGTGAATGTGACCGTGTGGCCAGCACCCCATTCACTGAGCTACAGGTGCCAAGCCTATCATTTCTTCATTTTTGAAGGACAGATTTGTTTGGTATAATATTCTTGATTGACCCATTTTTTCATTCAGTTCTTTTAACATATCATTTCAACCTTTGTGCACTGCAAGGTTTCTGCTGAAAAATCTGCTAATTGCTTTGGAGGGGCCCCTCTATGTAATAAGTCTTTTTTTTTTAACTTAAAATTTTTTTTGTGTGTGCAACTAATGGACAGGTGTTCTACCCATAAATTCTACTTTCTATAAACAATAGGAGCTTTTATAAAGAAAATCAAGACAACAAATTTTAAAAGGAACTAGATTCCCCTGCTTTTAGATCATACTGGGTTAGAAAAATAAAGCTTATTCTACCAGAAATCACAAGTTAGAACTGAGCATTCCCCAAGTGGAAATCATACAGTGCCATTTTCAGGGAAAGATTATTCAGCTTTCATCCCCAACATCCATAACTAGCTTTTAGAACATTTACACCCAACCAAAACAGTTCTGTCTAGGCTTTATGATACAAGGCTATTATGGTCTTGAAAGATGCTAAAAATGGGAAAGACTGATCAAAATAAAAGATATTATTGGAAACTCACAGTCACAAATTGTTAGTTCCTTGCTATATCTCCCGTCTATAAAACATTAATAGAGGGATTATTTACTGTAAAGAAAATTTTATTATTACATATCACTAGTCAGGACTTTTATCCTTTGTTATTACATAAAGGGCCTGTCTAGGGCCATTATCCAAATGGCATGACCATTTTATGCCCACAGTTCACTTCTGTCTTTAGTTATAGACAGCCAGATTTTTAAGAAACATCTTCCTTGTCCACATCCTCTTGTAATTGCTGTATCATTTTCTCTTCTAAATTCCTTCCTTTGCCTGCAAGAGGGGCTAGGATAAATGGATGCTTTGCTTGACTTCCTTGATGTCCTGGACTTTTTGTAGCTCTTTATTTTTTAGTCTGTTCATTATAAATTTAGCTTGGCATTCCTGTTTGATCTCTTCGTTGCATCAATAATTTTATTCCATAGCCCTCTCTGGTATTTGACAGGTTTATTTCTATGTTTTTCAAATTCAAATGAATTATCCACTGTAATCTTTTTACCAGCTGCTTTCTAGAATGCTTTAGTCCACTTGACCTTGTGAGGATTGTGCTTCTCTTTAAAGTTTTTATGACATTTGGATTTACAAAATCTGAACACCTTGCAATTGTTGTGGATGAACATCATGCTGTGGCCCTAATAAGTCATTTTTGTCTTGCTGCTTTCAAAATCCTGTCTTTTTGACGTTTTGATCATGATATGTTTCAGTGTAGGTATCTTTAGATTCATGTAATTGGTGTCATATCTTCCTGGGTATGGATTTGTTTTCTTTCCCTAGGTTTGGGAAGTTTTCAGTCATTATTTATTAGAATAAGTCTTCCACTTTTGTTTTTCTCTTCTCCTTTTATATAGTAGTAAAAGTAGTAGTGAATATGTGTGTGTGTGTTTGTGCATCCACTTTATGCTGTTTCAGAAGTCCCTTAAGCTATCTTTACTCCTTTTATTTCTTTTTGTTCCTCAGCTTGGGTGATTTCCATTAACTCATCTTCTAGTTCTAGTTTGCTGATACTTCTGCTTAATTCAGCCTATTGTTTAATACCTATGTTGAAATTTTCAGTTCAGTTATTATATTCTTCAGCACTACTTTTTTTTTTTTTTTTTTTGAGACAAGAATCTTACTATGTCACTCTTGGTAGAGTGCCATGGCATCACAGCTCACAGCAACCTCAAACTCCTGGGCTCAAGTGATTCTCTTGCCTCAGCCTTCCAAGTAGCTGGGACTTCAGGCACCTACTACAATGCCCAGCTATATTTTTGTTGCAGTTGTCATTGTTGTTTAGCTGGCCTGAGCTGAGTTTGAACCTGCTAGCCTTGGTGTATGTGGACGGTGCCGTAACCACTGTGTTATGGTCACTGCCTTCAGCTCTGCTTTTAATGTACTCTATTTCTTCATTGAAATTTTCAGTTTGTTCATGACCTCAATGAGTATCAATTCTTTTGGATTCTCTGCCAGGTAAATCTCCATTTCATTAGGGTCAGTTTCTAGAAGTCTCTTTCTTTTTTTTCTTTTCTTAAGAGACAAAATCTCATTCTGTCTCCCAGTCTGGAGTACAGTGGCATAATCATAGTTTACTATAATCTTGAACTCCTGGGCTGGAGCAGTGTTCTTACCTCAGGTTCCTGCTTAGCTAGAATTACAGATGGGTGCCTGTATGCCCAGCTAAATATTTAATTTTTATTTTTCTATAGAAATGGGGTCCAGCCTGGCTTCAAACTCTTGGCCTCCTGTGAGCCCCCATGTCTGGACTATATTATTCTTTTATTTGGAATGTATTTACTGGTCTCTTCCTTTTCCTTGACTCTTGTTACTGGTTTCTGTGCATTAGATATGGTAACTGACTTTCCCAATCCTATCAGACTGGACTTGTGTAGGATTTGGACCTTACCCGTCAGTTCAATCAGAATTCAAGGTGCTTCTCAAACCTTTGTGCTTATCTGAACTGCTGTGTTTATTCTCAGTGTTCTCTAGATTAGGGTATGCCAAGTCCTGTTACTACTCTGAGACAAGTGAGGCAGAGCCTACCTCTTAGAAGCAGCCGCAAAAGTTAGGTTGTTAAATGATGTGTTCCAGTTCTCCTGTGTTCTCCAGTCCCTAAGGAGAAACTGGGGGCTGGACTTTATCTTCTGCTTGGTCTATTCTTGTTTGGAACACACACTCTTTCAACCCTTTGCTTTGCTCTTTGTTGCTCCTGAGGGCCCAGCAGATGCCTATTCCATCAGTTATCAGAGATAGGCAGATTAGCTAGAAGCTCGTCTTTATCTCTGGAGCAAGTCAGTAGGAGGAGTTTTGGGGACTACTCATATGCACATCAGTGGTTCCAAAGGACTACATGGATCCCTGCTTTTTCAGTTCTCAGTTGCAGGCTAATTAACAGCTTGTCCTATAGGGTGCAGCTAGAAAAGTTAGGACATTGAGTGTGCAGTCTAGGGAGAAGCTGGGAACCTGGAGTTTTTTGTCTGTTAGTCACTGCTGAGCCTGAGAGGATTGCCATTGGAAGTCATATGTTTAAAAGTTGCCTCTTTGCTCTCAGTGGCTTAGGGAGACTCACAAATGCAGAGCCTGGTCAATTCCCAGAGCTAGGTGATTTAGGAGCCATTATTTTGGGTGGGAGCTATAACAGTTGGGGACTCAATGTATGCATAAGCTCCTTCCAGGGAGAATCTGTAGACCTCATTTTATTGCTGGAGCCAGGTGTGGAGAGAAGGGATCGAGATGCCCATAAGCTCCTTTGGGATCCAGGAGATCTATTGTTTACCTGTCTCATTGGCTCCTAGATGCAGGCTAGTTAGAAGCAAACCCTCAGGCTGCTGGTTGCAAAAGCATTCAGATAAACCCTTTCCATGAAGAAAATAGGAATTAGGAGTTTTTTCCTTTTCCTCTCTGATAGCTGAGGAAGCTCTCACCTGTCCTTTTAAAATCATCTTGTTCTCTGTGACTCAGAATGCTGAGTACCTTCTCTCAGAGCTTGGTGATTTAGGTGCCATTTTTTGGGGGTGAGAATCATAGAAGTTGGAAGGATATGTGTTTGGTTCAAATTCTTCACTCCTCTGAGGAGGAAGTAAGATGGTTGACTAGAGGCCATCAGAGACTCCTGTCCAGAGGGAGAGATATTGGACAGAATGGACTCTGAAGCTCAAGGTGAGGGGCTGAGCTAAGGAAGAAGATAGATAAGAGCAGATCATTTCTGCTGAGGTAAGCTGTGACTCCAAGAAAACAAATTCTAGGTCCAGAGCCCATCGCCAAGAGTACTAGAGACCTCTCCCCCAAGCTGGAGGCTTGCTGTGGGCTCTCTGCAAAGGAGCAGGGAACAAAAGATCTCTTATTTTACCCCATGGGAGAGAGCCGCTAAACACCAGGTCTCTGTCTACAGGGAGGTCCCACATGTGAGCCCAGGCCTCATCCTGCCTGGCATAAAATTGAACAGATATTTTCCCTGCAATTCTGAACTCCCATCCCACCCTTACCCCCTCACCTGGCAGTCTGAAGACCTGCCCCCTGTAGAACTCAGAGTCTTTGGCAATTCTCTGAGGGGCCTGGGTATTATGTGGGCCACTGGACAGCACCATGGAAACAGTGACTAGTGGAAGCTGGGTAGAGTGGAGAGAGAGGGACACACAGGAGAGAGGAACGTGCTGCAACAGTGCACGGTGGGTATTGGCTTTTTTTGTATTTAGACTACTTCTAAGCATTTCTCATCAGGCTGATCTACTGGTGACAAATTCCCTTAGTGTTTGCTTGTCTGGAAAAGACTTTATTTCTCCATCATTCATGAAACTTTATTTTGTAGGGTAACAAACTTTTGGCTGACAGTTACTCTGTTTAAAAGACTAAAGAAGGGACCATGATCTCATCTGTCTTTTGAGACTTCTGTTTAGAAGTTTGCTGTTAGTCTGATGGGTTTATCTTCGTCAGTTACTTGATGCTTCTGTCTCACTCTTACAGGATTTTCTCCTTCATTCTGGTTTTGGCCAGACTAAAGAGTATGTACCTTGGTGATGTTCCATTTGTAGTGAATCTTCCAGGAGTTTGTTGACCTTTTTGTATCTGAATGTTTAAATCTCTAGACAGACTAGAAAAAGAATATTTTCCTTTAATATTCTCTGAAATAGGTTTTCCATGCTTTTTGCTTTTCCTTCTTTCTCGGGTATAACTATGATTCTTTTGTTTTTATGTTGTACATAATCCCATATTTCTTGGAGATTTTGTTCATTTCTCTTAATTTTTGTTTTGCTTTAGTTTTAATTGATTGGGTTAATTTGAAATCCTTGTCTTTAGGCTCTGAAATTCTTCTGTTTGGTTTAGTCTCTTATTAAGACTTTCCACTATATTTTGAAATTCCCTCAATGACTTTCATTTCTAGAAGTTCTGTTATGTTTTTAAAAATTTTCTTATTAATGATTTTTTAAAATTCATGTCCTGAATTATTCTTTTGGTTTTCTTGTGTTCATCTTTAACTTTCTCATCAGTCCCATTGAGATTACTTGTGATCCATAGTTTGAATTCCATATCTGACATTTATAAACTTTCCTTTTGGTTGGATCCATAGTTGGAGAGTTAGTGTGATCTTTTGAGGGCGTTGGGAGAACCTGTTTGCAGAACTGGGTATGATGAGCATAGTATCATTGGGGGTGTATCCCTCCCTACAAGCCAAGGACTGGTTTTCCTGCACCTCACCCACACCACGAGCTCATGCTTGGTAGCAGAGGTGGCTACATCTGCAGCATTGTGTGGTTGAAGGAGGGGAAGTTTCTGTCTCCATGTACCTTCCTGGGATATCCAGCTTTAAATTCTCAAGATGATGCCATAGCAGGCCTATGACCAGAGATGGTAGGACTCTTCTAGGCAAACAGTGTGGACAAAATGCTGGTTGCATCTGCTTGCATTTTTGTCTCACTGCAGCTTATAGTGGGGTAGTGGGAATCGTCCTCCCCTTCTCCTCCTCAGCTGGGTGGGGGCTACAGTTACATCAAGCCTAAACTCAGCCTGAAGGTCGGGCACATCCTGTGTCAAACAAAATTGTGTTTTGGACCTGTGATGAGAAAGTCTAGGGCCCTACCCAAGCAGGCAGCAGGCAGCATGGGTGAGAAACTGTTGAAAATACTATCTGCACACATCTTTCTCACCTGTAGTTGAGCAGGGCAGTAGAGAGTTTTCCAGGTGTGCATGGGAGTATCTGGGCTCCTCTTTCTTTCTTGTGAAATGTGTGGTTACTGCATGTTTGCCCACACTTCCCTGGCATCTAGGCTGTGAGAATGGTGCCAGGCACCAGCTGCTCGAGGCTTGGATGCCTGTGGGACTCTGTGTGGGTTCCTTTTCAGAAAAAATGGCTCTGTGCAATCTCCAAGGAACTCTTTAGATTAGGCCCATGACCTGCATGGGTCAAAGGGTTCTCTTGTAGACAAGATTATAAAAGTTTGTCTTGGAGAGTGGAGCCTTGGGGACTTCTCTTTTACTGTTTCCCCAAGTCCAGAAGCTTCTCCTGGCTGGGCAAGTAGTCCCGATCATCCCTCTCCTTATCTACTTTTGGTGCTTTCTTCACTTCCCTCCTTAATCCTTGCACTCTCACCTAGATGATTGTTTCAGAATGTGAGAATCTGCTTATGCTTACTATTATGGTTCCTGTCTGTGGAGAGGGTACGTGCTACCTGTGTCTGATTAGCTGTCTTCCACAAGTTCTTGAGTATAGAAGAAGAGAACTTTTTCCAGTTTACTTTATTTGCCAACATAACCTTGATAACTAAAGTGCTTATGAGAAAGGAAAATAGAGATCACGTAGGGGTACAAATGCTGAAGTCTTAAACCAAGTATTAATATATTAAATCTAGTGATTAAAAAATAGGACAGTATATCACAATTGAGTTAATTAACAGATTAATGTTATTTATCAAATTAGATGAATAAAGAGGAAAAATCACATGAGTCAATATTTCTAGGAGAAATATGTGATGAAATTTAATAACCAGGCAGATAAAACTTCTTTCTTTATGCTTTCTCATTGATGTGTGGGAGTTCTTTGTGTCTTTTGGATATGGACCTTTCTTTCCAATATAAGAAATCTTTCAGGCTCAGTGCCTGTGGCTCAAGCGGCTAAGGCACCAGCCACATACACCTGAGGTGGCAGGTTCGATCGAATACAGCCCGGGCCCGCCAAACAACAATGATGGCTGTAACCAAAAAATAGCCGGGCGTTGTGGCGGGTGCCTGTAGTCCCAGCTACTTGGGAGGTGGAGGCAGGAGAATCGCTTGAGCCCAGGAGCTGGAGGTTGCTGTGAGCTGTGATGCT
>NW_003852406.1:28729765-28748417 GCF_000181295.1 Otolemur garnettii
GGAGACTCGCTTGAGCCCAGGAGTTGGAGGTTGCTGTGAGCTGTAATGCCACGGCACTCTACCCAGGGGGACAGCTTGAGGCTCTGTCTCAAAAGAAAAAAAAAAAAGGATGGCTGGTTGAGGAGGCCTTGAGGTAGAATATCAGTACTATTTCTTGGTCCTTAGGCTCTTAACATACTATTTCTCAATATCTTACCAAACATTGAAAATTAAAAAAAAAAAACTACAAAAAACAAAAACTAGATCAGGAGGTTATGCTGATTCTTCAGTGAGGAGTATAAAGTAAAAATTATTAATTCCTGAGTCCTTCATTGTAATAGTTTCTTCTTAAAACTTCATATTCTTGGAATGCAATGTTATCTTTTTTGTTTGTTTAAATTAGGAGGTGCTAATGATGCTGGATAACTATGTGAGAGATTTTAAAGCATTGATTGACTGGATCCAACTTCAAGAAAAGCTGGAGAAGACAGATGCTCGCAGCAGGTAATGAGATCCAGTGTTAATGTTTATAGCAGCCCTCAGTAATAATCATTGAAATTGATAATGTACTTAACCTCTGATTGATTCGAAACTTACAAAACATTGGGTGCTGCATTTCTCATTCAGTTCAATAACAAATATTTATTGGATATTTATCAATGGGTATTATTGGGTTTGGCATAGAAATTTAATAGCTGAATATGACATAGTTACTACTCTCATGGAATTTGTATCCTAAGGATGTATTAAAACGTATTGGTATAAAAATAATTATGCTTGTTCAGAGAAGAGCATCTCTTTGGAGGCTAGATCTAGGAAAGACTTCATAGAGAATGCAGAAGAAGTCTTTAAAGGATGTGCTGGATTTTACCAAGTGGTTAGTCTTTTCAGATGAAAGGAATAAATTGAAACAGCTCTGAAAATGAAAGGCGTATTTGAAGTGAAAGTAATATAGGAAAAGGTACAATATTTATTTTTTCTTAATATACTAGGCAACGAGGAAAAATTGATGATTTTTGATTAGGAGACTAACACAAAATCAAAGTTTCTTTAGAAAGATTCATTTGGAATCGGCACACAATATGAGTGCTGTGTGACAGGCTGTAGGACTTTTGTGGTAAGGAGGACAGACACAGTCCCTGTCCTCAATGAAGCATACAGTACATGTTGTGGTCGAATTCGTCTCTTCCAAATTCATATGTTAAACTTAATAACCAGTGTGATAGTATTAAGAGGTGAGGCCTTTGGGGGGGGGGTGATAAAGTCATGAGGGTGGAGCCCTCATAATGGAATAGGGACCTTTTAAAAAGAGGTGGGAGCTTTTTTCCTCTTCTGCTATGTGAGGATACAGCTAGAAGATGCTGTCTGAGGAATGGGGCCTTTACCGGGCATTGAATCTGCTGACACTTTGATCTGGGTCTTCTCAAGACTCTAGAGCTGTAAGAAATAAATTTCTATTTTTCATAAATTATCAAGTTGAAGGGATCTTGTTACAGCAACCTGAGTAGACTAAGTACATTTCTAGCAGGAAGTACATGTGTGCAAAATGTTACTAAGAAGAAATACTGTGTACTCTGCAAATATGAGAAAAAGTACCATCAACCAGTTGCTAAGTCCGGGAAGGCTTCTCTAAGGAACTGACACTGAAGTTGGGATAGAATCCTCAAGTAGAAGTTGGCTAGCCAAAGGGAAAGAGTAATTCTAAATAGAGGTAACAGTTTGTGTGATGCCTTGGAGGTACAAGAGAACACAACATAGTCAGGGAATTTAGAGGTTAGTGGGACAGGAGTGAAAAGAACAAGGGAAAGAGAAGCATGAGCTGAGCCTAGAGAAGGTAGACTGGAACCACATTATGCAGAGATGTGTAGACGTGACAAAGAATTCAGAGTTTATTTTCACCTGATACAGGGTCTTAAAGTAAGGAAGTGACATACTTGGTTTGTATTTCTAGAAGATCATTTTGACTGCAGTGTGGGAAGGTTGAGGTGCAGCAGTATAGTATAGAGATGATGAATAGCGGTAATAGGGAGAGTTGAAAAATATTCTGGAGATAATCAGCTGGTCTTAGTATTATTATTTTCGTTATGTACAAAGGTAAAAGAAGTTTATTATTTAGTTTAGTTTTGACTTATAAGTAAAACCTGAAGCTTTGTGCACTGGGTCAACTCACATGGAAATACAGAGATGCCTTTTTTACCCAGAGAGCCTATGCTCTTTGCCTGGGATTTAACCTTGTTTCAATCTTAGTGGCCTTAAAAGGCCTCTTGTCTCATATTCATGTATCAGCCTTATGAAGGAACCAAGAGAGTGAAGGAATACCAAGAGACCAGTCTAGAGGTTTGGATCCCTAGGAAACCAAATCTAGGGAAAGTATTACATCTTTGTGTCAAGCAATTTTACTCCTGTACTTTGGTAATAACAGGCAATTGGATCTGTGGATGTGCTTTCCTTCCTTGGGTTGAACTAAGCTAAGGGATCATCATACTGATTTGGAACTTCTGGCTATGTTGTTCTTGTGAAGATAAGCAGAGGAAAGGAGGTTGAAAAAAATGGAATAGATTCACAGAGAGAAACAGAGATGAGATAGATCTTGTGTCTTTGAGAGTTTAAGGGTGTTGTTTTAAAGGCTATGCCGGGTCTAATCTTTAAGACCCTTGATTCTAGTCTACTAGTTCCTTACCACTCTCACCCCTTTGGAAGTCTTTGACCTTGCACAATTTAAATCCTGATAGTAAATTTTTATTTTTTTATTTTTTTTGAGACAGAGCTTCAAGCTGTCCCCCTGGGTAGAGTGCCATGGCATTACAGCTCACAGCAACCTCCAACTCCTGGGCTCAAGCAAGTCTCCTGCCTCTGCCTCCCAAGTAGCTGGGACCACAGGCGCCCGCCACAACGCCCAGCCATTTTTTTGTTGCAGCCATCATTGTTGTTTGGCGGGCCTGGGCTGGGGATTCGAACCTGCCACCTTAGGTGTACATGGCTGGCGCCTTAGCCAGTTGAGCTATAGGCGCTGAGCCTTTTTTTTTCATTTTTTAATTTAACTTAATTGAGTTTGTTCTTATGTCAAAAAATGATATATAATGTAAACACTGATGTATTTAAAAAGGTAACTTAATTATTTTTCATCCTTGCAAAATCCAGCCTTTTTTTTTTGGAGACAGAATCTCAAGCTGTTGCCCTGGGTAGAGTGCGGTGGCATCACATCTCATAGTAACCTCAAACTCTTGGGCTTACACGATTCTCCTGCCTTAGCCTCCCAAGTAGCTGGGACTACAGGCACCTGCCACACACCTGGCTATGTTGTTGTTGCATTTGTCACTGTTGTTTTAGCTGGCCTACGCTGGGTTTGAACCTGCCAGCCTAGGTGTAATGTGGCCAGCGCCCTATCCATTGAGCTATGGGTGCCATTGAAATCTAGTCTTCTAGTGGTGGCTGCATTGAGGATTGCATTGAGAAAGATTCAGAAGTCAAATCCAAGATTAACAGAGTAGTTGCCATCTCTGCCCTGTGATCATGGTTCAAAAAGGTACTTGAGGCGAGGTGGCGCCTGTGGCTCAAAGGAGTAAGGTGCCAGCCCCATATGCCGGAGGTGACGGGTTCAAGCCCAGTTCTGGCCAAAAACTGCAAAAAAAAGAAAAGGCTACTTGAGGCTTTTCTTTTTACTTTAACCAATTATCAGTATTTCTCTTTGCCTCATGAGGCAGCTGCCAGATATGGAAATCAACCTTAAATGCTCTGAGATGGTATTATCCATCTTACATTTTTAAAATTATAAATCAAAATTCATTTCAACTGGACTTGGTATTTAAATTTAAGAACTGAAATTATATATTATATAGGAGAAAATATAGACTCTTTGTAAGACAAAGACAGATACTACAAAGGAAAAAAATATTGATTTAATATTGATTCAATAGAAAACAAGCCTTTCTGTATAAAAAATAAAGAGTTAAATTAATAGCAAAATAGTTGCATCACCAGTGCCAGTGGATTTCTACCCATAATATTTGTAATAATAGTAGGAGTAAACTATTGCAAATTAGTCAGAAAATGATGTAAATTCTAGTGGGAAAAATGGGCCAAAGATACCAACATGTAAATCCCAAAAGAAGAAATTCACATTGTTGGTAAAAACATTCAGTTTCTCACTGGTAATGATAATAAACATACATAATTTAAAAAACAAAAACACTGAAATACCATTTTCCAATGAAATTTTTAATACAAGATACCAGCTGTTGGCAAAGCTGAACGGAAATGGAGAGTAAGATGCAAGGAAACCCAGGGAAGTGATAAGGATCTGATGAAGGCATATTGTACCCTGTTAGCTGATTGGTTGGGGGCCAGTTGCGAAGGTGAATAGAAGTTACAGTTCTTAGTTTTCCCAGCAAAGAGGAATGAACTCTTCATGCATCTTCTCTTAAGGGTGATTGAGTAGTATAGGAAGGAGACTTCATGTTTTCCTGTATATTGTTTCACAAACTTTTCCAGAACATCAGACACAAGTAGAATGAATTAGTATCACTGCCTTTTTAATGTTTTTTAGCTGGTCATGTGGAGGTTTGTAAATCATAAATGGTTTATCTGTGTAACCCCATGGCCCTTTTGAAATAAGTAGGGTTCTGATGCTTTATTGCATTGGGTAGAAAATCCTTGACCTTGCTTCATCTGATGGGATGGTAATTTTTTGGTAAGCAATGCTGTGGGGAAAATTTGTGACCTGACTATGTTTTCACTCTCTAAAAACTAAGAGAAAAGATTAGGTCCTCCTGTTTCTCTGTTAATTTAATCTGGTACATGTCTTGAATTGACAGACCAACATCTTTGGCATGGGAAGTAAAGAAGATGTCTCCAGGACGTCATGTGATTCCAAGTCCATCAACAGATAGAATAACTGTAACATCAAATGCTCGACGAAGCTTAAATTTTGGGTGAGATGAACTTAAAAAAAGCTTACTAAGGCTTGCATTACAATTAAACTGTTTTCTGTGGTAATATAGTAGTATAAAACTGATATTCCACTGCAAAAATATCTGTGTTTATGTTAAGCAAAATACTGTGCACATGTGATAACAACCCCTGAGAGGGGAACACTGTGCATTGTTTAGCAATCGCAGGGGAGGCCTCTGACTACCTTGCCAATTTCTGCTAAGTTCTTAGACCTTTCAGGAGGTTTTGCATCAACCCAGTTCCAGAGTATGAGTCTAGGGAGGCATACTCTGATTTGTCCAAGTCAAGTAAAGCAATGTTGCTGCTCACAAACAGGCAGCAAGAATCAGTAGAAGCCTAGAATCCATGGAAAGCTGGCCCCCCAAGGTTCAGGAAAGCTAACCAGATGGATGGAGTCTCAAGATAGCCAGAAGACCCACAAAATACTTGCTCTGGATTTATACACTGGATGCCATTTAGATTTCTGAGTTCAGGTGTTTCAGAACATTCTATGCTAGGGGTATGAAGACAAAGATGTTCTGGACAGTTCCTCCTTATCTCAGGGTATAACATTCTTGGTACATTTTTCCTGACAAGTTCCAAGCTAGAGGGGGAAGAGTTGGATTGACCACATGACCTGTCTTCCTGCATTGTGTATGAATTTGAAATTGTGTGTTTATCTGAATAAAAGTTAAAAATAACCCTCAAACATTAGTGTTTAGTTTTAAGGAAATATAATATATTCAAACATAAGTAGTGATCCAAAGACTAAAATGCATTAACAGTTTCATGATAAGTATTTTGTGACAAAAAGTGGCAATTTCTTTTGCAACATAAAATCTAAATATATATCATGTGTTATATTGTTGTCATACAAAGTACATCTTTTATACATTCACAACGCATCAACACAATTTTATAATTATTGTTTTATGTAGTTGTCTTTTTAATCAGGAGAAGAAAAGAGTTGAAAACAAAAACTGCACTTACATTGTCTTTTATAGTTACCTGTGTAGTTACATTTTCTAGTTCTTTACTGGTGGCCTTTATTTTTTTCATGAGAATTCATTCAATTTCTTGTTGGGAAGGTCTGCTAGTGACAGTTTCTCAGTTTTTATTTATCTGAGAATATTTTCATTTATCCTTTTAGTTAAATTATTTCTAGTACATAGAATTCTTGGTTGACAACTCTTTTCTTTCATCTCTTTGAATGTGTTACTTCATTGCTTTATGGCATCTGTGGTTTCTAATGAGAAATCAGCTGTTATTTATTTATTTATTTGAGACAGAGTCTCACTTTATTGCCCTCAGTAAAGGGCTGTGGTGTCATAGCTCACAGTAACCTCAAACTCTTGGGCTCAAGTGATTCTCTTGCCTCAGCCTCCTGAGCAGTTGGGACTAGAGATGCCTGCCACAATGCCCCGGTCTCGCTCTTGCTCAGGCTGGTCTCAAACTCCTGAGCACCAGCAATCCACCTGGGCCTCCCAGAGTGCTAGGATTACAGGTGTCAACCATCCTGCCTGCCCTCAAATCAGCTATTACTGAGGATCCTTGAATGTGATGCATCACTTCTCCCTTGATGCTTTTAAAATTCTCTGTGTTTGGCTTTTAATTGTTTGACTGTGATGTGTCTATCGATGTGAATCTGAGAATATCTTACTTGGTGTTTGTTGCGTCTCTTGGAAGTGTAGGTTAGTGTTTTTCATTAAATCTGGAAAGATTTGCCCATTGTTTCTTCAAATATTCTTTCTGCCCCTTTCTCTTTCTTCTCTCCTCTGAAAATCCCCCTATACATATGTTAATACTCTTGATGATGTCCCACAGATTTTGAGACTCTGTTCATCTTTCTTTATTCTTTTTTCTTTCTCTTCCATAGATCAGATTATCCCAAATGACCTTTCTTCAGGTTTGCTTGGTATTTTATTCAGCCATGTCAAATCTGTTGTTGAGTCCTACTAGGGATTTTTTAATTTCAGTTATACTTTTCAACCCCAGAATGTCTATGTGATTCTTTATATTTACCTTCTTTTTATTCTTTTTTATTTGGTGAAATTTTATTCTCTTCCTTTCCTCTAGTTCTTCAGACATGGTGTCCTTTTGCTCTTTAAACATCATTATAATAGCTGATATAAAGTTTTTGTCTATTAAGTCCAGTGTCTGGGCTTCTTGTTGCTCTTCTTATAAATGAGGCATACTTTCATTTTTGTTTGTATATATGTGGGGTTTTTTTGAATATTGTTGAAAAGTAGAGTTTTTTTAATCATATTTGTTTTATTTTTTTTATTAAATCATAGCTGTGTACATTAATACAGTCATGGGGTACAGTGTGCTGTTTTCATATACAATTTGAAATATTTTCATCAAACTGGTTAACATAGCCTTCATGTCATTTCTTAGTTATTGTGTTAAGACATTTGTATTCTACATTTAGAAAGATTCACATGTACCCTTATAAGATTTTAAATGATAAAATATGACAGCTTTGGAGATCAGATTGCTACTCTCCCTAGGATTGTTATTATTTTTGTTTTTTGTTGTTGTTACTTTAGTTTAATGATTATCTTGAACAAATTTTTTAGAGTCTGTTATCTTTGTTGTGTGTAGCCACTAAATTCTATGCATAATTATCAATCTCAACTAATGATTTGACAGAGGTTTCTTTAAGTACCTTGAGCTAATGAAACTCTGAATTCCTGCCTGGTTCTGTGTGTCTGTTGGGGGCACTGTCAGTGCTCTGGCAGTTTAAACTCTGCCTTTGTTGTCACTTCCTACTTTCTCAGAGCCTCACCGCCAGTCAGAGGTGAGAGGTTAGGGTCCTCTCCAGTTTCTTAAATGGACATAACCTGTGCGTGTGTGTGGTCTTCTTGATTTCCAGGAGTAAATGCATCTGTTGGAGCTTTTCAAAATCCTCTGTGGAAGTCTCATTCTTTAGAACTTCAGTTTCGAGCTTAGCCCTTTGTTTGCCTCAAATGTTATTACTGCTTCTAATAGTTGTGATATTAAGAAGAAAATGGTGATATTTGTTTTCCACTAAGATCCCTGGGGAAATTTGTTCCCAAGAGATTGAGCCTTAGTGTTTGATATGTAATGTAAGGCTGTTAAGGAGTTTTCTTGGTCAGTTTTCTTCCCTCTGTTAAATTCTGACCTTCTTTGACCTTCTCATTCCATTTCTCCCCATGTCAAAGTTAATGGCTTCCACCTCTTATTACTTCTAACCTTGTATGTAGTTATTTTATTACATTTGCTTTTTTTTTTTTTTCGTGAGTGTGTGTCTGTTTTTTTGCACTTATACTAGGACTTTCTCTAAGGCAAGATCTTTGCTATTATCTCTGTATTCTGAGTGCCTGGCACTATACCTGACACTTCGTAAAAATGTTTATTCAATAGAACCACACTATTGCTTTCAAGTGCATTTATTTAGTTAATAGGTAGTGTTACCTTTGGTTAAGATTGATGGGGTTTGGAATCTTATAATAATTTGACCATACTGGATTTATGAAAATATATACAAAGACAAATATTTGTATGTTGAAGTACCATTTTAGGGGAACTTGCTCTGTAATGCATTGCATTGGTCTGTGGTTCCGAGTATTGTGTAGGACATGGTTTAACACTGTAAGCTTTTAACATACATGTGGTGAAAGTTCTCATACTGGTCTCTATCTAACTTTGTCATTAGGTCTATTTCTCTCAGCTTGCTGGACAATTGTGGCTCTTAGGCTATTTTTAGTATATCTATTTACTTCTGGTATTGCTGGTTGAGTTATGTGTTTACCCCCAATATGGTGATAATTATCAAACTTGGTGTATGCAAGTTATTTTCACAATATTTTAACTTATAATTAAGTAAGCTAGTGAAATATTAGTATAAAAAGAGACATTTTTCTTATGAAAAGTTTAGGTAAAATTTTTTGAAATTTAATAAGTAACAACTGTTAAAATAAAGTTGCTGTCCAGTGAGTAAAAAGGATAACTACAAGTTTGGCAAAATGTTATTTAAGTTAGGAGAATTATACATTAAATTGTTTAATACATGTCATTGAACTTTCATTTCACTTTAAAGGATCCGGAATGGATATTGTTGGTGAGACATCATGCTTCTGTAAGAAATGTGACAGGCTAGGGGAGGTGACTCATGCTCATAGCTCCAGCACTTAGGGATGCTGAGGTGGGAGAATTGTTTGAGGCTAGAACTTTGAGACCTAGTCTGTACAAAAAAATTAGAAAAATTAGCTGGGTGTGGTGGCACATACCTGTATTCCTATCTGCTTGGAAGGCTGAGGGAAGAGGGTTGCTTGAGCCCAGAAGTTTGAAGTTTTAGTGAGCTGTGATGATATACTTCTGTACTCCACTCAGGTAACAGTGAGACCCCCCCCAAAAAAGAAATGTGCACAAAGAAAAAGCCTGTTTTAATAGTACCTATATAAAGATTGACAAATTAATGCACATTTACTAAGCATGTAACACATAACTGTATGATATCTAGGCATAATTTTTTAAAGGATTCTCCCATTTAAGTGAATTTTTCTTTTAAATAATTTTAACAAGTTTGTCTATATTATCTTTATTCATTTTCTTTATTCCCATACTTATGTTTGTTATACTATATAAAATTATTGAAGTATTAGATCAAGTTAAACTTATGAATATAAATTAAATATAAATTTCCATGACAGTGTTTTTTTACATATATAGATATATACACATAGTTAATTTAAAATCGAAATATATTTAGTACATTGAAAATTATTACTTTCATATTTAATTTATTAAATGTACTTGTTTTTCTTCATAGCAGTTCACCAGGCACAGTGGCAGCTCCTCATCTGGCTCCCACAGGTGTCAGTTGGGCTGACAAGGTGAAAGCTCATCATACGGGCTCTCCTGCTTCTTCAGATGGAGTACCTGCCCAGTCTTGTCCAACGATGATAGTACAGAAGCCTTCACGCAAAAATGGCAAGTGACTCTGAATTAGCCTTTTTGTGTTGTAGATAGGTGGCTATATGGAGATATTTATTTAAAGAGATTAGTCCTAATAGAGTGATATATTCATCTCTTTGTGCCATCTTTGTGTTATTAATTTACCATAGTTAAAACCATAAATTAAAAGCTGAGCATAATTACTTCTCAGTACTGAATGATAGCTTATGGAGATCATTATAGTTTCAGATTTGCCCTTTGTAAACTTCAAGGAGAATGATGTCTTTTGTGGATTAGCTTATAAGATCCTTTAGAATTCTTTTGATGTATAGGAGAAAAAAATAGGCTAGCCGATTCTCTGGCAGAATACACTTTTAAGTAGCATGTCACTGCTTCAGCTATTTAATATTTGGTTATTATTTTGGTACTGCAGAGTAGTATTTTATGTTTATCTTTGCTCACGCATCTATTTTCTATTTCATTAGAATAATTAAGGAACATAAATAACTAAAAAGGATATTATTATGAGAGCCTACCCTGAACAATTATTCCATAAGAATTTCTTTTGTAAAATTTTTTTATATGGAAATCTAGAGTGGATTTTTACTCATCTATAGAGGCTGAGATTTTAGAATGATAAGTTTAGGAGAACTTCAGAAACTGCTTTTTCTTCAGAGGATCATCTGAAGAGATGTGGAAGCTTTCAGGTTCAGAAAGAGGTGTTTTATTGCACATATGAAGGATGTTGCTATCTTTGCATTATGGATGTGTTTTATTTTGTTTTTCTATTTTGGTCTCAGTAAGTTGTGTTGGCTTACTTAAAATATTAATCCTTACTTTTTACCCCTGTTTTCTTCATACAAACTGAGTGTAGAAGATTGACAATAGGCAAGAGTTTTTCTCTCCTGGGAAAAGGTAGGAAAATATGGAATCATCAGGCTTAGTTCTGTATCTTGAAAGAATCTGAGAGAAATGTGTTATAAAATCAAATCTGGAAAATAAAGGAGTCATGGTATTAGCATATATCCTTGCTTTGTTCAAAGCATTACTCTCAAATTATTCATGAAAAGCCATTTAGTTAAGATAAAATGATAGATCTTGATTATAACAATACTTAAACCCTTACAATGTTTCTCTTGACTGCTTTGGTCTTCAGTTTTGGAGTTTCAGTGCATGGGTATGCACAGTGAGTTATGGTGTTCTTTGGAAAAAGTAAACTGTTTTTCTTTTGCTCTCCCACCACAACAGTTAATACAGAAGATTTCTGTGATGTCTGGTCACCAAGAAATGTGTGGGAGTTTCTTCCTGCTAAAAACAACTTGTCAAACAGTTCTGTAGCAGACACCAGCTCATTGTCCTCTACTTCAATTCAATTCTGACATTGTTGACTTAGAGACAGCATTGGATCCCACTAGTTGAGGGCTCAATCCCACAAGACTATGTCCCATGTTAGATGCCAGTTTCAAACACCAGATTGTTTTACCCATGTTTGTGATTGACCAGCTGTAAATTAGGGTTCCCCAACACCCCATCTTTGTGTTTGTTTAATTTGCTAGAGTGGCTCACAGAACTCAGGAAAACACATTTGCCAATTTATGAAGGATACTGCAAAAGATACAATGTAGATAGGCATAGGGCAAGGTATTTGGGAAGGGGTACAGAGTTTCCATACCCTCTCTAGGCATGCCATCCTAATAGAAACCTCCAAGTGTTCACTTGTCTGGAAGCTCCCAAATTCATGCCCTTTTTTGGGTTTTTATAGATGCTGTGGTACCTAGGTATGATTGAGTAAACTACTGAAGATCAACCTAACCTTTGGCTCTTCCCCACCCTTCACTCCAAGGAGGTGAGGGTAGGGTGAGGCTGAAAGTCCTAACCTTCTAATACTGCCTTGGTCCAGTGACTAGCCCTCATCCTGAAGCTACTTGAACAGCTGCCATCCACTAGTGAAGTTATTAGCATTCAAAAATATATCTATCACTTTGGAGATTCCAAGGGTTTTAGGAGTATATACCAGGACACTGAGCTATTTGACAATATCACAGGCATATATACTTTAACTAAAAATAACAATACTACATATAGTATCTGTCAGGGGGCTATGAAGACCCCAACCCCAGTTCACGCTTTTTCTGGGTGCCACTAGGAAGCAGCCTCCAGAATTTGAAAGTACTTTGACTCTGCTGGCACAAAGTATAAACTAAGCAGCAGCAGTAGAAGCAGCAGCAGAGCTTTGCAAAAAGAGGAAGTCAGGCAGCAGTGGCAATTTAACAGAAAAGTTTAATTCTTTTAAGCAAATAGAAGACACTTTAGGTTTTAAGCAGTTAGATCTCACCTGAAAGGAACGTCTGGGTCTTTTCCTCGAGAATAAAGGAAAAGGAAGGAAAAAGGCAAACATTTTCCCTTGTATTTTTATTCCCTAATTCCTAGCCTTGTTCTACCCACTTCTGATGTTTCTACATTTCTTAATTCATGTTTATGCATTTCTATTACTTAAGGTTTTTTTTTGTTTGTTTGTTTTGTTTTTTTGCACTTTTTTGCCGGGGCTGGGTTTGAACCCACCACCTCCGGTATATGGGATGGGGCTGGAGCCTTACTCCTTTGAGCCACAGGTGCCGCCCCTTACTTAAGGTTTTGATCAAGCTGACTCCACACTATCAACTGACTTTTCTTTGGAAAGCCTTCAAGATATTAATAGGGAATTGATTAATCATGGGATAGTGACTAACTTCTTTAAAAAAAAATTCTTATTGATTAATCCCTCTATAGGGGCCTTAGGTGTTGAACAGTTTCTGAATTTTAAAACTTTCTAACTGCAACTTTAGCTAGCTCTGCTTGTAGTAGTCCACAATAGTTTATTTTCCATACCCTGTTCATGTCTAAGCTAAGGGACTGTCTAAGTTTTTTCTCTTCCCCTTTTAATTAGTTTCTTTTTCCTTCTCTCACCCTGTTCCCTGTCCCTAACAATATCTAAGTATATAATTATGTGTTAGAAAAAA
The DNA here is from genome assembly GCF_000181295.1 of Otolemur garnettii. Taxonomy (NCBI): domain Eukaryota; kingdom Metazoa; phylum Chordata; class Mammalia; order Primates; family Galagidae; genus Otolemur; species Otolemur garnettii. Next base: position 28,742,593 of record NW_003852406.1, read on the forward strand.
AACAATCTATCTTTCTCTCTCTCTTTTTCTTCTCCCCCTACCTTCTCTTTCCCTCCCTTCCCCTTCTCCTCCACTCCTCAGAGTTTAACTCTTTTGCCCCTGGTAGAGTGCTATGGCATCAGCCTAGCTCACAGCAACCTCAGACCCTTGGGTTCAAGTGATCCTCCTGCCTCAGCCTCCCATAGCTGTGACTACAGGTGCCTGCCACAACATCTGGCTTATTTTTCTTTACTTTTTTTTTTTTTTTTTTAGTAGAGAATTTCTTGCTCTTATTCAGGCTGTTCTTGAACTCCTGAGCCTAAGCAGTCCTCCCACCTTGGCCTCCTAGAGTGCTAGGCTTACAGGCATGTGCCACCACACCTAGCCACAAAAAAATATTTCTAGTTAAAGATGACAGAATACCATATACATTTAATTTACTTTTCCCCAAACCCAGCTAAAATGGTATAAAAAGATTCAAAAATTTAGACTTAATAGCTGGGCATTGTGGTGGGCGCCTGTAGTCCCAGCTACTTTGGAGGCTGAGGGTAAAGAATCACTTAAGCCCAGGAGTTTGAGGTTGCTGTGAGCTGTGATGCCACAGCACTCTACTAAGGGTGACATAGTGAGACTCTGTCTCAAAAACAAAAACAAACAAGCAAAAATTAGACTTAGGAGAAAAGATGATATGAACAAATTTTTTGAAGTTGGAAAGGAAAAAGACCAATGATAACTGATAAAATTTGAGTATGCTAGTTGAAACCTAAGCTAAAAAGAGAAGACAAAACTAAAAAACAATTCAGTTTGTTTCATGAAACTCCTATGTGATCAAAACATTGGTGGGAGCAGGTATCTCTGGATGTGATGGTAAAGTAAGGGTGGTACTTCTGCATTTAATCTCCCTAATCCTCCTTTTCTCCCTCTTTCTCAACTGAATAGTAGTATGGCTATACTTCCTTTATGCCAGTAGAATATTGGAGGTTTATGTTCTCGAGAAGGTAAAAAAGATGGTATTTGACTTGTGGTCTGCCACCTACCTTGAAAGATGGAAGTGCTGTATTAAAAACATGCAATTAAGTGAAAGACTCTATATAGATAATTTTGGGATCTTCCACCTCCAGTCTTCTCTCCCACTGAACTTCTGGGTTTCCAGATCAAGAAAATCCACACCGAAGGAACATGTTCAGATTTGATATAGGTTGTGAGATATTGGTCTGCAAGGCTAATACTATAATTAGATTATAATTGGCATCTTAGGAGAACTTGGTGATCTGAAACCAGATTGTGGGCTCTGGTAGATTTTCTGCCAAGTTTTTTTTTTTTGAAGTGGAGCCTCAAGCTATCCCCCTGGGTAGAGTGCCATGGCATCACGCTCACAGCAACCTCCAACTCCTGGGCTCAAGCGAGTCTCCTGCCTCAGCCTCCCAAGTAGCTGGGACTACAGGTGCCCGCCACAGTGCCCAGCCATTTTTTGGTTGCAGCCATCATTGTTGTTTGGTGGGTCCGGGCTAGGGATTCGAACCTGCCACCTTAGGTGTACGTGGCTGGCGCCTTAGCCGCTTGAGCCACAGGCGCCAAGCCTTCTGCCAAGTTTTGTGCCAAGAAATTTCTCGTATCACAGTGTTTTTATGCCATTGCCACTCTTAAGTGGTGGAGTTTGTTACTTTCTCCTTGAATCTCTAATTGGTCCTGTGACCTAATAATCAGTAGAATATAATAGGAGTGATAGCTTCCCTGTTGAGGCCTTAAGAAGTCTTGCAGCTTTCATTTTCTCCTTTTTGAAAGCCCCATGACATTTAAAGAAGCCTAGGATAGACCACTGAAAACGAGAGACCCTGTGAAGAGAAAAGGCCATAAGAAGGAGAAGTGAGATATTTCAGCCAAAAGCCAGTACCAAGCTTTCAGTTATGTGATAAAGTCATCATGGATGGATATTGTTTGACTTCAGTTGAATCATTCTAGCTGACACTATGTGGAGAAGTGAGGATACATTCCACAGAGCACTGCTTAGATTTCTGACTCAAAGATATTTGTGGAAATAAAATGGTTACTGTTTAAAATTGGATATGATGATCACTGAGAATTTCCTCAAATTGTTGAAAGTCATCAAGTAGTCTCAGGTTCAAGATGCACTTTCAACAGTAGTAGGTAATGGGAATATCTAGTATTTGGATAACTTAAGGAATGATGTATAAAAGAACAGCCAGGTACAGTGGCTCATGTATGTAATCCTAGCACTTTGGGAAGTGAGGTGAGAGGATTGCTCAAAGCCCAGGAGTTTGAGACCAGTATGGACAACATAGTGAGTCTGTCTCTACCCTGCTGAAAAAACAAAACAAAACAACAAAGAAATGTGGTGGCTCGTAGCCCTAACTACTAAGGTGACTGAGCCCAGGAATTCAAGGTTATAGTAGCTATGATTATGCCACTGCACACTAGCTTGGGTGACAGAGTGAGACTCTCTCCCTAAATAGAAGAAGAAAAAAAAGAGGAAACCCTGAAAGATATAATTAAATAAAGGTTATTTCCTACAACTGAAGGGTATAAGTTTTTAGGCCAAATGGGCCAGTTAAGTGCCCAATAAAAATTGATGAAAATAGAGATGACATCAAAGCATGTTAGGAAATTTCTGATTGCTACAGAAGATGAGATACTTTAATGATTAGAGAAAATAATAAGTTTGTGTACAGATGACCAAGAATCAGAATGGCACCTACTTTTTCAAAAATGTCACTAGAAGCCATAAGAAAATTAGTCTTCAAAATTCTGAAGAGAAATAATTGCTAGTCTAAAATTTATATTTCTAACCAAATTATCCATTAGAAGTGAGACTAAAGGTACTTTCAAATATGCAAGGCCTCAACAAGTTTTTACTTCATAGGGACCCAATCACTATTAGAGAGAACGAGCACAGAAGAGAGGAAAAGGCAGTAAGTCTATAATGGTAATCCCAGGATGAGATATATGTATATTTTTTATTATTATTAAATGATAACTATGTACATTAATGCAGTTCTGGGGTACAGTGTGGTGTTTTCATATATAATTTGAAATATTTTCATCAATCTGGTTAACATAGCCTTCATGTCATTTTCTTAGTTATTGTGTTAAGACAATCATATTCTACTCTTAGATTCACTTGTACCCTTGTAAGATAAACCATAGAAGTGATCCCTCCAATTACCTTCCCTCCACCCATTCCCCTCATAGTGAGACTCCATCTTTATAAAAATATAATTAAAAATGTAGTTGACGGGAGGTGCCTGTGCCTCAGTGAGTAGGGTGTCAGCCCCATATACCGAGGGTGGAGGGTTCAAACCCGGCCCCGGCTGAACTGCAACAAAAAATAGCCAGGCGTTGTGGCAGGCACCTGTAGTCCCAGCTACTCTGGAGGCTGAGGCAAGGGAATCGGGTAAGCTCGGGAGTTGGAGGTTGCTGTGAGCTGTGTGGATACCACAGCACTCTACCAAGGGTGATAAAGTGAGACTCTCTCTCTACAAAAAAACAATGTTGGTGGCATGTGTCTTTATTGCTACTTGGGAAGCTGAGGCAGGAGGATCGCTTGTGTCCAGGAGTTCAAGTTTACAGTGACCTATGATTGGGCCACTGCATTCCAGCCTAAGTGACAGAGCAAGACCATATCTCTTTAAAAAAAATCAACTCAAAACTGAGTACCCTCCATTTATTATTAGACAAAATAGACAAAGTAGGCAAGAACCTTTTTCTAGGGAGATATTTTTTAAAGATTAAAGGGTAAATTCAATGGGAAAAATTTATAAAGTGGCAATTCATTAGAAAGAATTCTAAATTTATGTGTATCTAACATAACTTGAAAAGTATATGAATCAAAAATTAATAAAACTGAAGGGAAATACTGAGAAATCTTTTGGGAAACCTTGTCTCAACAATAATACAAGTTGATAAAATTCAGTGAACTTCACATAATCAACATGTCTAACAAATAAAGCGTAGTTTTTTCATTCTTTTTCTTTTAATGCTTCAATTTGCATATTTTTTACTAAGGTGTATTCTGGTCCACTAATCCTCTACTCTGTGTGTCTAATCTGCTGTTAAGGCAGTCTATTAAATTGGTATTTGATGTTATTTATCAGTTCTGGAATTGCCATTTGACCATTAAAATGTAGTTTCCAATATCTGCTGGAAGTCTCCATCTTTACAGATTTTCTTGAACATATTTATCATAGCTACTTTAAAACATCTATGTCTGCTAAAATACAGTATCTGGAATACCTGTAACTTTACTTTAAACACATTTTTTTTGTGTGTGTGAGGTTTCAGTTATTCAAGCTAGTTTTTTTATTTTTACCATGCCTCACAGTCTGATACTACTGATTAAATCTTGTAAGTCTCCTTTCAAAAGAACTTTTTTTTTGGTTTAGCAAGATGATAGACCACAGATTACCCTAATCCTCTCAAGGTTTGGTTTAAGATTTTGTTAAGGTCGATGTGTTGTGTTTTGTTCTTTTTCCTTTTGGGGTCTCAAATGAAAAGCTGGGGTGTTTGCCAAGACCACTAAATTCCCAGATTGTAAATTCTGTCTCCTCATCACTGTATACCTGCTGCAATATCTGTTTAGCACTTTAGCTTTCCAACTGCTCCTAGGTTTCTTGGAGTCCTGCCCTTTGTGTGCAAACATTAGCTGTTGTCAGACTTCTTGAGGATAGATTGAATCCAGATGTTTTGGCTTATTTACCTGCAGTTTCCTCCCATGCCCTCCAAGATTTTTGCCCCTGAAGTCCCAGTTTCTGTAGATTCCCTGAATCCAATATCTATTTCAACTCTTGGAAATGCTGGTTTCTGCTAGGACTTTTTTTGTACTCTGAATTCCACTTATCTTCAGGGAAAATGCTGGGGTGAATGTGGATATCATATTGTTATCATTCCTTTTCTAAAAAATTGTAGTTTCTTGAGACTTGCCCATGTTGGTTGCTTTCCAATGCTGTTAAATAGTTTATTTATATATTGTCTAGTTTTATAGTTATTCTTGGCAGGAAGAGGGTCTGTTAATATAAGCTACTTTGTCATGGCTAGCACAGTCAGTTCAAATACATATTCAAGCACATACGGACCACATTTACCAAAATTGAAACATGCTGGGCCATTAGATATGTCTCATAAAATTCCAGGAGATTTTGATGATTCCCACTAATCACAGTGGGATTAAATTAGACATCAATTACAAACATATAGCTATATAATTCCCAAAGTTTTAAAATTTTGGAAAATACTTTGCATACGTGGAATTAGAGAAGACAGCACAATGAAAATCAGAAAAATTGAATTGAATGAAAATGAACATTGTGAGATTAGGGTAAAGCTGTACTTTGAGGAAAATTTCTAGCCTCAATTATATTTAGAGAACTCAATTATATTATTCTTAGAGAAGAAAAGCTAAAATCTACTTTTTGTTCATCTCACCAAGTTAGAAAAGAACAGCAAGTTAAAACCAAAGAACACAGAAGGAAATAAAACATATAAATAAGAACAGAGAAAATCAATAAAGTCAAAAAGTAGGTCTTCAAATCAATTAATAAAATTAACAGACTTCTAGTTATACCGTACTGATCAAGTAAAAGAAGACACTAGGTGTAATTCCAGGAATTAAATAGAGGATGTTGCTAGAGATCTCACAGATATTAAAAAAGATAAGAGGATTTTATAAGCAATATTATATACTAAATTTAGAAATACAGAGGAAATTGATAAATTCCTTGCACAACACAACTTTAACATTTGCATTGTAAGAATTATGAAAACGCCTGTGGCTCAAGCAGCTGAGGCACCAGCCACATACACCAGAGCTGGTGGGTTAGAATCCAGCCCAG
>NW_003852406.1:28748773-28757595 GCF_000181295.1 Otolemur garnettii
CAGCTCACAGTAACCTCTAACTCCTGGCTTAGGTGATTCTCTTGCCTCAGCCTCCTGAGTAGCTGGGACCACAGGTGCCTGCCACAATGCCTGGCAATTTTTTTTTTTTTTTTTTTGGTTGCAGTTTGGCTGGGGCTGGGCCTGAACCCGTCACCTTTGGTATATGGGGCTGGCACCCTACCCACTGAGCGACAAGGCTACCCTTTGTTTTTTTTTGGGACAGAGTCTCACAATGTTGCCTTCAGTAGAGCTCTATGGCATCACAGCTCACAGCAACCTCAAACTCTTGGGCTTAAGTGATTCTCTTGCCTCAGCCTCCCAAGTGGCTTGGACTACAGGCACCCATCACAATGCCCAGCTGTTTTTTGTTGCAGTTGTCATTGCTGGTTAGCTGGCCTGGGCCAGGTTCGAGCTCTCCAGCCTTGGTGTATGTGGCTTGCGCCATAACCACTGTGCTATGGATACAGAGTTGATATGTAAGTATTTTTTAAACATGTGAATTTATAATTAAAAAATTTTTATGAAGAAAATTCTAGATAAGAATAGCTTCATCTATGAATTCTTCCAAACTTTTAAGACAAAAAATAACATAAATCTTATAGAAACCTTTCCTAAGGATAAAGATCATGTTGTTTTATGATGCTAACATAATCTTAGTATCAAAACTGAACAAGAAAATTACAATAAAGCAGTATTATCTTTTAAACATTGTTGAAAACATAAATGTATTAAATACATCAATAAATAAAAATAATAATATTTTACTATCAAGTTGGTATTCTTCTAGGTGCTCTGCAATTACTGATTGTATTGACCTGAATTTAGAACAACTTTGTTAATGGCATTTGTGAAGTTTAAAAAAATGTACACGTATAAAAGCTATGAAATTAAATATAATTTTCAGTTTTGTACACCTCTAACGTTGTTCTAAGTAGTAGAAGTTCTCTGACAGTTTAATTGCTTGATTTGCTATTCTTAAACATTGTTTATTATAGGAATAATTTTTATTTTATTTTATTTTATTTTATTTTTTGAGACAGAGCCTCAAGCTGTCCCCCTGGATATAAAGCTCACAACAACCTCTAACTCCTGGGCTTAAGCGAGTCTCCTGCCTCAGCCTCCCAAGTAGCTGGGACCACAGGTGCCCACCATAATGCCCGGCTATTTTTTTTTGTTGCAGCCATCATTGTTGTTTGGTGGGCCCGGGCTGGATTCGAACATGCCACCTTAGGTGTATGTGGCTGGCGCCTTAGCCACTTGAGCCACAGGCGCTGAGCCGGAATAATTTTTCAATGTAGTTTTCACTAAAGATTTATTAAAAATGTAGATTGTATATAACTACTTTTTCAGTTTCTGAGAGACCTAAGTTACAGTTTCTATTTTGATATGCCTGTCTTTTGATTTGCTTCAAACATTATTTCAAGTTTTAAAATTACAAGATAGTGTTTGTGTTGGCCTTTTTATTGGTTAATGGATTATATCCAAGTTTTAAGCAGTATTTCTTCCTATAAGGAAGCTTTCAAAGAGGTGTTTTTTCTTTCCTTTAAAAAGTAAAGTTATTAAGAGTGGGCCATTTAAATTAACTGGAAACTGGCTCTGTACAGTGGTTAGGGCACTGGTCACATGCACCACGACTGACGGGTTCAAACCCGGCCTGGGCCTGCTAAACAACAATGACAACTACAACAACAACAAATAGCCGGGAGTTGTGGCAGGTGCCTGTAGTCCCAGCTACTTGAGAGGCTGAGGCAAGATAATCATTTTCCACATGTTTATTTTTAGAATATACAAATGCAGTGGACTTTTTGTGAGTTAGTCTTATATTCTGCAACTTTACTAAACTAATGTAATAATTCCTGGCATTCTTATGTATATTCCTTGGGATTTTCTAATAGGTAATCATGTCATCTGAAAATAGGGAGAATTTAATGTCTTCCTTTCATATATATGCATATACAAATATATATATATATTTTAGAACTGTCTCTAGAACATTAAGTACTACATTAAGTAGGTGTGGTGAGAGGAGTCTCATCTTGCCTTTTCAGACCTAGGGGAAAGTACTCAGGGTTGCCCTATTAAGTATGATGTTAGCTGTAGATTTTTGTGGATCTTCTTTATCAATGGGGTACGTTTTTCCTCTTTCATAGTTTAATGAGAGTTTTTATTGTGAGTGGAGATTTGATTTTGTGAAATACTTTTTTTGTATCTGATATGATCATATCATTTTTCTTGTTTAGCTTAGTGACAGTGGTGGATTATGTTTGTTGATTTTTGAATGGTGAACCAGCTTGCATACCTGAAATAAATTTTTTTGTCATGGTTTATAATTATTCTTATGCACTGTTACTATATTTGATATGCTGAAGATTTTTGCCCTTATGTTCACAAGAGATTTTATTTTAATTTTTTTGTTTATTTATTTTTTTAAAGAGATTTTAAACAGAGTTTTTTTAAAAGAGATTTTTAAAGAGAGTTTTTTTTAAAGAGATTTTTAAAGAGAGTTTTTTATTTTCTTGGAGACTGTCTTGTCTATTTCCCAGGCTATATAGAGTGCAGTGTCATCATAGTTCACTATACCCTCAAACTTACATGCTTAAGCCATCTTCCTGCCTCAGCCTCTCAAGTAGCTGGACTACAGGTTTTTATATTTTTTTTGTAGAGATGGGGTCTTGGTTTTGCTCAGGCTAGTCTCAAGCTCCTGGCCTCAAGCATTACTCTCCTCTTATCCTCCCAAAGTGTTAGGATTGCAGGCTACTGCACCTCACCCTGGTAATACTCCTTTTAAAAATATTTCAAATTATATATAAAATCAGCACACTGTACCTCATGACTGCATTAATGTACACAGCTATGATTTTATAAAAAAAAAACAATAAAAGTAAAAAAAATATGTAAATATATATGTATATATATACATTTATTTATATTTATAAAAAAACAATAAACAGTTAAAAAAATATATATCTTTAGTAAAATTTGCCAGAGAAACCATCTGGGTTTGGAGAGTTCTCTTTAGGAAGCTTTTAATTTTTATATCCACTTTCTTTACCAGTTACAGAGCTATTCAGATTGGTTTTTTTATATTGGTTGAGTTTGGTAGCTTGTGATTTTTGTGGAGTCAATCATTTATTACATGTTGTTGAACTTATTGTCATAAAGTTATTTGAAGTTATTCTTTCTCATACTTTTTATAGCCTTATGATCTGTAGTGATGTTCCTGATGTGATTTTTTTATCTTTGCCAGTCTTGGCAAACTCAAGAGAAGTATAGTTAATTATATTGATGGCCCTAGCTTAAGTGATTTTTCAACTTAATGATGGTGGGAAAGTGTTATGCATACAATAGAAACTGTACTTTTTAAGTACCATATGACCATACTCATAAAATTGAAATTGTTTTTCACTGTCAGTGCATTATTCAATAAATTACATGAGATAGTCAGTACTTTATTATATTAATTACATTAATAAAATAGGCTTTATAAAATACATTACATTATGAATTAATGTATTAATTACATTAATAAAATAGGCTTTATAAAATACACATACTAGGTAATTTTGTCCAAGTGTAGCTAATGTGTTTTGAGCATGTTTAAAATAGGCTCAGGTAAGCTATGATGCTTGGTAAGGCAGGTGTGTTAAATAAATTAGGAGCATGGATACCAGAACCTGTGTGCCTGGACTTGCATCTTGGCTTATCTTTACCAGGTATGTGATCTTAAGGCAAATTCCTTAACTTCTTTGTTTCAGTTTCCTCGTTGATAAAATGGGGATGTTAGTACTGATCTTCTAGGGTTGTGAAAATTTTGGAGTTATTATATGTATACATAAAGAGCTTAGAACAGAGTTTTCAGGTAATAGTCTATTTAAATTTTTATTATTACTGATTGATTATATAGCCTTAAGTCAGTTTTAGTCTGAATTACAATTTTGTCATTTGTAAAATAGTGATAATTATATGTATTAATATTTAAGTGTATATATAAAAATATATCTTGCACAATACCTACTGTCATGTTTCTGTATTTTTATATTTAATGGGAAATTAAATTGGACAATGTTTTTATACATAGGTTTCCAAATATTTTTATCATCTAAAGAAATCTTGATTTATTTTCCTTCTTTAAATGCATAGAACGGAAAGATGCTGAAGGATGGGAGACTGTTCAGAGAGGAAGGCCTGTTCGTTCTAGATCAACAGCTGTGATACCGAAGGTTTCATTAGCAGCTGAAGCCCTAAGGTCAAAGGATGACAGTGATAAAGAAAATGTGTGTGTTTTACCTGATAGCAGCATACAGAAAGGTGAATTTGTTGGAGATGGACCTTCTAATACTATAGAATCTCGTCCCAAAGACTCATTACACTCTTGTGACCATCCTCTTGCTGAAAGAACCCAGGTAGTACATTTGGAAAATTTACTGCCATTTTCAAAGGGATATGTGTGTGTTGGAATATTTTACTTTTCTATTTCATTTAAAACTTTTTACTGTAAAAAACTAATACTTGCCACATTTTTTTTCTTTTCTCACACCACATGTCACACATACATATGCTAATCATTTGAGAGTCATGTACAAACATTATAATCAGTCATTAAGTATTAGAGCATATATAAAGAACAAAGAAATTCTTTCCCCAACCACATCATAATTACAAAATTTAGGGAATTTTATATTTATAGAACATTATCTAATTTATAGTCTGTATTTAAAATTTTCGAGTTGTCCCATTAATTTCTTCATTGTTCCCCCCCCCCCAAAACACGATACACCCAGGATTACATAGTATATTTGGTTTCGTCTCTTCAATATGTTTCATTGGAGACAGTTCCTCAGCCTCATCTTTGTCTTTCATGACATCAGTAGTTTTGAATAATATATTGCAGGGTTTTTTTTGTACAATATTCTTTGTTTATAATTCAGTGTTTTTTATGCATTTTTGACAAGACTAAAGTAATCATCTTCAAGGTCACTTCTAAAGGCATGTATGAGGTTTGTAGTTAATCTTGATTACTTGCTTAAGGTGGTATCTTTCTGCTTCATTTAGAGTGTTGTTAAAATTGGCAATGGAATTTTGAGCTTATTCTTCTTTTACTTCAGGTAAACTGAGCGAGGACTATTTGCTAGTAGTTAATATAATTTTTTAAAGTTAATATTTCCAGTATTTTTTGTTTTAGTACAGTTGAAGTTTATTTTATTTATTTGAAGAATTAGCATATCATTTTGAATCAGTGTTTTTCAACTTTTTTTTATCTCAAGTCACACTTGAACCTATAGTTAAACTTCTATGGCACACTTATTATGTTGTTCAAAAATAAAAAGAGTTAAACAAGACTATACTTATTGTGCTTTGTAAGTCTTTTGAAAATAATTTAATTAATCTTTACAAATTTTCACAGTACACATAAGATTGTGCCGCAGCACACTGATTGAAAATCATTGCTTTAGATACTTGTTCATACAAAGGTTCATGTTCAGTTGGTATAATTTTATGTAACATGACTAATGAATTACAGGAGATAGTTTTTGGTATAGTATAAATGCTAAATAAATTGTGAAATAATTGCAATGTTTTCAGGCTGGAATAATATCTGCTTTTAAAAAATGTGTTTTTTTAAAATCTGTGGTATTCCCTCCAACTCCATAATGTTCCTCAATTTCTCCGTTGATGATAATGGCTCTAAATCCTACACTGTTCCAAATGTTCTAGAAATCTGTAATGTGTATTTTATACCCATCTGAGATTGCAAGCTCATTGTGGGAAGTATTTTATGTTGCTTTTAAATTTCCCACAATATTGAACAGACTTACAGGTACATAGGAAGTAATTAGTATATATTTGTTAAATGTAACTTTAAGAAAGTCTTTAATGTAAATAAGCCTCGTTAAAAATAGTGAAGAAATCATTTTTTATGTCACTCAACCATCTAGAATTTTTGCTGATTGTTTTAGCTAAAAATATAACTTAATATGGAAAGTGTCTGGATTTTGTATAGTGAATAAATTTATATGATATTGGAATTTCATATAATTAAACTATTACTAAAATATTTCAGGATAAAAGTTCACTGCTGGTGGTAGCCAAGCTGATGATAATATTTTTTTTTCTCTACTATCATTCTAAAAAATGGAATTAGCATATTTATGTCTTTTTTCTACATTACTTTATAGTTTTGCTTTGATTTTGTTATACAAACGATATTGAGTTTTTAATAAACAGGGTTGACTATATCATACACATTAGTAATGCTAATATAAATATTGCCAAGAAGATTATAAACCATGGTGACTGACATATACATAATGTTGATAGCAATATCAACAATGTGATACAATTTAAATAATGCTTATGCTAAAATCAACACTTCAGGACACTTTTAAGTTTCGACCAATGGCAAAATTTTTAAAGTAGTTTATAAGATGTGGCCAAGTTTAATATTTGTGTAAATAATCAAACTGGGGGTTTTATAGCCATTGCAGTGTTTATCTAATGTTTATTTAAGAAGTGATGTGAATTTTAAATTCATAATTTTAGATTTTCATTTTTTGACTTGAAGTATAATTGGAAAATGCAGCACCATTCTTTCCCTACTCTGTTAGTGAAAATAAAGGCTTGATTCTATTTACTAAATTAGAAAGTTTTTAATAAAATGAGTATTTTATTAAAATGGGTATGTTTAGCATAAGTCAGTGTGCTCTTAGATCTATACACTTAGTTACGCTTTTTTCTTTTAGGTCTGAGAATTGGTATCATATTAATCTTTATTGAAGATACTTTGAGATCATGTTAGTATTATCTGAAATTTTATATTTTTGAGTAAAATGCCCTCAAAATACATTTTGGTAAAAAATGATTTGAGGATGTTTTTGAAATTGCTGATTATCCTCATTTGATATTAAGCAGTCTTTGAAAAGATTATGTAAACACCTTTAGTTATATGAATATAATACAAATTATCATATTTGTGACTAGATTTCCTTTGTGAGGGGTATAAAATACTCATGAATTGGCCTGCTAAATGAAAATAGAATTACAGTAATATTGCTTAATTTCTTTTTTTTGAGACAGAGTCTCACTGTGTCACCCTCAGTAGAGTGCTATTGCATCACAGCTCACAGCAGCCTCAAACTCTTGGGCTCAAGTGATTCTGTTGCCTCAGCCCTTCAAGTAGCTGGGACTACCGGCGCCCATCAGCTCCGGTGTATGTGGCTGGCGCCCTAGCTGCTGAGCTACAGGTGCCGAGCTATATTGCTTAATTTCTTAAAGTACTTAAGACAATTCCTAGTGTCTAGTGAGCATGCAAATAAAATTTGTGCTGCTTTATGGTTTCTTTCCTTTTGTTATTCTTGAAACATACAAAAAAGATGAGTGAAATATCTGTTATCCAGTAGTTGGGAGTTTAATCAGAATTAGCTCTTGTATAGTGAAATAGCTAGTGAGTATTTTTAATTATCTTTGATTCTATAAATATGTTTTGTTAGTTTGCAGTGAGTACATTGGATGATGTCAAGAATTCTGGCACTAGTGATGACAATTCTGCGCCAACTTCTGAAATACTTGCTCTTCACATTGATACAGAGTGTGTTTCAATTACTCAGCAAGCCGTCCCACCTCCTATGCAAAGAAATGAAGACAAATTTCCAGTAGAGAAAGCAAGAATAGAAAATGAAATGGACCCTTCAGATATTTCAAATGTGAGTGCTGCTAACTTGGTAAGAACAACTTATCAGAATTCTGAGTAAATATATGTAAGAGACGTGAACTCCAATAGTAATAACTTCTGTTATTTCTTTATACTTTGCAAAGTGAAGTTTTCCATGTAACATCTAGTATTCTGAAAGATGGGAAATGGTGTCTGTTAGACTTAGTTTTAAAAACTTTCTTAACAGAATACTATGTATAACTACTGTCATTTGCTTGAAGTTAGTTTCTAAGTTGAGATTAATTTACTATCCCTGTTCCAGAGTCTCTAAAAATGCATTAATTTGTGATTATTTATAGGTTTATGCTTTTGGATGACTACTTATTTCTGCTCATCTCTTCCTATTGCTCATTTTAGTATTAAGGTACTTGACCTGGGATAATCCAGAATAGGTTGTGCTAGCTTTGTTTAAGTACCTTCCAAAGAAATAGGCACATTTAAAAATTGAGAAAAATTATTTAAACTTATTTTTAAAGTGATACAGTGATAAAGTAGACAGTGGTATTTTATAATATTTATAATTTTGTCTAAGACATCATGTGATATCATGCTGAAAGATACTATAAGTAGAAGGTATTAGGTGCAATTTGTACATCTCATGGAGGTAATAAAATTTGATATGGGTTAAGAGAAAATAAGAGTTATAGTAACTAAAAAAATAAATACTTAGTTTCGTTTACTAAGGTAGAACAACTTGTTCTTCATCTTGTATCTTTTAATAAACATTTTAAAAGATTGAACATAATTATGTTCAAATAAGTAATGAGTTTAGCGTGTGGGTAGAAATTGGTCGTATTTGTATTTTTTATTTTCGTATGTTAATATACATAATTATATACATATATTAAATTGTTTATTTTGCAATTCGATTCTGTTAAAAGAGGAAAATGATTCCATACTTAAATAGGCATGAAATCATGACTTAAGAATTCTTGCCTCAGCTCAGTGCCAGTTGCTCAATGAGTAGGGCCCTGGCCATATACACTGAGGCTGGTGGGTTCAAGCCTGGCCCAGGCCTGCTAAACAACGAGGACAACTGCAACAAAAAAATAGCCAGGCATTGTGGCAGGCACCTGTAGTCTCAGCTACTTGGGAGGCTGAGGCAAGAGAATCG
>NW_003852406.1:28758324-28771900 GCF_000181295.1 Otolemur garnettii
GGGGATTCAAACCCACCACCTTAGGTGTACGTGGCTAGCGCCTTAGCCGGTTGAGCTATAGGCGCCGAGCCAACATTTTCAATTTTTAGTGAAAGTTTGGAAATGTTCAGAATAATGATGTATGCAGATATTTATTTGCATTTCACTCTGTGAAATAGTTGCAGTTTTATAGGGTTGATTGACTCGCTGTTTAAACTATAAAGCTCCACTATGGGGTAAGAATCTTTTCAAGTTTTCAAGGAGTTAATCTAAATATTCTGGAGAAGACACAGTTGAGAGAGGAGGTAGAGAAAGTACATGTAAGAGCTTACTTTCTGTGAACTTAAATGTATTCAACTATAGTAATTACATTTTGAATATTGTTTTGTGGCACGTTGACAACAGTTAATTTCTATAGTGTTTGTGGATTTACAGAGAAGAGCTCATGATGAACAGAAATAATCTCTCCTTTACACATCTCCACCCCATTTAATCCCCCAGGGCCAACATTTGTCTGTTGTGGGTTGGAGGGCATGTCTGCAGAGGGGAACCTTTCCAGAAATACCAATGCTCAGTCTCCACTCCAGAGCACATATGTAAATTGGGGTTGAAGCATTTGTACTTTTTAATATCATTAGTGAATCTATAATTGGTTTTCAGTAAACAGCACATATTTAAAGTATACAGATTAATAAATTTTGACCTGTGTTTACACTTAGGAAACTGTCATTATAATCATCATAATAAACATATTGATTACTCTTAACAAAAGGATTTCCCTTTCCCCCTTTTTACCCTCCCTTCCTGCCCTTCCCTTTACCCACATCCCAGGGAAACTCTGTTCTGCTTTATTTCATTATATATTAGTCTGCATTTTCAGAATTTTATGTAAATTGAATTCTGTAATCTTTGCTTGGCTTCTTTCAGTAAGCATATTTACTTTGAGATTCATCTGTGTTGCTGTGCGTCTTAATTGTCATTCTTTTCATTGTTTTTAGCATTCTGTTGTGTGCATGGAACACAATATGTTTATTCATTCGGGTGCCTGCAGACATTTGAGTTACTTCTAGCTTTTTTTGTTATGAATAAACCATGCCATGAATATTTGTGTACACATATTCATGTGAACATGTTTTCATTTCTCTTAGGAAAATATCTAAATCAGATTTTTTTTTTTTTTTGAGACAGAGCCTCAAGCTGTTCCCCCTGGATAGAATGCTGTAGCATCACAGCTCACAGCAACCTCCAACTCCTGGGGTCAAGCGAGTCTCCTGCCTCAGCCTCCCAAGTAGCTGGGACCACAGGTGCCCGCCACAATGCCCAGCTATTTTTTTTTTTTTTTTGGTTGCAGCTGTCATTGTTGTTTGGCGGGCCCTGGCTGGATTCGAACCCGCCACTTTGGGTGTGCATGGCTGGCGCCTTAGCCACTTGAGCCACAGGTGCCGAGCCTCTAAATCAGATTTGTTGGTAATATTATTCAAGTCTCTTATGTTCCCTACCAATTTTTTGTTTAATTTTTCTGTTGAGATAGGGGTATTGAGCTCTCTGAATTTAACTATGAATCTATTTCTTTTGCAAAAAAACCAATTTTATTTAGGTATAATTTACACATAATGCAATTCGTCTATTTAAAGTTTACTATGAAGGGCTTTTTAGCCTGTTCATAGAATTGTGCAACTATCTATGAACCACCATAATCACTTTTAGAACACTTTTGTACTCCCAAAAGTGCCCATTAGCTGTCAGTCCCTTTCCCCCCACTCCCACCTTTCCAGCTCTAGACAACTGCTAATCCGCTTTCTGTTTGTGTAGTTTTGCCTATTTGGAGCATTTCCTAGAAATAGAATAAAATATGTGGTTATTTGTGACTGGGTCATTGCACTTAGCATGTTTTAAAGGTTCATCCATGTTTTAGCTTGTTGTGGTACTCCATTCCTTCAAATGAGTATATTTCACTGGATATACCACATTTTGTTTATGCCTCATTTGATGGATATTTAGGTTCGTCCCACTGTTTGGCTGTTATGAATAATGCTGTTTTAGGTATTCACATGCAAGTTTTTGTGTGGATACGTTTTTGTTTCTTCTGGATATATATTTGGGAGTGGAATTGCTTGGTTACATAAAGTCTGTTTTGCCTTTTGAGGAACTTTCAGACTGTTTTCCAAAGTGGTAACACCATTTTGCATTGTCATTATGTTTATTTTCTTTGGCAATCCTATCAGTTTTTGCTTCATGTATTTTGAAGGCCCATAAACATTTAGGATTGTTTTGTCTTCTTGATGAATTGACCCTTTTACTATTATGAAACAACTTTTTGTATAGCTGGGGGGTTTTTTGCCCTGAAATCTGTGCTTGATGTTAATACTTCAACTTTCTATTGATTAATGTAAATCTTTTACTTGTAATCTGTTTGTATTCTTTTTTTTTTTTTTCCAGTTTTTGGCTGGGGCTGTGTTTAAACCCACCGCCTCTGGTATATGGGGCCGGCACCCTACTCCTTTGAGCCACAGGTGCCACCCTGTTTGTATTCTTATATTTAAATGAGATTTCTTACAAGGAGGAGGACATGACTGGTCTTGTTTTTGATCCAGTTTGACAATATCTGTCTATTAATCGGGGTGTTTAGACTGTTTACATAAAATGCGATTATTGGCAAGGTATCTTTAAATCTGCTGTCATACCGTTCTTTTCTCTCTCACCCACTTGTTCTTCATTCCCTCTTTTGTTTTTAATAATTTCACTTTATCTCTTTTGTTGGCTCTTGCTATAATTCATAATTATTTTTTATTGCAGTGTTTAATTTAGAATTTATAGTGTACATATTTAGCTTCTCATGGGGCTTATTAATGATTCTCATGCATATTGTTTGTATTACTTTTAGTAAGTTAGATATATATGTTAAGAAAGTATCATTACCTTTACAGTATACATTCTTTCCATCTACCCATTTTAGTATACTATTTTGGTTTTATATTTTGTGAGTATATTTGATCTGTAATGTTTTGAACTTGGCACTCAAATGAAATTTATATTTTATCATTAATAATACCTATTATTTATGTAACTTCACAGTTTCTCATACATAGCAGTCTGGTAAAAAAGGTAAGTTATGGATTAATGTTCCATTTTATGGAATACCAAATAGGTTCTTGGTTTTGAGAAATTTCTAAGTCATACAACTAGTAAATGGTTGTGCCTTTATTGGACTGCAGTTCTAGACCTATGCTGTTTTAAGTATATCATTGAGTTCATGTTTTAAACATAAGAAATGATTACTTAACTTTCCAGTCCAGTGATGATTTTTCTTATTATTCTTTTTTAACTATATAGTCCATGGCAGAAGTCCTTGCTAAAAAGGAAGAGCTAGCAGATCGTTTAGAAAAGGCCAATGAAGAAGCCATTGCCAGTGCTATTGCTGAAGAAGAACAGTTAACTAGAGAAATTGAAGCTGAAGAAAACAACGATATCAACATTGAAACTGACAACGACAGTGATTTCTCTGTGAGCCTTTAGAATTTGTAATGTAATTGTTTAAAACTTATGTTTAGAAGTGAAATTATTAGGCCAGAACGACTTAGAATCCCATCTAGACCTATCTAACGTTATTTATTTAAAAATCATTCTTAGTTATCATCATTATTCTTGGGATGATTTGGATGTACATGATAACAATACAAAATCTTTTTGTAGCACTTTACCATTAAGTATTTCCATATATGATGCAATTGACAAGTTGGAAGTTGTTAATCTCATTTTACCAGTCAAGAAATTGAGTCTCACAGAAATTAAGAATTCAACATTACTCAGGTTATAATTGCTAGAGACTGAAGGAGAATCTAAGGTATTTTACTTTTTGAATTTTGTTAACAAAAAGCAAATGCTACACTGCCTTCTGTTACTAAGTGCTCAGGATATTTATGTTCATGATGGGAATTTGTTAAAGAATATAAATATTTTCTTTATGTTTTACATATTGTAGATGTTTTACATATTGTTTTACATATTATTGTATTAAATTTTAATGCCCAACAAATAATCTTTACCTCTTTATTTTTTATTTTTTTCTTTACCTTTTTAATATGTGCTTTGTATGTGTTAGTGTTTGTGTGGTAATTATGTAAGTCTAGTATATTTCTTTCTAAATTTATTCCATTAGTCTCTATTCTTAATGGCTAGAGGGTATTAAAATGTATAGGTTATGGCATTTTAATTTGACAATTATTGTGATTCTACAAGATCTGTAGCTTTTTTCTTGTTTTCAACTGTTCATTAAATGAAATTCATTAACAGGTATGAAAATTTCATGTATAATTCATTTTTAAGGTTATAATTGTGTTCAGAGATTCATTTTTTCATTTCCCTTATTACATTTTAGGCCAGCTTGGGCAGTGGGAGTGTATCTTTCTGTGGTATGTCTATGGACTGGAATGATGTCCTTGCAGATTATGAAGGTATTGTGTTTGTGTGTGTATGTATTTGGAGTGTAGTAACAGTGGGATAAAATAAATAATCATGTTTTATAGATATTTTATATGTAAAATAATTTGCAGTGATAATGCTGTTGCCATTTAGAAATTTGTTCTTCAGTGTTGATTTTGTAGAGGAACTATGTGCTTGAACAATCACAGTGCTTTTCTTTCATTTGAATAGCTCGTGAATCTTGGCGCCAAAATACATCTTGGGGGGATATTGTAGAAGAGGAACCTGCTAGACCTCCTGGGCATGGAATTCACATGCATGAAAAACTTTCTTCACCATCACGGAAAAGGTCTGGCCTTTGGAAATTAGTTTGAAATGTTTTACAGGAGGGAAACTAGCCACTCTTGACTACTAAATAGATCTGTTTAGGCATATTACTGCAGGACAGTTTCAGATTCATTGAAAAGTGACAATGCTTTCCTGAAATATTGGGCCAAAATTAGTTAGTATATTTTAAGAATTTCAGAATCTAAAGAGAACTGTCTTGGCCTACTCATGTAAATGTTTGTGTTCTTGTTCACTTGTCTGTATTAACAGAACAATTGCAGAATCTAAGAAGAAACATGAAGAAAAACAAATGAAAGCACAGCAGCTACGGGAAAAGTTACGTGAAGAGAAAACCTTAAAGCTTCAGAAATTGTTGGAAAGGGTGAGTTTTTTCTTTTTTTGATTTTTAGAAATTATGATAGTCAAATTTGTAGGCTTGTTTTCAAATAGACTTTTTCAGCTGATCTGAGCGAAGCTGAAAAAACAAAATTAAATTTGCTAGGAAATAAGGCATGTCTTTCTATTGAATTACAGACTTTGTCATTCCCAAATGATCTAGTAAATTGATATTTTTCAGGGTTGGCGTGGATTACTGAAGCTGTGCTTTGTCTTTTGCCATTTTTGTTGAAGGGTTTCCTCAGGGAGGCTTATCTAAAGTGTGGAATGACCTGGTAGGATGGTTTTGAATTTAAGATTGTCAGGTTTTAGTGTGTGTCTGCCGGTGGGCAACTCTTGTTTGTTGTTGGTTCTGGCTTTTAATACTATATGTGTGGTTATGACCAGCGTATCTCTGGCCAGGGTGCAAACTACCGCTGTGGCCCACAGTTGTTGTTAGTGCACGTCCATATGTTGCCAGCCCAATAGCCACATGAGCACACAGCTGCAACTGGTGCTGTTCCTAATTGCCACATGTGTGTGTGTAGCCAGACTTCCCCCAGCCCCTGCTGCCACCTGCCTTGGCTCCCACCCATCTTCACTCCTCAACAGAGAGTCACTACTGAATATCTCAGCAGCCTTCGTGGCTGCTGCAGAAATGTTGCAGCTTCTGTGTCCAAGGACCACACAGTTACTGATTTTGTCAGTCTCAGCTCCATGAGTTGCCATGTCATTTCACACCTTTAGACCTGGAACTATCACACTTCCTTGTGCTTGGCACCCTGCATGCTACTAGGCCCAGTACAATAATTTGCAATTCCTGCATTCTCTCCAGATTGGTGACCCCATCCAAGTGATTGCTTTTCCTTACCCGTAAAGTCTGGACAAGGTGACTCCTTCTAATGTGTAGACAGCAATGCAAGGCTATAAGGAGCATGAAAAATTAGAAAAGCATGAAACCATCTATGTAACACAATGTATTTCCAGTAAACCACCCAAATAGATCTATGCATTACTTGAGAAACTATTCAAAACAACCTGTTTAATAGAAGGTAAATAAGGTATAAGAGAGTACAGATAGATAATTTTATAAAATCCAGAAAATTGTACAATAAGCTGAGGAATATAACTTAAAAAATGTAGTGAAAGCTTCAACAGCAGATAGTCAAGCAGAAGAATCAGAGAACCCAAAGAGATTTAAAGGGGCTTAAAGCTTTCAAAAAAAAGAAATAATAACAAACCCTTTTCAAATCTGGAAAGGGAAAGAGATTCAATCTCATAGAACCCCAATAGGTTGAAGATGAAGTCTAGACCATGGCTGGGTACAGTGACTCACACCTGTAATCCTATTACTTTGGAGGGCCATGATGGGAGGATCACTTGGGCACGGGTTTAAGACCAGCCTGAGCAAGAATGAGATCCCATCTTTTCAAAAATTGGAAGAACTAGCCAGACATGGCTAGTTGGCTCAGCTACTTGGGAGGCTGAGGCAAGAAGATTGCTTGAGCCCAAGAGTTTGAGGTTATGGTGAGCGTGATGCTGCTGCTGCACTCTATCAGAGGATCAAAGGGAAACTGTACTTCAAAAATATCTAGGCTGGTTGTTTTCTAGATGTAGTCACAGTCATCATCCTGGGATTACCGGGGATAGAAAAAGGTATTCTATGTGAGTTGAGACCAAAAGCAAGCAGAAATAGCTATTCTCATCTCAGATAAAATAAACTTTAAATCAACAGTGGTAAAAAAACAAAGCTGGTCATTATATGATAATAAAGAGAACAATTCAGCAAGAAGATACAACAATCCTAAATATATATTTGCATCTAACACACAGCTCCCAGATTCGTAAAACATATTCTACTAGATCGAAACAAAGAAATAAACATCAGGATCGTAAAAGCCAGGGACTTCAATACTCCACTGACAGAACTGTATAGATTATTGGGGCAGAACATATGAAAAAATGCCCAACATCACTAATTAGTAGGGAAATGCAAATCAAAACTACAATGAGATATTACCATACCCCTGTCAGAATGATCATTTTTAAAAAGTCAAAAGACAATAGATGTTGGTGTGGGTGCAGTGCAAAGGGAATGTTCATCAACTGTTAGTAAAACTACTGTGGAAAACAATATGGAGATTCCTGCAAGAACTAAATGTAGACCCACCATTTGATTTAGCAATCTCACTATTAGGTATCTACCCAAAGGAAAATAAGTCATTGTACCAAATAGGCACCTGTACCTGAATGTTTTGCTACACAGTTCACAAATGGAAAGATACGGAACCATCCCAAGTGCCTATCAAGTGATGAGTGGATTAGGAAAATGTGTGTGTGTGTATTGTGTATATATATGTGTCTGTATATTTGTGTGTGTATATATATGCACAGACATACACATGCCACAAGAAAGAAGGAAATACAATGTATTTGGTGGTAACAGATGGAACTGGAGACCATTATCCTAAGTGAAATATTTCAGGAATGGAAAAACAAATACTGCTTGCTCCCACTTATAAGTAAGAGCTAAATAAGGTATATAGTGTATGGTTATAACAAGTATAATGGATATTGAAAACTAAGAATGGGGGAGGATGTAGGAAAGACAGGGAAAGAAAATCTCCCTTTCATGTACAATATGTTAATATACTATTAGGTTATGGGTACACTGAAAGCTCTGACTTCAGTATGATCCAATTAATATAGGTAATAAAAAACGCTTGTGCTCCCTATATTTTTTGAAATAAAAAAGATGATTCTAACCACAAACATGAAATTTATTGTAAATACACAAAAAGTAAAGGGAATGAAGTCAAATCAATCAAATAACAGAGAAAGTAATAGAAGAAGAGAGGAAATAAAAATCTAGCAAAACAGAAATAAAGACAATGACAATAATAAGTTCTTAAACTACCAGTAATGATTTTAAGTATAAAGATATTAAATTCCCCAATCAAAAGGTATAGAGTGGCTGAATTAATAAAAGAAACAATACTCAGCCATTTGCTATCTACAAGAGCGTCAAACAGACTAAATGTGAAGGAATTAAAAAAATACTCCATGGAAATCATAACCAAAAGAAGGCAGATATGGCTATGGTAATATTAGACAAAATAGATTTGAAGTCCAGAACTTTTCCTAGAGAAAACGAAGGTCATTAAATGTTGAGAAAAGGATCAATTCAGTAGCAAGATATAATAATTATATATAATTTGAACTGATCATTAGGTATGTATGAAGTAAATATTGAGAGATCTCTAGGGAGTAATTGATAGCAATATGATAGCTGTAGCAGACTCCAATATCCCATTTTCAGTAATGGATAGGACATCTAGGTAGAAAATCAGTAAGAAGCACCTGACTTGAGCACCTATCCTGAGGCTACCCAGGAGACCATGAACAGAAGATGCTTCTATCATCTAGCAAATTATAAGGGAGTTAGGAGCTCTATGCCAGACACTTCTATCACTCAGCAAATTTCAAAGATCTTAGAAGCTGTGTTAGAATCTTCAGTTAAAGACCAAATATTAGGACAAAAGATTTTCATAGTACTTTCATCTAAAGAGTTTTAAGAGCTATATCAGGAACTAGGGCAGAAACTAATATACTGTATATATTTCTTATTCTTTCATAAAAAATGAAGTGGTTGAATTGATTGTCTTTTCCATCTGGCTGTTGTATCTTTTACCATTTCTTTTGTAATACATCAGCAATAGTAAATAAAGTGTTTCCTTGATTTCTTTTAGCCTCTTTAGCAAATTAATCAAATTTGAGGAGGGAGTTGTGAGAACCCCTGGTTTATAGCTAGTTTGTTCAAAGTAGGTAAGAACCTGGGACTTGGGATTGGTAGTCACAAGTGCAGGGGCAGTCTCATAGGACTGAACTCTTAACCTGCGGGACCAGGTAGATGTCAGAATTGAATTGAATTATAGGACACCAGCTGGTGTCAGAGAAAATGGTCAGTGTGGGGAAATACATTTAAATTTATTTATGAGATTGTTACTCTGTTGCAAGAGTAGAAAAAATAATTTATTCTCTTAAAACTCTCATAATCATATTATGAGGCCACCATCACCCTGATTCTTAGTTCAGACAAAAATGACACAAGAAAAGAAAACTATAGGCCAGTGTTCCTGATGAGTATAAATGTAAAAATCCTCGCTGGAATATGACAAACAAAAGTCATCAATACATCAATAGAATTGTATACCAAGATCTAGTGGGATTTATCCCAGGAATCCAAGTATGGTTAAACATTTGAAAATCAATAAATGTGATATACCACATCAATATAGTGAAAGATAAAAACCACATGACTATCTCAACAGAGGCAAGGAAAATGCTTGAAAAAGTTTAATATCCTTTTGTTAAAAAATCCTAAACATAATAAGTATTGAAGGAAATTCTTTCAATACAATAAAGGCTATTACTGTGATTTTAATGTTCTTCTCCTCCAAAACACATTTTGAAATTTAATTTTGCTGTGACAGTTTAAGACGTGATTAGGCCATGAGGGCTCTGACCTGTTGAGTGGATCAATACCATTGTCTTGGGAGTGAGTTCCTTAGAAAAGGATAAGTTCAGCTCCTTCTTTTGCATCCCCTGCCCTGCTCTTTTTTCCTCTTACCCTGTTACTATCTTCTATGGTGCTGATGCTGATATCTTGATATCAGATGTTCAGCCTCCAGAACTATGTTAAGTAAATTTCTTTTCTTTATAAATTACTCAGTCTCCAGTATTTTGTTATAGCAATACAAAACAGACTAAGACAGCCTTATATGAAAACCTTAGAGGTAATTTTATAATTAACTGGCAAGCTGAAAGCTTTTCCTCTAAGATTTGGTAAAAGGTGAAGATGCCTACTTTCACCACATATTTCCAACATAGTACTAGAAGTACTAGCAAAAGCAGTCAGTCAGGAAGAAGGAAAAAAATGCATTTAAATTGTAAGGGAAGAATTAAAATTATCGTTCTTTGCAGATAAGATGATCATATACATACAAAATCCTTAAAGACTCCACACACACACACAAATAAAAAACTATTGGAAGTTATATGCAAAATAAGTCAAGTTTCAAGATACAAAATCCACATGTAGAAATCAGTGGGGTATCTATACACTAACTATGAGCTATCTGAAAGGGAAATTAAGAAAACAATTTTATTTATATGAGCAAGGAAATGAAAATAAAATAAGAATTAACTAGAAAGGTTAAATACTTATACACTGAAAATTATAAAATATTGATGACAGAAAATAAAAAAGGCACAAGTAAATACAGACATCCCATGTTCATGGACTGGAAAGTTCATGGATTAACAATTAATACTGTTACAGTGTCCATACTATCCTAAGTGATCTACAGATTCACTGCAGTCCCTATCAAAATACCAATGGCTTTTTTTTTACAGAAATAGAAAAACAATCCTAAAATTCATGGAAGACCCTGAAGAACCCAAGTAATTTTGAATAAGAAGAACAAAGCCTAGAGGCATCATACTTTCTAACTTCAAATTTTATTACAAAGGTATGGTAATCAAAACAGTATGGCACTAGCATAAAAACATACACTAGACCAACAGAACATGATAGATAACCCAGAAATAAACCCCTGGATTTATGGGCAACTAATTCTTTGACAAGACTGCTGAGAACATACAATGGGAAAACCATAGTCTTTTAAACAAATGATACTGGGAAAACTGTATATGCATATGCAAAAGAATTAAATCAGACCCCTATCTCATATTATACATAAAAATCAACTCAAAGTAGGTTAAGGATTTGACCATAGGACCTGAAACTGTAAAACTAGGAGAATACATGGAGAAAACACTTTTCAATAGGCCTTGGTGATAGTTTTTAAAATATAACACAAAAATTATAGGCAACAAAAACAAAAATAAACAAATAGGGTTATATCAACTCTAAAACCTTCTATACAACACATTTAAAAAACAGTGTGGAAAGCCAACTATGAATTGGGAAAAATATTTGTAAAACATCTATCAGATAAGGTGTTAATATCAAAAATATTTACAGAACTTACGCAGCTTGGTGGCAAGAAAACAGCTTGACTCAAAAATGGACAAAAGACTTAAAGAAACTCTTCTTAACTAGAGAAATTCAGATGGCTAACAGTTATATATATGGAAAGAGACTCAGCATCTGTAATCATCAAGAAAATGCCAATCAAAAGTTCAGTGAGATAGTACCTCATACCTATTAGGATGTCTGTTATCAAAATGAGAAAAGGCAAGCCTCGGGGAGGATATGAAGAAAAGGGAATCCTTGTATGCTGCTGGTGGGAATGTATATTAGTACAACCATTATGGTAAGAAATATGGAATTTTCTCAGGAAATTGAAATAGAGCCAATATGATCCAGTAACCCAAAGGAATTCAAATGAGGATCATGTAGAGATATCCACACTTTCACATATTATTTTCCATAATATGGAAACAGTTCAGAGGTCTGCTGATAGATGGATAAAGAAAATGTGGTATATATATGGAGGGCTATGCTGTGCTTACCACCAACACAAAAACGTGGCATATGTATGATATGTGTGTATATGTGCATGTGTATGAAATGATACTATCCAGCCTTAAAAAGAGTGTGTGACAACCTGGATGGAACTAGAGGACTTTAAGCTAAGAGGAACAATCAAGACACACACAGAGAGATACGAACTATACGATCCCACTGAAACGGGGAATCTAAAATAGTTAGATTCATGTAAGCAGAGAGTAGAATGATGGAAACCAGGGGATGGGGGAGGGGGAGATGGAGTGATGCTGGTCAGTGGGTAAAAAGTTTCAGTTATGCGCGGTGACTGATTTTTATTGATTGAATATATAGCATTATGGCTATAGTTAAAAAACAACCACCCCCCGCCCCCCCAAAAAAAAACTATAGGAAAAGTTGGCTTTATCTTTAAATTTGAAGGTCTTTTTCAGTAGAAAATCATTAATATAATGGATTATAAACTGATTAAAGGAGAAAAAACATTCTTTTTAACAATAATAAAAAAGGATTATCAGGTTTGAAGAAGTGTATATAATTATATACACAGTGTATATAATTATATACTATTTACTATTATAAATAGTAAAGTTCACTGGAACTTCGTGTGTTAAGAGCAGTGTAACTATTGATCAGTATGGTATAGTGGAAATATCATGGGCTCTGGAGATAATACAGCCAGGTCAAATTCTACTTTTGTCACATAATAAGCTATGAAACCCTGGGCAAGTTACTTAACATTATTGCATTTCAGTTTCTATATCTGAAAATGGCAATTGTAATTACTAATCTATCGTGCTTAAATAAGACAAGTATATGAAACAGTGGCAAAGTGCTAGGATGGATGTTGCTCACTATATGGTCACTTGTATTGTTACTTTCACATGGCAGACATAGATGAGAACTGTGTTAGTTATCTGTGCTGTGTTACAGATAACCTCAAAACTTAACTAAAGCAGGCTCGGCGCCTGTGGCTCAAGTTGCTAAGGTGCCAGCCACATACACCTGAGCTGGCAGGTTCAAATCCAGCCCAGGTCTGCCTAACAACAATGATGGCAACCAAAAAATAGCCAGGCGTTGTGGCGGGCGCCTGTAGTTCCAGCTACTTGGGATGCAGAGGTAGGAGAATTGCCGGAGCCCAGGAGTTGGAGTTTGCTGTGAGCTGTGATGCCACAGCAGGGCATCAGCTTGAGGTTTTGTCTCAAAAACAAACAAACAAAAAACCTTAAGCTTAAAATAGCAAACATCAGTTCGCAATTTCTGTGGGAGGGGCAATCAGGAGTCGCTTCTCTAGTGATTCTGGGTTTCTCATACAGTTTTAGTCAAGTTACCAGTTTGGGTAATAGTCATCTGGGACTGGAGGAACCACTACAAACCAGTGTCTTGATGACATGGCTAGTGGTTTCCCCATAGAAAATAATGAGAGAGAGAGAGAGCGAGCCAGCCTGAATGAGCACAAGGAACATAAGAGCATTGATAATATGGAAGCTGTACTATCTTTTATATCATCTCTTTTGTGGTATTATTTTGATCATAATCCTGACACAGTGTTGGAGGATATTACACAAGGATCTGAATACCAGATGGCTTAGATCATTGTGTACCGTTTCAGAGGCTGCACGCTACAATCATACAGTGTGGCAGAAGATGTATGACCACTATATTGTAGTTACAGGTGGACTCTTGTGTAACCTTGTACTAGCAAGGAATATTAATATGCATAGGTTAAGCATATTATTTGCATTATTTTTCATGTGTAGTTTAACTTTAGAAGAGATAATTGGGCAAATCTGAATGTTTATGAAAATGAGGTAGCCCAAGATTCTCTTTAGTAAAATGGTAAAGTTCACTGGAACTAGAAGCAATTCTGTGATTTTCATTTTATCAGAATCTCAAGAATGTGTTATTTAGAATGAATAGATTAGATATGAAGATCAGTCTCTA
>NW_003852406.1:28773163-28794060 GCF_000181295.1 Otolemur garnettii
AAAAAAAAAAAAAAAAAAAAAGACAGAATGTCATTTTGTTGCCCTCATAGAGTGCTTTGGCATCACAGCTCACCGCAACCTCAAACTTCTGGGCTCAAGTGACTCTCTTGCCTCAGCCTTCCAAGTAGCAGGGACTACAGGTATCCGCCACAATGCCCTGCTGTTTTTAGAGATGGGGTCTCGCTCTTGCTCAGGCTGGTCTTGAACCTGTGAACTCAGGCAATCCATTTGCCTCAGCCTCCCAGAGTGCAAGGATTACAGGCGTTAGCCACTGCACTCAGCCTTCTTCAATTAATTTTAATAGTAAAATTCCTTCTTCCATTTGTTTTGTAGGTGATTGTTTCATATATGCTCTTACATGATCATCACAGTAACTCTGAGGTACACAGTGCAGGTATTGATTCCCATGTTACAGATGTGAAAACAGTTTCTGAGAGGCAGTGTATAGTTTTCGTGTTGCACTGAGCTCAGGCTTTAAGGACCTGTCCTTTCTCTCCTAGTACAGTGCTGTTTCTGCATTATACAATGCAAAAGTTTCTCTACTTTTTTTTTGATGGTTCAGCATGTAATTATGTAGATAAAATTCAACCAAAATGTTAGGTTTTTTCCTACTCATACTGATCCAACTTCTGATTTTCTATAATTTATTTTCATTGATGCTGAGTCTTGTTTCTTAGAGCATAAAACAGCCTTTTACTTTTTTGTTTGCTATTGTTTTAAGAATTTAAAGGCAGTTATTATATCTATCTTTATAGGTTATTATAGCTATCTCTCTCAGTACCCTGAATGTTTCTTGTGCAAACAATGTTTTTATAAAATTTTCCAGTTTCTAGGATAAAATTGCTTATTTTTCTTGAATGTGGGTAAATACTATAGGGATAATAAGGTTTTTAAGGATAAGAAATATAAACTATGTTCATTTTAAGTGTACTCATGGTACAGTACAATGATAACAAATATTCCTGTAGAGCCATTTGTAATCTATTCTAAGAGTTTTACATGTATTAACTCAATCTGTAAAATAATTCTATAAATAGGACTCTTGTTATTATTCCATATTTATAAATAGGCAAATTGAGACATAAGCTTAAAACGTTTTCTAGATTTCACAGCTAGTGGCCAGAGTAGAATCTGAATTCAGGTGGTCTTGCAGCCTTAGAGTCTGTGCCCTTAGTCATTAGTCATGCTCCTATAGATCTTTCTAGGCCTAGGAAAGCCTGTATTTCATAACCTATTCATACTTCTGTTAAATGATTGTATTTGTTGAAATTATGGATGTCATAATTTATACAGGAGAAAGATGTCCGGAAGTGGAAGGAGGAATTGCTAGATCAACGACGCAGGATGATGGAAGAGAAGTTACTTCATGCTGAATTTAAACGAGAGGTGCAATTACAAGCGATTGTGAAGAAAGCACAAGAGGAAGAAGCTAAGGTATATTATAGGTGCTTTAAGTATTAGATTAAGTACTTATATACTTTTAAAAATTACTATATAATAGTAATAGAGGGTAAAGTTTACCAAGAGTTCATTCTGTTAAGTGGTTCTCAACCTATGGGTCACGACCCACAGGAACTGTATTAAAGGGCCGCGGCGTTAGGAAGGTTGAGAACCACTGTGTTAGAGAATAACAGCATTTTACAGGCTCATTTAAACTTACTAGGTACAGTATTTTAATTTATTTCTGAAATAATCCTGAGCCATGTATTATTTCTTTTGAAACTCTATGGAAGTATAATTGACAGAGAATAAGCAGCACATATGTAAACTATTCAATTTGATTAGTTTCGACATGTATATATATATTCCTGAAACTGTACAATGAGCATAATAAACAATTTCTCTTTGTAATTCATTCCTTCTTCCAGCTCTGTTACCACACAATTGCTGATCTGCTCTCTATCACTATTATAGATGTTTGCATTTTCTAGAACTTTATATGTATGGGATCATACAGTATGTACTCTTTCCTCTGGCTTCTTTCACTCTGCATAATTATACTGGATTTCATTCATCCTGTTGTGTGTGTCAGTAATTTCTTTTTATTGCTGAGAGGTATATCATTGTATGGAAATGTCGTATCTTGCTCATCTGGTCATATGTCAGTGGCTGTTTGTTTTCCTTCTAGGTTTTATCTGTTACAAATACAGCTGCTGTGGCAATGCATGTGCAAGTTTTTGTGCTGATATGTGTTTTCCATTTTCTTTTGAAAATATCTAGTAGTGGACTGGCAGAGCCTTAAGATAGTTCATGAATAACTTAAAACATTTTCCAAAGTGGTGAAGCAGTTTTACATTCCCACCAGCAGTAAATGAGAGTTGTAGTTACCTGATATTCTGACCAACACTTGAGACTTCATTCATTTCATTTTAGTATTTGTACAGTGTCTCATGGTCTTTTTCCCAGTTTTTTTATTGTGGGAAAATTACACATTACATAAAATTTACCATCTGGGGTGGTGCCTGTGGCTCAAGGAGTAGGGCACTGGCCCCATATACAGGAGTGGTGGGTTTAAGCCTGACCCTGGCCAAAACTGCAAAAAAAAAAAAATAAATAAATAAATTTACCATCTGAACCGTTAGTTAGGTATACAGTTCAGTGGTATTAAATAGGGTGTGTAAGGGTTCAGTTGCTCCACATCTTTTCTAGTTGTCATTCTTTTCTTTTTTTTCTGATAGCCATAATGTTTGTAAGGTATCTCACTGTACTTTTGATTTGCATGTCTCTAACAATTAGCAACACTGAGCACCTTTTCATGTGCATATTGGCTGTATACAATATTTTCTTTGAAGAAATGTCTATTCAAGTCCTTTTCCTGTTTTTGAATTGAGTTGCTTGGTTTTTGTTGTTGAGTTTCTAGAGTTATCTGTCTATTTTGTATTAATACCTTATCAAATGTATGATTTACAAATATTTTCTCCCATTCTGTGGATTGCTTTTTTATTTTGTTGATGCATCTTTTGATGTGCTGAATTCCAGTTTGTCTATTTTTTTCTATTGTTGCCTGTACCTTTGTTGTCATATCTGAGAAATCCAACATCACGACACTTTTGTCCTATGTTTTCTTCTGAGAATTTTCAGAAGTTTCAGCTCCGCATTTAGGTCTTTGATTTCATTTTGAGTCAATTTTTGTTTATGGTGTTAGGTAACAGTTCAGCTTCCATTACCCTTTTTTGAAAATACTACCCTCCATTGAATGGTCTTGGCATTCTTATTGAAAATCATTGGATTATATGTATGAGGATTTGTTTCTAGGTGCTATGTTCTATCCCATCAGTCTCTTTTCCTGTTTTTATGTTAGTACTACATGGTTTTGATCACTGTAGTTTTGTAGTAAGTTTTTGAAATCACAAAGTGTGAGTCTTCCAATTTTGTTGTTTTTCAGAACTGTTTTGGTTCTCTGGGTCTCTCTTGAATCCATATGCATTTTAGGATGGTTTTTCCTGAAAAATATTCTTTGGGATTTTGATGGAGATTTCATTGAGTCTGTACATCACTTTGTGTGCATGTATTAGTGATATCTTAACATTAGTTTTCTAATCCATGACTAGGGGATAACTTTTCACTTACTTATGACATCTTAATTTTTTCAAGAGTATTTTATGGTTTTCTTTGTATGTATCTTTTCCCTCCTTAGTTTATTCTTAAGTATTCTGTTATTTTTGATGCTATTATTGTTTGTTTGAGATGGGGCCTTGCTGTGCTGCCTGGACTATGATGGCATCATCATAGCTCACTGCAGCCTCAAACTCCTCCCGCCTCCACCTCCTGAGTAGCTTGAACTAAAGGCATACACCACCTGGCTAATTTTTTGGTTTTGTGTTAGAGGTCTCACTAAATTGCTCAGGCTGATGTCAAACACCTGGCCTCAAGCGACCTCTCCCCTAGGCTTCCCAAAGTGCTGACGTTACAGGCATGAGCCACCATGGCTGGCCTGATGCTGTTGTTAATGGAAGTGACAACTTCCCTTTCAGGTTGTTTGTTGTTAGTATATGGAAAGGCATTTGATTTCTATATGTTGACTTTGTGTCCTGCTACTTTCCTGAATATTATTTCTAACAGATTTTTTAGTGGACTCTATAGTATTTTCTACATATAGGATCATATCATCTGTGAATAAAGATAATTTTACTACTTTTTTTCTTATATGGATGCCTTTTATTTTTTCCTTGCATAATTGTTCTGGTTCAAATTTTCTATGCTATGTTGAAGTAGGGAAAGCAGGCATCCATATTTTGTTTCTGATCTTAGAAGAAAAGCTTTTAGTCTTTCACTTTTGAATGTGATGTTTGCTAAGGTTTTTTAATATATAGCTTTTGCAATTTTGAATTTGTTTTGTTTTATTCCTAGGTAGTTGATTATTTTTATCACAAGGGGCATTGAGTTTTTTGATTGTTTTTTGTGTCAGTTGAGATTGTGTGTCCCTCCCCTTCATTCTGTTAATGTATTATAATACATAGGTCAATTTTTGTATGTTGAATCAACTTGGCCTTCCAGGAATAAATCCCACTTGGTCATGGTGTATGATCCTTTTAATAGGTTCCCAGTGGGGTTTGCTATTACACATACTTTGTTGAGGGTTTTGGCACTAATGTTTATAAGGGATATTGGTGCATATCGCTTTTTTTACTGTGATCTCTCTCTGGTTTTGGTATTAAGGTATTCCCGACCCCATAGAATAAGTTAGAACATAATCCTTTCTTTATAATTTCTTAGACTCATGTTTGAGTAGGATTGATATTAGTTCTTTAAATGCTTGGTAAAATTTGCTCTTTATGGCCATGAGATCCAGGGATTTTATTAGGGGATTTTTTTGTTTGTGTGTTTGTTATCATCTAACTCTGGTAAAGTTAGCCCACATCACAAAATCCCAAAACCAGAGATGCTGGCGTGGATGTGGAGAAAAGGAAACACTTCTACACTGCTGGTAGGAATGCAAACTAATACGTTCCTTTTGGAAAGATGTTTGGGATTTTTTTTTTCCCAGGTTTTGGCCGGGCTGGGTTTGAACCCACTACCTCCGCTATACGGGGCCAGAACCCTACTCCTTGAGCCACAGGCGCTGCCTTCTTAGGAGATTTTTGATTACTGATTGATAATTCTTACTAGTTATAGGTCTATCCATATTTTCTATTTCTTTTGATTTATTCTTTATAGGTTTTGAGTTTGTAGGTGATGTGAGTTCTGCATGAGATTAATTTCTTTTTGATATGGCCATGTAATATTCTGACCCATTATTGAAATGACTATCCTTTTTACATTGAATTACTTTGATGCTTTTGTTGGAAATCAATTTGCCATTCATATGTGGGTTTCTTTCTAATTCTATTCTATTTCATTTATCTCTGTGCTTATCTTTATGCCAATACCACTTTATCTTGATCATTGTGCCATGTTAGTAGTCTAGATATCATGAAATGCAAGGGAAACTTTTTGCTTTTCAAAACTATTTTGGCAATTTTTTTTTTTATTTTTTGAGACAGAACCTCAAGCTTTCCCCCTGGATAGAGTGCTATGGCATCACAGCTCACAGCAACCTCCAACTCCTGGGCTCAAGCGAGTCTCCTGCCTCCGCCTCCCAAGTAGCTGGGACCACAGGCGCCAGCCACAGCGCCTGTCTATTTTTTGGTTGCCGCTGTCATTGTTGTTTTGGCGGGCCCAGGCTGGATTTGAATGTGCCACCTTACGTGTATGTGGCTGGCACCTTAGCCACTTGAGCCACAGGCATCGAGCCTATTTTGGCTATTTCAAATCCATTGTAGTTCTGTATAAATTATAGGATCAGCTTGTGAATTTCTCTAAAAAAATTTTTTTAAAAGACCTGCCTAGATTTTTATTAGGATTTCATTGAATTTATAGATTTACTTGGGATAGCATTGATATCTTAATGATATTGAGTATTTTGATCCATAAGCATGGCACTTATCTTAAATTCTTTAGGTGTTTGTCTTTGCTTGTGTAATGTGAAATTTATCGAGTTCATATTTTTATGTTATATTCAATGATATTTTGCTTTAATTTTTCTAATTCTTTTTTTGCTAGTATATAGCAATATAGTTGATGTCTGTATATTTACCTTGTATCTTACAACCTTACTAAACTCTCATTTATTAGGTATAATTCCTTTTTCTTCTTTTGTAGTCTATATGTTTTTTTATTTCTTTTCACCTCCCTTTATTCCAGTGGCTAGGACTAGTGCAGTGTTGACTAATTGTGAAGAGAGCTGGCATCAAAGCCTTATTTCCAATCTTAGGGGGAAAGCATTGAGACTTTTATCATTAAATATTAAATGAGCTATTGAATTTCATAGTTTTTTTAGTCAAATTAAGGAACTGCATGCTATTCTTAGTTTATTGAAAACTTTCCACGAATAGACTTTTAATTTGGTCACATGATTTTTCTTAGCATTTAAGAGGTTTATTTGGTTCACGGTTCTGCAGGAGCATGGTACCACCATCTCCTTCTCGTGAGGGCCTAAAGCTGCTTCCACTCATGGTGAAGGCAAAGGGGAGTCATGTTCAGATCACTTGGTTGATTGAGGAGGTGAGAAAGCACAGGGAATTTTCATAGTGTTGTAAACAATTAGCTCTTGCAAGGAACTCTCCCAGGAATTAATAGAGCGTGAACTCACTTCCCCACCTGCAGCCTGCACCCCACTACAGGAAGTGGATTCATCTATTCACAAGTGATCTATGACCCATGATCCAAACACCTCTCATTAATCTTCTGCTTCCATTTTTGGAGATAAAGTTTAACTTGAGCTTTGAGGGACAAACATTTAAATTATAGCACTCTCTATGTCTGTCTTTATGGAAGTACTGTTTTATTTTATTACTATAGCTTTTTAGTAGGCTTTGGAAAGGGAACAGTGAGTCCTCAAACTTTTGTTATTTTTCTCCCATTACTATGTAGCTGTACTTTGCAATTCCCTATGAATTTGAGGTTTGGTTTCCATATTTGCAAGAAAGCCCATTGGCATTTTGTTAGTGATTGTGTTAAAACTTTTTCTCTCTTTGGGTAGTATTGCCATCATAATAATATTAAGTCTTTCTATTCATGAAGGTGGAATATCTTGCCATTTATTTAAGTCTTTTTTTAAAATTTCTTTTATTTTTTTGTTTTCAGTATATTAGTTTTTTACCTATTTGTTTAAATTTATTCCAAAGCATTATATTCTTTCAGATGTAATTATAAATGGAATTGTTATTTTAATTTCATTTTTGGATGAATCATTACTAGTTTATAGAAATACAGTCAATTTTTATATATTGATCGTGTATTCTTATAGTCTTGTTTGAACTTGTTCCTTACTTTTAGTGGCTACTTTGTTTAACATTTTTATCTTGAAGGGATATTTGATTTTTTTCAAATGCATTTTCTACATCTGTGGTAATTGATATGCCTTTTGTTCTATTGGTATGGTATATTAAATTAATTAACTTTTCTGCATTTTGTTTATTTGTCCATTTTAAAATTTCTTTGAAGGTATGGGGTACATACATTGTTAAAGTTTACTACATGTGCATTTTGTAACTATTAATTCCTCAGTTAAGTTTTCCTCATATATACATAAGTGGACTCAGTGTTTACCAGTTCTTGATGGGGACATCATCAAGCTAAAAAGCTTCTGTACAGCCAAAGGTACAACAACTGAAGCAAACAGACGGCCTTCACATTAGGAGAAGATATTTGCATGCTCTGAATCTGATAAAGGATTGATAACTAAAATCTACAAAAAACTCAAATTAATCAACAAGAAAAGAGCAAACAATCCCATCTACCACTGGGCAAGAGACTTGAACAGAACCTTCTCTGAAGAAGACAGATGAATGGCCAATGAACACATGAAGAAATACTCACTGTCCCTAACCAGAGAAAGGCAAATCAGAACCACCCTATGATACTACCTGACCCCAGTAAGAATAGTCCATATCACAAAGTCCCAAAGCTGCAGATGCTGGTGCATATGTGGAAAGAAGGGAACACTTTTACACTGTTGGTGGAATGCAAACTATTACAGCCTCTTTTGAAAGAAGTATCAAGAATCCTCAAAGAGCTAAAAGCAAACCTTCCATTTGATTCCACAGTACCATTACTAGACATATACCCAGAAGAAAAAAAAATTATTTTACCATAAGGATATTTGTACTAGAATGTTTATTGCAGTTCAATTCACAATTGCCAAGATGTGGAAATCAACCTGAGTGCTATAATACATATAAATGGATTAATAAACTGTGGTCTGTGTATACCAGGCATCCTCAAACTAGGACCTGCGGGCCACATGCGGCCAACCTCGGACATTTATCTGGCCCACCGGGTGTTTTTGCCACAGCTGCCTGTCCTGCTTAGCAGTCGACTCGTCCTGGGGCCCGCAGTCTGGCCCTCCAGTGGTCTGAGGGACAGTGAACTGGCCCCCTGTTTAAAAGTTTGAGGACCCCTGGTGTATACCATGGGGTACTATTCAGCCATAAAAAAGATGGAGGCTTTACATAATTTGTATTAACCGAGGTGGAGTTGAATCAGAACATTCTTCTTAGTATTACAAGAATGGAAAAGCAAGTATCCAGTATATTTAATACCAATATGAAACCAATAGATAAACAGCTACATACCCATGTGAGAGAAAAACACAAATTCAAGTGAGGGGGTTGGGGGAGGACAGAAAAAGCAGAGGGGAAGAGGGAGGGGGCGTGGTAAGCTCTCACCTAATGTGCACAATGTGAGGGTATACAGCACACCCCCGGGTGAAGGGCTCAACTACAGCTTCACCTTTCCCTAACAAATGCAAACACTGTAACCTAACCATTTGTACCCTCATATTAATCTGAAATTAAAAAAAAATTTGAATAAGAAAAAAATATGATTTCTTTGTTTTATTTCTTGGTTTGCTGGATTTTATTGAGTTAATTTTTTCAGAGAGAGCTCAGATGTGCTCTAGTCCTTGAGTTCTTGAAACCTGTGGCATTTTTACCAGAATTATATCTTCCATATACCAAATTCATGATTCATAACAACGTTCCTTCAGAACTTTGCAGGCATTATTCTTTTGTCTCAGCATTAACTATTTCCATGGGGAAGCCCAAGACCGCACTGAATTTTCTCTTTCTTATAGATGACTTACATTTACTGTTTGGAATATTAAAAAAATGTTTTCTATTTTGCTGGGCATGGTGGCTCACACCTATAATCCCAGCACTACACTTTGGGAGGCTGAAGTGTGAAGATTGCTTCATGTGGCCAGGAATTCGGGACCAGGATGGGCAATAAATAAATAAATAAATAAATAGCTGGGTGTGGTGGTATGCACCTGTTATCCTAGCTGCTCAGGAGGGTGAGGTGGGAGGATCCATTGAACCCACTCATTCCACTGTACTCCAGCCTGGGTGACAAAGCAAAACCCTAAGTCTAAAAATAAATTATAATGTTTTATAATTTACTAAGGGTATTTTGGTATTATCCTTCTGAGTTACTTCAATTTAGTTCTTCTATTCAGGGAACATTTTCTATATTTTGTTTTGGTATATTTTCTGTTGCCTACCTTCACTACATACATACTGTTTATATTAGGTCATTTTGACAAGTTCTCTATATTTGAGGCTTATTATTTATCCATTCATTTTCATTCAGAAAATCTAGGCCAGTATTGGTGGCTCATGCCTATAATCTTAGTACTCTAGGGGCTGAGGAGGGAGCATTGTTTGAGGTTAGGAGTTCAAGATTAGCCTGAGTGAGAACTATACCCCATCTCTATAAAAAATAGAAAAAAATTAGTTGAGCATAGTGGCATGTGCCTGTAATCCCAGCTACTTGGGAAGCTGATGTAGGCGGATCCCTTGAGCCCAGCATTGGATGACAATCATTACACTCTTCCTAGGATGACAGAGTGAGACTCTGTCTAAAAAACAACAAAAAGTCTCCATTACCTGATTTTCACAAGCCTTTCTTCTATTAATGGTTTGGGTTTTTACTGTCTTGCTCTGTTGCCCAGACTAGAGTGCAGTGGCATCGTCGTCACTCATTGTAACCTCAGACCCCTGAGCTTAAGTGATCCTCTTGCTCAGGCTCCCAAGAAGCTGGGACTTCAGGCCTGCACCACCACACCCAGCTGGTAGGGTTATTTTTGTCCTTAGTTTGTTTCCTTAGGTCTCTTTGTCACCCTTTATTTTATCATTTCAATAGCTCTCTTTTATTACAATTTCATTTTATATGGTTTTAGTTCCTCATAGTCAGCCACAGTCTGAAAATAATTGTTTTAAATTGCACACAAACCTTCTGGACACCCTGTATTAAATAGAATATCCAGAAATAAACATTTCACAAATTTTAAATTACACAGTGTTCTAAGTAGCATGATGAAATTTTATGCAGTCCCATTCCCGATGTAAATCATTCCTTTTTCCAGCATATCCAAGCTATATGTATACACTACCTCCCCTTAGTTTGCTGGTATCCGTTTTGGTTATCGGGTAAGCATTGTATCACAGGGTTTGTGTTCACATAACCCTTACTTTACTTAAAAGTGTCCTGAAAGCGTGGCGGTGCCTGTGGCTCAAAAGAGTAAGGCTCCAGCCCCATATACCAGAGGTGGCAGGTTCAAACCTGGCCCCTTTGAAAAACTGCAGGAAAAAATAAAAGTGACCTGAAAGTGGAAGAAGACGTATGGTGCTTAGCAATTTGGATATGCCAAAGAGAAGCTATATCATGCTTTCTTTGTGGTGTAAGTTCTTATTTAATAAGGAAAGAAAAGAAGTGTTGAATTTGCTAAGATCTATGGTAAGAATGAGTCTTCTATCTGTGAAATTGTGAAGAAATAAAAAAAATCTGTGCAATGTATGTATACTTATACATCAATATCTGTGGGGTTTGGTTCCAGGACCTTCTGCAGATACCACAGTTCATGGATCCTCAAGTCCCTTATATAAAATGGTATAATATTTGCATATAAACTATGTACATTGTCCTGTATACTTTAAATTATCTTTAGGTTACTTAAAGTTTCAAATATAATGTGAATGTTATGCAGTAGCTATACTGTATATGTTTAGGGTATAGTTAGAAGCAAAAAGGTCTGTATAGGTAGATCTCCTTTTATTGTGCTTCACTTTGCTTTGCCTCACAGATAACTGTGCTTTTTATAAATGGAAGGTTTGTGGCAACTTTGTGTCGAACAAATTTGATTGGCACCATTTTTTCAACAGTATGTACTCACCTGTGTGTCTGTGTTATATTTTGGTTATTCTTGTAACAATTTCAAACTTTTAATTTATAATTTATATTTATCGTGATGATCTATGGTCCATGATCTTTGATGTTACTATTTTAATTGTTTTAAGACACTGCAAACCATTCTCATATAAGACAGTGAACTTAGTATTTTTTGTGTTCTGACTGCTCTACTGACCCAGCCATTCTTCTGACCCCTCCTTCTCAGCCCTCCTTATTCCCTGAGAATAACAATATTGAAATTAGACCAATTGATAATGCTATAGAGGCTTCTATTCAAGTGAAAGAAAGAATCATATATACCTCTCACAAATCAAAAGCTAGAAATGATTAAGGTTTAGTGAAAAAGGTATATTGAAAGCCAAGATTACCTGAAAGCTGGGCCCCTCGCACCAAACAGCCACATAATGAAGGAAAAGGAAAAGTCCTCGAAGAATATGAAAAGTGTTACTCCAGTGCACACACAAGTGATAAGAAAGGAAAACAACCTTATTGCTGATAGGGGCAAAGTTTTGGTGGCCCAGATTTGCCCAGTCATAACATTCCCTTAAGCCAAATCCTAATCCAGGGCAAGACACTGTCCCTCTCTTCAGTTCTGTGAAGGCTGAGAGAGTTCAGGAGGTAGCCCAAGAAAAGTGAGAAGCTAGCAGAGGTTGGTTCATGAAACATAATGACAGAATCTGTCTCCTAAACTAAGCACGCAAGCTGAGACAGCAAGTGCTGCTGTAGAAGCTGCAGCAAGTTATCTGGACGATCTAGCTAAGGTAATTAATCAAGATTTTTCAATGTAGATGACTTTGGACTAGGACTTTTCTAGCTATCTAGGACTTTTCTAGCTAGATAGTAATCACTGCCTGGCCTCAAAGCTTCAAAACACTGACTCTCTTGTTAGGCAATAATGCAACCATTGACTTTAAGTTGATGCCAGTGTTCATTAATCATCTGAAATCCTAGGACCCTTAACAGTAATGGTAAATCTATTCTTTCTATGCTCTATAGATGGACCAACAAAGCCTGAATGACAGGAAATCTGTTTATAGCATGGTTTACTCAATGTTTTAAGCATACTGTTGAGACCACCTGCTCAATACAAAAGACACCTTTCAAAATATTTGACAACTGGCAATGCATCTGGTTACCCAGGAGCTCTGATGGAGATGTATAAGGAGATTAATGTGCTTTCATGCCTGTTAACCCAGCATTCATTTCTATAGCCCATGGATCAAGGAGTAATTCTGACTTTAAAGTATTACTTATTTTAGAAATATATTTCATAAGGCTATAGATGACATAGGTAGTGATTATTCTGATGGGTCTATATAAAGTAAATCAACGCTTTTGGAAAGGATTCACATTCTAGATGCCATTAATAACATTTCTAATTCATGGGAGGAGGTCAAAATACCAAGTTTGGAAGAAGTTGATTCCAGTTCTCACTGATGATTTTCAGGGGCCCAAGTGTTCAGTTGAAGATGTAACTATAGATGTGGTGGAAATAGAGAATTAGAAGTAGAGCCTGAATATGTGACTGAATTGCTGTAATTGCATGACAAAACTTCAAATGGATGAGAAGTTGCTTCTTATGGATGGGCAAAGGAAGTGGTTACTTGAGATGGAATTTGCTCTTGGTGAAGATACTATTAACATTTTTGAGATTACAATAAGCGTTTAGAATATTGCATAAACTTAGTTGATAAAGCAGCAACAGGGTTTGACAGGATTGATTCCAATTTTGAAAAAAAGTTCTATTGTGATTAAAATACTGTCAGTCAACATTACATGTTACATGATTCCTTTTGTGAAAGGAAAAGTCATTTGATGCAACAAATTTCATTCCTGTCTTATTTTAAGAAATTGCCACAGCCACCCTAACCACAGCAACCATTATTGATCAGTCAGCAGATTTCAGCATAAAGGCAAGACCCTCCATTGGCAAAATCATTATGACTCACTGAGACTCAGATGATTGTTAGCATTTTTTAGCAATACATTTTTTATTAAAGTATGCACATCTTTAAAAGACATAACACTGTTGCATACTTAAGAGATTATTAATGTAATAATTTTATACTCATTGGGCATTGGGAAGCCAAAAACTTTGTGTGGTTCTCTTTATCGCAGTGTTTATTCTGGAACTCTAAACTCTTTTTTTTTTGAGACGGAGCCTCAAGCTGAGCCCCTGGGTAGAGTGCCATGGCCTCACAGCTCACAGCAACCTCCAACTCTTGGACTCAAGCGAGTCTTCTGCCTCAGCCTCCCAAGTAGCTGAGACTACAGGCGCCCGCCACAACGCCTGGCCATTTTTTTGGTTGCAGCCATCATTGTTGTTTGGTGGCCCGGGCTGGGGATTGGAGCCCAGCCATCATTGTTGTTTGGTGGCCCCGGCTGGGGATTCGAGCCCGCCACCTTAGGTGTATGTGGCTGGCGCCTTAGCCGCTTGAGCCACAAGTGCCGAGCCTCTAAACTCTTAATATCTTTGATCGTACATGTTCATTACATATATGACCACCCATTAAATTATTTTTGATCTGTGGTTGCTTGAACCTATGGATAAAGAGCCCACGTATATGGAGGACTGATTGCTTAGGTTTCAGTACTATCTATGATTTCAAGAATCCATAGATCTTAGAATGTATCCCCTGTGGAAAAGGGCAAAGGTACTGAAGTCTTACATCTATCCTTTACTCCTTTAAATCCATGGTATTGTTAAATTCTTCAATGTTACTAAATTGCCTAGGGCATTTTCTGCTTTTTCTAAGTTATGTTTCCTTCTAGATTGGCTTTTTTTTTTTTTTTTTGAGAGAGTCTCACTTTGTCACCCTTGGTAGAATGCTGTGGTGCCATAGCTCGCAGCAACCTCGAACTCTGCTTAAGCAATCCTCTTGCCTCCTGAGTATCAGGGACTATAGGTGCCTACTACAATGCTCGGCTATTTTTTTTAGAGATGGGGTCTTGCTCTTGCTCAGACTGGTGTCAAACTCCTGAGTTAAAGCAATTCAGTCTCCTTGGCCTCCTGGAATGCTAGAATTATAGGCATGAACCAGTATGCCTGGCTAGATTGGGTTTTTAGAAAAATCTGTCTTTTGTATACTCTGCTCCCTCTGAATTTTATTTATTTTGCTTAATGCATTAGGTCGTATTGCTTTTTCTTTCATTTGATTATGCTTAACATACAGGTCCTGATATAATCTGAATAAATTTTCCTTGAATTTACTTATTTGTCTTGTATTTTCCTTACTTTTAGTCCAGTTTGAGAGACGGTTATGTGATTCATCTATTTATAAAAGTACTATAAAAGTGGCCTCATGGAGATTGAGAGAGTTCAGAATTACTTGTCTAAGATTTATAAAATATACCGAGATAGGTTTTATTCAGTTCATCATGGATTCTTAGAGTCTTTGCTCTGTCAAAGAGCGTCAGTTCTTGGGTTCACTTTCCAATCTACTCTGCCATTTTCACTGTAGTATATTCTGCCTCTGGCTTTCACGAATGAGAGATTTGATCACAGCAGGTTTTTTTGAGCTTCCTCATTGGCTGTATTTTACTTATAAAATCTATATTTTCTCTAGCTAAGTGGCTGTTCAGAATCAAGACATGTGGAGAATGCAGTGTAGCATTTAGTTCCTTGTTCCTAATTGTCACCCATTCAATATGTCAAAGAAAAATGACTTGTTTACTTTGTTTTATTCTTTCAAACTCATTAGAATACCATGCATATACCTTATTATTAATAAACATTTATGTAATTTGTATAGTTGCAAATTGCAGTAGTATTAGAACTTTATAAGATGATCTCTATAAGAATGTTAAATTGTTTCTTGACTTAAAAATATATTCAGTGGGGGTGGCGCCTATGGCTCAAAAGGGTAGGGCACTAGCCCCATATACCAGAGGTGGCAGGTTCAAACCCAGCCCCGGCCAAAAACTGCAAGTGGCCGATCTCTAAGTCACTTCTTACTACGGCCTATGAATTTGTTATATTCGCTGGGCTATTACTCAATCTGGGTT
Organism: Otolemur garnettii; assembly: GCF_000181295.1. Taxonomy (NCBI): domain Eukaryota; kingdom Metazoa; phylum Chordata; class Mammalia; order Primates; family Galagidae; genus Otolemur; species Otolemur garnettii. The sequence continues at coordinate 28,788,398 of NW_003852406.1, forward strand.
AAATCTTGAAAGAAAAGACTCATAAATCATTCCAGTTTTCTGTTCTTTGCCTTGCCACTGATTTATGTTATTGTATAATGATATAATGGTAGATTTCTTATTTTTATGATATATCTTAGAATTAAGTTGATTTGAACCTCACTTTGTTTTTTATTAAAGGTAAATGAGATTGCTTTCATTAATACCCTTGAAGCTCAGAATAAACGCCATGATGTTTTGTCGAAATTGAAGGAATATGAGCAAAGGCTTAATGAGCTACAGGAAGAGCGTCAGAGGAGACAGGAAGAAAAGCAGGCACGGGATGAAGCTGTGCAGGTAGGATTTTATTCAGTAAGCATTTGTTGAGCCTCTGTCACATTTTGGGCTCTGAGCTAGATGCTGAGGACTGGAAAAGGAATAAAACCTTGTTTTTGTGCCCAGAAACAAATGGTTTCGTGTAACAGTCTTTGGAAACATCAAGTCTGGTTGCCAAAGGATAGTGTGCGCTCCTTTAAATGAGATAATCAGTTCTTTCATCAGTAGAGTGCAGCCATGGAAATAGAATCTCTAGCCTCATCCAGGTGGATGATTAAACTGCTCTGGACAGATTTTTATTTATTCTAGGATTGGGCAAGAACATGCTTCTCTTCCCCCAGTAAAAAAGTTCCTTTTTTGAATCAGTACATAAAGCCTTAAAGAACCTAGAAGTCTTTATGTTTATGACAAGGAGCACCTGTAATTTATTGGGCAGTATTATCAATTACCTTAGTTCTTTAAATTTTTAACCTCTGCAGCAAACCCTTAGTTACCTGCCATTTTCAGGATGGAGAGAAGATTAAGGCATAAACTGTACTGCTGTTTATAATCTATTTTAGATCTTTGTTAGTTAAATTTCTTACTCATAGATTCTTTTAAGACCTGACCTTCTGGATGTAGAGAACAAATTTTGCAGAATTCAGATATAAATGCAAACACACTATTAAAGGTCTGACAATTAAGTGTGCGAACTTGCCACTGTGAGCTTACTTTGGCAGCACCGTACATAACAGCTCAGTAAAATTTCATAACCATGGTATGTCAGTGTCTCACAGCTGTGTTTATGTCAGTGTGTGACAGTTTCTTGCTGAGTGGCATTCATTATTGTAGCATGTTTTTGTGTGCTGTTGCAAGAATGTTGGAGTTTGAATTAGAGCCGTAAACAAATATTAAATTTATTGTTAAACTTGGCAGGAGTAGAAGTGAAATCAGGGACATATTAGTCCAAGTTTATGGGGATAATGCCATGAAGAAAATAGCAGTGTACAAATGGATTAAACATTTTCTGAGGGGAGAGAAAGTGTCACGATGAAGAGAAGTCAGGGCGTCCAGTAATGAGCAGAACTGATGAAAACTTTGCAAAAATTTGTCAAATTGTGCATCAGAATTGTTGGTTGATTATGAGAAGCATAAGAGAACAAATAAACATTGATCGAGAAACAGTTAGAAAAATCTTAACTAAAAATCGTGGCATGAGAAAGGTGTGTGTAAAAATGGTCCTGAAAGAGCTCATTGATGAACAAAAGCAAAGGAGAACCGAATTTGCTGAGTCCTTTGGAGAGGCAAGATGATGGTTCGGGCTGTGTTATCTCTGGTGATGAAGTATAGGTGCACCAGTGTGACCCTGAAACAAAGCATCCAAGTGCAGGGTTGGAAGTCAGACAACTCTCCAAGGAGAATAAGGTTCTGTCAGTTGTATGAAGAGTCAAAGTGATGGTGCTCACCTTTTTTGATATCAGAGGGATTATTTATTATAAATTTGTACCAGCTGGGAAAACAGTTAACCAAGTTTACTATTTAGAAGTGCTAAAAGACTGAAAAACTTAGAGGAAAATGACCTGAACTTTTCACCAATAATTCATGTCTTGCATCGTGACAGTGTACCAGCTCACTTGGCACTGTTTGTGAAGGAGTTTTTAGCCAGTAAATAAAGAACTGTATTGGAATATCCTCCCTACTCACCTAATCTGGGCCTCAATGACTTTTTTTTTTTGCCTGAAGATAAAGGAAATATAGCAAGGAAGACATTTTGATGACATTCAGGACCTCTAGGGTAATATGAAGATATCTTTGATGGCTATTCCAGAAAAAAGAGTTCAAAGTTGCTTTGAAGGGTGGACTAAGCATTGGTGTCAGTCCATAGCTTCCCAAGGGGAGAGCTTCAGTGATGATCATATGATGTTCAGCAGTGACATATATAGCACTTTTTATAGGATGAGTTTGCAAAGTTAATTTTCAGACCTCATATTTATTTTGACTAACATTTATTAGTTCATTCAGTGATCATTTTATTGAGTTACTGCAAGTCATATGTTTTGCAAGGGTAAAGCTATGAAAAATGTGTGCCATTGATCTCAACGGGGAGGTATATACATATGTAACAAATCTTATCACATTAGGATAAGTGCTGGACAGTAAAGGCATTTTCATTAGCACAAAAGAGACCACCTTATTTATATAGAGAGTAGAAAGCACATAAAGAATTCAGGAAACATTTATACTTTGAATGTTTATACTTTTTTAAGTTTAAAAAATGAGATAGAAATAAGGGAACACACTGCATGTAGAGTTAGGGAGCAGAACATGAGCAGCTTTATTGATTGTGTTAAAAATCAGGGGTTGTTAACGTTTTATGATTCTTTATGGCATTGGTGTTAGTAAATTATAATATCAATACATTTTTAAGTTTATTGATTACTTTTTGCTGTTTATGAACATTAGAAAGCCTTCCATATTTATCCCTGATTTCTCTGTGATTTGAGTACAGTGTATTTTAATCAGCGCTAGGCTAATTTATATTTAAAAATATAGAGCACTCCTCTTAGAGAAGCTATAGCTTTCTGTCTCAAAGGAACATCAAGATTTTTATTTTTATCATTGTAAGTTTGTTATTAACTTTTATCCTTTAACTGAGTAAATGATATGTTTGAATTTTTAATTTCAATCTTCAGCATTATTTTTGTTTATTTCTTTATATCAGGGCCAGTTTATAAAAATAATTATAGTTTTAAGTTATGTGTTACTTTTCAGCAATCATTAGGCATTCATAATTTGGAGACAAATAAGACATGATCCTTACCTTTCTGGTAAAGAATAAATTATAATTTGATATGAAAGAATATAATTAAAGAATGTACAGAGTTCAGCGATACCACATAATTAGCTCTGTGGTCAAAGGAGCATGTCAGGGAACATTCTCTGGAAAAGGTGACTTCTTAGCTGGGACTTGGGGAGAAACAATTAAGTGTATTCCATATTGTTAAGTAGACCTTTTTTCTTCCTTCTTTGCATTTAGCAGATTTGAATATTTGAAATATAATCATTTTCTTCATTTTAAAAATAATGACTCACTTCACAATTTGGAACATTCATTAAAGCTTAAAGAAAAGAGGAAAGTAGTAAGGACTTTTCTTGTACTGATTAATTCTTGACTAACGTGTAAAATGGTTTTGGCCCTTCAGAATTATCTTCCCTTTTAAAAATGTAGAAATTTCTTACGGATTTAATTTTCAATAAAAAACTTTGAATGTATCTACTTATAGTTCAGTTGAGATACACTGACATTATTAGAAAAATTCACTGGTAGTATTTAACTGATATATGTAGTTAAAAATTTTAAAAATACATGGTCATTATTAGATGTATAAGTCACAGGCTCAGTGCCTGTGGCTCAAGCGGCTAAGGCGCCAGCCACATACACCTAAGATGGTGGGTTCGTTTCCAGCCCGGGCCCACCAAACAATGATGGCTGCAACCAAAAAATAGCTGGGCATTGTGGTGGGCACCTGTGGTCCCAGCTACTTTGGAGGCTGTGGCAGGAGACTCACTTGAGCCCAGGAGTTGGAGGTTGCTACGAGCTGTGATGCCACAGCACTCTACCCTAGGGGACAGCTTGAGGCTCTGTCTCAAAAAAAAAAAAAAAGAAAAAAGATGTATAAGTCACAGAAGCCAAACATTTGGTAAATACAAGAACAATAGTAAGATCCTAACCTAATAAAGAATTTGAAAGACCTTCCATCTAATTTATAGTTATACTTGAAACATTCCTATAAACTATTAAAGGGAGTTGTGATCCTTCTTTTGGGTAAAATACTGATTACTGCCATGTATATCTCAGTTTGCTATTATTGTTATATATGTTCTTGATTGGCTAATTTTATGCTTAATTTTTTAAGATATTCTCTTTTGTCCTTTCGTCTTAATCATTTGAATTATAGTTATAAATATAAGGTTGTACAGTCATTTTATAGGCTGCCATAAATATATCCTGATAATGGAACACTGAGAGGCAAGAGTTAGTTCTAATTCTTTTGATGTATGTTTGTATTCTTTACTTGCAGGCATATGGATTTATAATACATGTTATTTTGCAAAGTCATACTTTGCTTATTAAACAGTTATTTAGGAATCCCTGTCCTGTGTAAGGCTATTTGTAGGGTCCTAAGTTTTTTTATTTTTTATGGAATTTAAATTGTAGGTTAGGAATTGCTAGCTGAATTAAATATTTTACTCATTAGCTGTATAGTTATCAATTTTCTAGTTATTAGAAATAGAAATAAAGCGTTGGGTACTTTTAAAGTTCTGTTATCTCTTTTAGTGCAGTGTTGAAGTAGGTCTTATATCCGTGAAAATAATCAGCAAGTTGATGTTAGGTTTATGAGTCTATAACATGGCTATACTGCGCAGACATAAAGTAAGTTTTATATAAATGTGTCCTTATATAGCCTTCATAAGATCAATTTATAATTTTTAGAATTATGTTCCTGAATCTCTTGTTTTTAGGAAATATGAAATGAAAAATTCTGTTTTAATTCTTTATACTTAATGCCTAAGCCTTTTGCATTTCATTTTGAAACACCTGTTTTCAAACATAATACAGATTTCTTTAACTTTAAGTCAATTTGACTCTAAGAGAAAATACTATTATGTTTTCTTTAATAGAGAAAATTTACTGCTGGTGTGGTGGCTCATGCCTGTTTCCAACACTGGGAGGCTGAGGCGGGAGGATTGCTTGAGCTCAGGAGTTTGAGGCTTGTCTGAGTGAGAGTGAGACCCCAACTCATGAAAAAAAATTGAAAAACCCAGCTGGGTGCCATGGCAAGCACCTGCAATCCCAGTGACTTTGGAGGCTGAGGCAGCAGGACGCCCACAGCTTGAGCCTGAGGTTGCATTGAGCTACGATGCCATTGCACTCAGCTCAGGGTATAGGGTAGAACTCTATCTCAACAACAACAACAACAAAATAACAGAGAAAATTTACTATTCCAGATTTGATTGTATTTTAGTCTTAAGAGATTTTGAGATATCCTATAGGTCAGCAAGTTTGCATATATTATTTTTGATTAGTAATGAGAAATAGCTACAAGTTCATAAAGAGCATGCTTGACATTAAAGCATATATTTCAAATGTTATTATATGACTCCAGCGGTCTGCACACTGTCAGATATGCTCTCTTGAAATCAGTGTATTCTCTTCAGTTCCTGGTCTACCTTTCTCTGTCTCCATCCACCACACCCCCACAATGGAAGAAAGGAAGGAAATGAGGGTGGGAGGGAGGGAGGAAGGAAGAAGGAAGGGGGAAAGGGATCTCTTGGCTTACTACTTTTATTTTTATTTTTTATTTTTTATTTTATTTTATTTTTTTTTT
>NW_003852406.1:28795447-28810867 GCF_000181295.1 Otolemur garnettii
GGCATTCTACCCAGGGTGACAGCTTGAGGCTCTGTCTCAAAAAAAAAAAAAAAAAAAACACCACATATTAAGTTCCCACAAAAGTATAATACAGTGTTTGCTTAAAATAGCATTTATTTCCATACCTGTGTGTAATACTGATAGGTTACAGGAAAACCAGATATCATTGCTTTTTGATTTTTGTTTAATTTGAGGTGGGCTAGGTATCTGCTTGGCTTAAATATGTAAGTTTGTGTCAAAGTTATGTTAATTTTAGTTATTTTTATTTTACACATGATTCTAACATTTTAAAAAATGATTTCTAACATTAGGAACGCAAGAGAGCTCTTGAGGCAGAACGGCAGGCCCGTGTAGAAGAATTGTTGATGAAGAGGAAAGAACAAGAAGCCCGAATTGAACAACAGAGGCAAGAAAAGGAAAAAGCCCGTGAGGATGCAGCTCGGGAAAGAGCCAGGTATGTCCTTTGCTAGCTTATTTGATCCTGATGAACACATGTGAGATTTGTCTTTTTGCGCTTGGCTTACTTATTTTACTTAACATGATGTTCTCCAATTCCATTTCTGTTGTGGCAAATGGCAGGGCTTTTTTTTTGTCTTTGTGTTGAATTTCCATTTTCTCATATATTTCTCTGAGCTTAATTATAACCCATATTTGAAATCATTAGGCTGGCCAATGTACGCTCAAAAGAGGTACTCCTATAAGCTGTAAGGAAAACTAATCAGACTAACTGCAGACTTCTTGACTGAAAGCCTACAAGCCAAAAGTGAGTGGTACCCAACCTCAGCCTTCCAAAACAGAATAATGGCCAGCCTACGTCTTGTACCCTGCAAAACTAAGTTTCTTACGTGAGGGAGCAATAAAGATTTTCTCAGACAAGCAATCACTGAGGCAATTTGTGAAGAACAGACTTGCCCTGCAGCAGGTACTCAGACCTACCAGATGAGCATGGTAGATACCCACCAGAGTAAAACTATCCCAAAGCTAAAGTTCAGAGGCCAGAAACCACAATGGTTGAAGAGGTAAAACAAAGTAATAAGGATCTACCCAATAGAATGAACAGAAATCTACCATACTCATCAATTCTTTCAATAAATGTGAATGGCTTGAATTCCTCACTGAAGAGACATAGCCTGACCAAATGGATAAAAAAATACAATCCAAGTATCCATTGTCTCTTGGAAACACATCTGAGCCACAAGGAGTGATTTAGTCATTTAGACTCAGAATGAAAAGGATGGAAAACAAATTTTATGCAATTGGAAACCAAAAAAGCCAGTGTAGCCATTACAAAAGTAAAGAAAGACAAAGATGGTCACTAATGGCAGAGAGACCAAAACAACAAGAATACTTAATAATCCTAAATATTTATTCTTATAATACAGAAGTGTCCAGATTCATAAGTGAAATTCTACTAGATTTAAACAAAATGATAAACAGCAGTATCATAATTGCCGGGGACCTCCACACCCCACTGACAGAACCGGACAAATCCTCCAAACAGAAAACAACACATTGGTAATGGCTTTGTTGGGGATGGTAAATTGAGCTGTGATAAACAGTCTAGTGTAAGTGTCCTTATGAGAAAATGATTTTTTTTCTTCTGGGTAGATGCCTAGTAATGGGATTGCAAGATCAAGTGGGAGGTGTAATTTGAGTTCTTTGAGTATTCACCATACTTCCTTCCAAAAAGGTTGTATTTACAGTCCCTTGGATTTGGTTTGCTAATATTTTATTCAGGACTGTTGTATCATTGTTGATCAGAGACATTTGACTGTAGTTTTCTTTTCATGTTTTGTCTTTACCTTAGATATTCATGTGATGCTGGCTACATACAATGTATTTATATAAGTATAGATGTATTTTTTCGTAAAGTTTTAGAATTAGTGGGATAACTCACCTTTAAGTATTTGGTAGAATTCAACCATGTAGCCATCTGTTCCTAGGCTTTTCTTTACAGGGAAGTTTTTTATTTCTTCTTCTATCTTGTCAGTAGTTATTGATCTATTTAGACTTTCTATTTCTTAATTGTTCAATTTTGGGCAATGTGTAATTTTTTTGGAATTTATTTTCTCTAGATCATTCAAATTTTTGACATTGTTTACAATGGTGTCTCTTATTTTCCTTTTTATTTCTGAGGTGTCTATTATCTATCACTAATCAGCATGGTAGTGCTAAATTTACTTTTTTAAAAATTTTATTTAATGAAGTCTTTTCTCTTTTTTCGTTAATTAGATAAGCTAAGAGTTTGTTGGTTTTAATTTTTAAAAATTCAACTCTTAGTTTTACTGATACTTTTTGCAATTTTTTTGTTCTTTGATATACCTATTCTGATTTTTGTTATTTTCTTCATTCTGCTGATACTCGGTTTAGTTCATCTTTTTTCTAGTTCCCTGAGCTATAATATTAGCTATAATTTCTTCCTTTGAATGTAGGCATTTCTTACTATAAACTTGCTGCATCCTATAGATTTTTGGTTTACTATGTTTTCATTTTCATTTGTCAAGATATTTTCAAATTTACCCTTGACTTCTTCTTTGACCCACTGGTTGTTTAAGAGCATATCATTTAATTGCCACATATTTGTAATCTTTGAAGATTTGTCACGTTGTTGACTTCTAGTTTCATATTATCATGATATGAGAGAATAGTAGCTGTGATTAGTTTTTCTTGAATTTAGTAAGAGGTGTTTCATGGTTTAACATGTCTTCTGTCCTGGAGAATGTTCCATGAGTGCTAGAGAAATATGTTTATTTTGTTGCTGTTCTATGGAAAGTTCTGTGTATATTTATTAGGTCAATTTATTTAAAAGTATAGTTCGCATCCAGTGTTTCATTATTAATTTTCTGTCGATCTATCTTTTGTTGCAGTGAGGTATTAAGTCTCTGGCTGTTACTGTATTGGTATTATTTCTCTCTTCATGTCTTTTAATATTTATATTTTTAGTTGCTCAAGTGATATACATATGTATGTATATATATCTTTACAATTATTTTGTCCTCTTGATGAATTGACTTCTTATGACCTGTGTTTTCTCTGTTGATAATTTTTAGGTGAAGTCTATTTCATCAGATATAAGTATAGCCATAAAATATCTTCTTCCATCCCTTCATATTCAGCATATGTGTTCTTAATGCTTTAGTGCGTCTCTTATTGGTGATATGTAGTTGGATCTTATTTTTATCCATTGAGCCACTCTGTGACTTTTAATTAGAGAATTTACTCTATTTACATTCAGATTATTAGTGATAGATGAGGACTTACTACTGCCATTTAAAAATTTGTTTTCTGGTTGTTTAGTGCCTTCTTTCTTTCTTTCTTTCTTTGTTGCTCACTTTTGTGATTTGATAACTTTATATAGTGCTAAGCTTTGATGCTCTATCATTTGTTTATATGCTGTAGTTTTTTGGTTTGTGGTTGCCAGGAGACCTATATAAAACATCTTATAATTCACTATTTTAAGGTTATAACAACTCACTTCTGTCACATACAAAAACTAGACTTTTATCGTCCATCCCCACAATTCATGTTTTCCTTTTTTAGTTTTGAGACAGAGTCTTGTTTTGTCACCCAGGCTAGAGTGTAGTGTTGTAGTCATAGGTCTCTACAGCCTCAAACTTCTGAGCTCCTGTGATCCTCCTGCAATTCTAATCTCCAAGTAGCTAGGACCTGGGATGACATGTTCTCAGTACCCTGCCTGGTTAATTTTAAAATATTTTGTATAGACTCTTTTGCCCAGGCTGGTCTCAACTCTTGGCCTCAAATAATCCTCCCACCTTGGCTTTTCAAAGCACTTGGGATTACAGGTGTGAGTCCCCACACCTTACCAATTTATGTTTTTAATATTGCAGGGGTTTCCAAAATCTTTTTATACTGTGTATTCCATAACAATTTATAGTAGCTTCAGTTATTTTTGATGTTTTTGACCTTCAACCTTCATACTGTAGATCTATATGAGTTATGTGCCACCCTTATAGTCGTATAGTTTTTTGGATTTGACTACCTATAATATTTACCTGTACCAGTTAGTTTTATACTTTTATATGTACTTATGATAGTAATTATTATCATTTTCTTTCCTCTTGAAGAACTCCCTTAAGCATTCTTATAAGGCAGGTTGAGTGCCAATGAATTCCTTTACCTTTTGTTTGTTGGAAGAAGATTTTATTTCTTCTTTGTTTCTAAATGTCAGTTTTCCTAGATGTAGTATTTGTTGTTGGCATTTTTTTTTTTTCCAGCACTTCAAGTATATTATCCCATTCTCTCCTGGCTTGCCAGGTTTCTGCTGATTCTGATTTTTTAGAGATAGATAGAGTCTCACTATGTCGCTCTCAGTAGAATGCCATGATGTTACAGCTCACAGCAACCTCAAACTCTTGGGCTTAAGCGATTTTCTTGCCTGAGCCTCCCAAGTAGCTGGGATTATAGGTGCCTGTCACAATGCCTAGCTATTTTGTGTTGCAGTTGCCATTGTTTTTTTTTGTTAGCTGGCCCAGGTCCAAATTTGAACCCTCCAGCCTCAGTGTATGTGGCTGGCACTGTTAATCACTGTGCTAAGGGTGCTGAGCCTGATTCTGATTTTTTAAAATGTTAAATCCAGCTTGCATTCCTGGGATAACCCCATCTTTGTTTTGTTATTTTATTGTAATTTGCTGACACACTTCATTGCTAGATTTAGATAACTAATTTTTAAGGGTTTTAACCTGGGGAGTATTTTTCAAAATAGTAAACAGGTTTATGAATTATTACATAAATAGGACATTACACAAAGGTATAAGTGTACAGCTTGATCAATTATCATAATACCCATGCAACTGCAACCTGTTCAAGAACTAGAACATAATCGTACTTCAAAGAAAACACCTTATATACCCTCCACATCACTGTTTCTTCTTCCTCATGGTGATCACTTTCCTTATTTTTTAACAATATTGGCTAGTTATTGGATCTATGCCTAGGAATGGAATTGGTGGAGGCTAGGGTATGCGGATAGTTAACTTTAGTAGACATTGCCAAATGTCTGAGTTTGAGTATTCAGATCCCCTGCACCCTTGCTTATAATTGGAATTGATAGTCTTAAATTTTTTTTCACAATTTTATTGTAGTATAACTGATATACAAAAGATTGTACTTACTAAAGTGTACAATTTTTTGTGTTCTCACAAATCTAACTCCCATGAAACCATCACTACAATCAAGATATTAACCTGACCCCCAGTTTTTTCATGCTTGGTAATCTATTTTTCTTTCTTTCCGCCCTCATCCCAATACAGCCACTGATTTGCTTTCTCTTTTGACTATTGTCTTTTACTAATCATGATTATTTGGAGATTCTTTAACGTGTACATACTTATAGCTTGCTCTGTTTTTAGAATTGCTAAGTAGTATTTGTATATATATGCTGCAAATTATTTTCATTTACTTGTTTATAGACATTGGAGTTACTTCTAGTTTTTTGGCTATTACAGAAAAAGCTGATATGAATGTTCACATATGAGTCTCATTCAGTTTTATTTCTCATGGTGATTAACTAGGAGAAGAATGACTTGTTTGTAGAATACATGTATATTAAACTATTGAAGAAACTACAAACTGTTCTTTCAAAGTGAGTTTACCATTTTTACATACCACCATTAGCAAATGAGACTTTGAGTTCCTTTACAGCCCTTAGTGAATCAGTTTTTTATTTTTTTATTATTTATTTATTTATTTATTTTTTGGCCGGGGCTAGGTTTGAACCTGCCACCTCTGGTATATGGTGCCAGCGCCCTACCCCTTTTGAGCCACAGACCCTGCCCCAGTTTTTTAAATGTGTATTTTTGTAGTGTGTGTCTAGTCATATTTTATTGTTATTTTTTAGTATTTCTCTGATAATTGTGATATTAAGCAATTTTCATGTATTTAGTGTCTATTCATATATTTGATTTGGTGAAATGCCTATACATGTCTTGTGAACATTTTTCAATTGAGTCTTGTGTTATTGAATTGTAAGAGCTCTTTATATAACTTGGATACACATTCTCTGTCAAACACATCACTCACACTCTATGGCTTATCTTTTTATTAATAATGTCTTTGAAGAACAAAAGTTTTAAATTTCTATGAAGTTTCTTCTGTGTGTTTTTCAAGATTTGTGTTAGCTTGAGCATTTACGTTAGGTCTGTATTGTCCTTCCTGTTGCAGAGTTGTTATCCTAGAACTTCTTTTCACCTTTTTTCTGTGTTGAAGTGTTCTGGTTTTACATTTCTTCCTTCTTTATTTAAATAAACATTCATATTGCTATAGCATATTCTTCAATTGCTTGTAGACAAACCATTCTTGGGAGCTAATTTTTTTATTTTTGAAACAGTGCAAATGATCTGAAAATATCTTTTTTTTTTTTTTTTAAATTGTTGGGGATTCATTGAGGGTACAGGAAACCAAGTTATGCTGATTGCATTTGTTAGGTAAAGACCCTCTTACAATAGTGTCTTGCCCCAAAAGTTGTGGTACACACCAAACCCCCACCCCCTCACTCCTTCCCTCTCTCTGCTCTTCCTTTCTCCACCCCACCCTCCTTCTTTCTCTCTCTGTTCTCTTCTTCTCCCACCCCCACCGTGTCATTAATTGTCCTCACATCAAAATTGAGTACATAGGATTCATGTTTGTCTATTCTTGTGATACTTTACTAAGAATAATGTGTTCCACTTCCATCCAGGTTAATACAAAGGCAATAAAGTCTCCATTTTTTAAAATAGCTGAATAGTATTTCATAGTGTACATATACCACAGCTTGTTAATCTATTCCTGAGTTGGTGGGCATTTAGGCTGTTTCTACATTTTGGCGATTGTAAATTGAGCTTCTTTGAGGGTTCTCCATGCGTCCTTCCAAAAAAGTTGTATTAGTTTGCAGTCCTTCGAAAAAAGTTGTATTAGTTTGTAGTCTGACCAGCAGTGTAAAAGTGTTCCCTTCTCTCCACATCCACATCAGCATCTACAGTTTTGAGATTTTGTGATGTGGGCCATTCTCACTGGGGTTAGATGGTAGCTCAGGGTGGTTTTGATTTGCATTTCTCTAATAATTAGGGATGATGAGCATTTTTTTCATATGTTTGCTAGCCATTCGTCTGTCTTCTTTAGAGAAGGTTCTATTCATATCTCTTGCCCATTGATATATGGGATTGTTGGCTTTTTTCATGTGGATTAATTTGAGGCCTGCAGTAAACATTCTGGTGCAAATGTCTTTGTTGTGAAATGATTTTTGATCATCTGGGTAAGTACCTAGTAGGGGGATTGCAGGATCAAATGGTAGGTCCACTTTTACTTCCTTGAGTATTCTCCAAACGTTTTTCTAAAAAGTCTGTATTAGCTTGCATTCCCACCAGCAAGAAGTGGGAAATGTGTAGAAGTGTTCCCTTCCTTCCACATGCATGCCAACATCTGTAGTTTGGGGATTTTTTGATGTGGGCTAATCTTACTAGAGTTAGATAATATCTCAAAGCGGTTTTGATTAGCATTTCTCTGATGATTAAAATGGTGAGCATTTTTTCATGTGTTTGTAAGCCATGTGCCTGTCTTCTTCAGAGAAGTTTCTGTTCAAGTCTCTTGCCCACTTAAGAGGGGGGTTGTTTCTTTCTTATTGATTTGTTTGAACTCTCTGTGAATTCTAGAGTTATCAGACCTTTGTCAGAAGCATAACCTGCAAATATCTTCTCCCATTCTGAAGGCTGTTTGCTTTATTATTATTATTATTTTTTTGAGACAGAGCCTCAAGCTGTCCCCCTGGGTAGAGTGTCGTGGCATTACAGCTCACAGCAACCTCCAACTCCTGGGCTCAAGCGAGTCTCCTGCCTCCGCCTCCCAAGTAGCTGGGACTACAGGGGCCCGCCACAACGCCTGGCTATTTTTTGGTTGCAGCCGTCATTGTTGTTTGGCGGGTCCGGGCTGGGGATTCGAACCCGCCACCTTAGGTGTACGTGGCTGGTGCCTTAGCCGGTTAAGCTATAGGCGCCGAGCCTGTTTGCTTTATTTACTGTGCTCTTGGCTGTGCAAAAGCTTTTTAGTTTGATCAGATCCCAGTAATATAATTTTAGTGTTTCTTCAATTGCCTGGGGGATCTTTGTCATAAAAAAATTCTCCCAGGCTAATTTGTTCAAGAGTTTTCCCTGCACTATCTTCTAATATTATTCTGGTTTCATGTCTTAAGTTTAAATCTTTTATCCAGTGAGAATCAATCTTTGTTAATGGTGAGAGATAGGGATCCAGTTTCATTCTTCTACAGGTCGCCAGCAAGTTCACCCAGCACCATTTGTTAAATAGGGAATATTTCCTCCATTGAATGTTTTTGATAGGTTTGTCAAAGATCAAATGACTATTAGTGTCTGCGTTCATCTCATGGTTCTCTATTCTGTTTCATAGATTTATCTCTCTATTTTTGTGCCAGTACCATTCTGTTTCAATCACATAGATTTATAGTATAACCTGAAGTCTGGTAACATGATACTTTCTGATCTGTTTTTATTTCTGATTAGTGTATTTGCTATTCGAGTTTTTTTCCTGATTCCATATAAAATGAAGCACTATTTTTTCAAGCTCTTTAAGGTATGATAATGGTGTCTTAATAGGGATTGCATTAAATCTGTAGATTGCTTTGGGTAGTATAGACATTTTAACAATGTTGATTCTTCCCAACCATGAGCCTGGTATTTTCTTCCATTTGTTAATGTCTTCAGCTATTTCTTTTCTCAGAGTTTCATAATTCTCTTTATAGAAATCTTTTATGTCCTTTGTTAGATAAATTCCCAGATATTTCGTCTTCTTTGGCACTACTGTAAAAGGAATAGAGTCCTTCACTATATTTTCAGCTTGACTATTGTTGACATGTACAAAAGCTACTGATTTGTAAGTATTGATCTTGTATCCTGAGATGCTGCTGTATTCCTTGGTCATTTCTAAGAGTTTTGTAGATGAGTCCCTGGGGTTTTTCAGGTATAAGATCATATCATCCACAAAGAATGATAGTTTGATCCTCTCTGACCCCATATGAATACCGTTGACCCCCATCTCTTGCTTGATTGCAATGGCTAGAACTATCAGATGATTTGGAATTTCAATTTCAGAATGATGTATCTTTATGTTTATGTTCATTGTGGTGATGGGCCCTTTCAGTCTGTAAACTCATACCCTTCCATTTTGTGATTTTTTGATTTGTTAGATATTTGATTTCCTCCACTCTGTGTTTCTCTGAAATTTTTTTTTTTCTGAAATCCCTTATTAACAGATCTTGGACTTCCTAAATTTAATCTTTTAATTTTCTTATTGTTTCACCTCTGTTTTCCACTTCAATGAATTTTTATTCTACTTGATAGAAGACTTTTTTGTTTTATAATATTTTTTAACTTTTTGAATTATTTTAATTTTTTTTCTTTACAAATATTTATAAATGCTCCTTTCTGTGATTACTATTTTCTTAAAAATAGATTTTATTCTTGTTTCATGGTATACTCTCATTTCTTTCTATATTCTTATGTTCCTGAAGATATTCATTATAGTTGTTTTAAAAGTTTCTTTTGCTTAAGAAGAAGAAAACTTCTTTGTCTTGTTTGTCTTTTTCTTTTGTTTTTCTGTTTTTGAGACAAAGTGTCACTCTGTCACCCAGGCTGGAGTGCAGTGTTGCTACCATAGCTCACTGCAACCTCAACCTCCTAGATTTAAGCAATCCTCCTTTATTACTGTTTACATTAGAAAAATTTAAAAAACAATTGATAATCATTGGTTCTATGTTCTTTTTAAATAATGAGACTCTCAGCTGATGTATAGGAACTGGCCATATGTTTGGATGACCCCCCAAATTTATTTCTTTTGTCCTTTTCTCTTGGACTGCACCAAGAGAAGAATTTTCTATGGGAGTCCTGGGGTTTGAAAGGGTGTATAAATGTGATCATTCACGTCTCACCATTCCCATATGTAGATTTTCCCTTTAACTTCCTATTTTTAGTATATCATCTGATTTCTGACTTGCCTTCTGACCTGTATACAGGGTTATTCCAGCCCTCCTAGCTTTGAAGCCTTCCTTTGAAGCCTTCCTAGGGATTTGGAGACTTCCTAGTCTTCAAAGCTTTATCAGTCTGCATGTTTTCATCCCTTTCTTCATAAGTGGAGTTTCTGAGTCTTGAAAGGTTAGACTTTAGGTTTCTCAGGACTGCTTTTCAACTTCTGAAATATTTATGTCCTTCATTTTTGTTTATTTTCTGTTTTCTTTGTCTTTGCGAATTTATGCCTTTTCTATTCCTTTCTTGTAGTTTTAGTGGGTTTTTGGAAGGGAGCAGAGATAAATGTATATTTCCCAGATGCCATATTTAAGGACAATCTCAGAACAAGTATTTAAACCCATCCCTAGACCCAGAAACCCATTTCACAGCTAGTAATTTCTATTGCTTCCTAGACATTTAATGAGCAATATATCTTGAATTTAGTAAATCCTCAGAAAATAATAATTTTTAAAATAATAGCCCTTTAGAATACATGTGGTTTTAATCCTTGACTTGTTACTTCAAGAAGTTGAGTTTATAGTTTTTCCTGTCTTCTCACAGAGACAGGGAAGAACGATTGGCGGCACTTACAGCTGCTCAGCAAGAAGCTATGGAAGAACTACAGAAAAAAATCCAGCTCAAGGTAGGCATATTAGACATTTTACTTTGAAAGTTTAGAGTTTTCAAAGATGGGGAGGTTAAAATTTTATCTCTCTAACAAAAATTGAATTAAGTTCTATTCTCTAATCTTTGGACAAGATATGATTTGGCTTATGACCATTTCTAACTCAACATCTGTGAGAGCCATTGAGGAAAAAAATTCAAGGAAGTTGAATGTTTCCTGTTTTTTAGGCAGTCTCCAGAAGTGTGACTGTTTTACATAATATCACAATTACTTGTGTGCTGGCTCCTCATAGGGATAATAAACTCCTTAGCATAGAGGACCATGTTTTACTATTTGTACAGCCCTAGAAATATATCATTCATTTACATCAAATGCATCAAATATTTCGTGAGCTTTGTGGTAGGCAAGGGGATACACAGATGAGTAAGGCTTGATTGCAATTTTCGGGAAACTCATAATTTATTGTAATATTCAGACACTGAGCAGATAATTTCCATGTCCTTGGAGATGTACATGGAGTGCTATGGAAGCACAGAGGACACTTAGTGTAACATGAGGGTGTCAGAGGGAGAGAAGTAATTTTTAAAGAATTTCTGAGATGGATCTTAAAAGGATGAATTGGTTGGGTAGGAGAATGGGTAGGTGGGATACCATTCCAGCCATATGAAATAATACATAAGCACAAGAGTCTGAAATGGTGGGGTTTTTTTTTTGAATTTTGATTTCAGTTGGCTTTCATTTGTCTTAGTTTGAAGTTTCTTTTTAAAATTTTCCTTTTGTTCCGTTTATTTATTTATTTATTATTTTTTTTATTGGCAGAGTCTTACTTTGTAGAGTATTGTGGCATCATAGCTCACAGCAACCTCCAACTCTTGCCTCAGCCTCCCAAGTAGCTGGGACTACAGGTGTCCACCAAAACACCCGGCATTTTTTTGTAGAGACGGGGTCTCACTCTGGCTTAGGCTAGTCTTGAGCCTCTGAGCTCAGGGAAATCCGTCTATCTCGGCCTCCCAGGGTGCTAGGATTATAGGTGTGAGCCACCATGCCTGGCCAGTGGGGTTTTTTTTTTTTCTTCCTTTTTTTCTTGGACAGTCATTCGAGTTGTGGAAATGGAGTAGGTAGAGGTCTGTGTCATGATGGACCTTGTCTGCTAGGTGAATAAGTATGGACTTTACCTGTGACTTTATATTTTGCCCCGTATGTTCTAAAATGTGCTTCTCAAATATGTGTTACGGGCAAATAATTTGGAAAATACTGCTTATTATGTGCTCTTAGTCATAGAGCACAGTGACATACTAGAGGCTGTATGTAAAATTCTATGTTAAAAATCTGTTTGACTTTAATTTACTGTTTTCTCAATTCATCTGACCGTGGAACCTCTTCCATAAAACACTATTACAGTCCCAAGGAGTACACTTCAGGAAACATTACTGTGCATGTGGCAAATATTAAGGTCTTTATGTAAACCCTTGTCTTCAGTATGTTAGTTATCATGGAAATAAGATACTGATTTTAATGGAGATATTATTTTTCCAAGTATTCAGTGTAATTTAAATAATTTTTGAAATTCCTATACTTCACCTTCATCTATATAGCATGATGAAAGCATTCGAAGGCATATGGAACAGATTGAACAAAGAAAAGAAAAAGCTGCTGAGTTAAGCAGTGGGCGACATGCAAATACTGATTATGCCCCGAAACTGACTCCTTATGACAGAAAGAAGCAGTGTTCTCTCTGCAATGTCCTGGTAGGTTGTCATTATCAATATTATGATGCTATATTACAATAATTATTACTAAAGTTTATGAAACCATGGCAATTTATTCTTCTAGCCTTTTAAAACTCATGCTATGGCATCTACTAAGTGCCGTGGATGATTTTGAATGAAAAGTAAGTAGTACAATTAATACTAGCATTTAGGAGTAGGCATGCACAGTAGCGAGGAATGCAGCTGATACTAAATGAATGTTTACCTGCGTAATGGTAGCCCAAGTCAATATTTTTTAGTTTTAGTACTAAAAAGGCAAGCAACATTTTTAGTGCTGAGATTTGAACCTTCTGACTGAAAGGAAATAATTTTCTTTTATGCTGGCTGTGATGAATAACATGCCTTTTGAACATGTGTCTTCTAGAGGATTATCAGACTTGTTCTCTAAGGAAAATGTTTTAAAGCCTGATATGTAAAACTTGAAAGATCTAAATTTACATATTATATTGAATTGAATATGTAGTATTTAAAATTAGATCTAATGTCAGTTGATTACATTGTTTTAATTTTATGTATTTTAGATCTCTTCAGAGGTATATCTGTTTAGCCACATTAAAGGGAAAAAACACCAGCAAGCTGTGAGAGAAAACAGTAGCATCCAAGGGCGTGAACTTTCAGATGAAGAAGTGGTAAGCTGTACTTTTGTTCATTTATAGTTATTTATCGAATACCTAGGTTGTGTTCTTTCCTTATAAAGAATTCCACTTTTATATATTTTCCTTTTGAAACAGAGTCTCATTATGTCCCCCTTGGTAGAGTGCTATGACGTCACAGGTCACAGCAACCTCAGACTCTTGGGCGCAAGTGATTCTCTTGCCTCAGCCTCCCATATAGCTGGGACTACAGGTGCCTGCCACAGTGCCCAGCTATTTTTAGAGATGGGGTCTCGCTCTGGTTCAGGCTGGTCTCAAACTTGTAAGCTCAGGTGATCTGCCTGCCTTGGCCTCCCAGGGTGGTGGGATTACAGTGTGAGTCACTGTGCCTGGCCTATGTATTTTTTTATGATTATTTAAGACTATATTTAATGCATAATGACTACTACAATATGGTATACAAATATGTCATTATTTTAGTATACATATTAATTTAAGAAATATAGAACTAGGAATTGAATGCATATATTAATTTACTTAATTTCTGTGCAGGACAAAGTTATGGCAAATTGTTATTTTAATGATACCAAATTTCTTGGAAACAATATACATTTTGTATACTAGTATAATTTTAGATCAGTAGATCTAAATTTGGGGAAATGCAAACTTACCTGTAATTATTGCTTACATGGGACTTAGCTTTGTTTAAATATGTTTATACGTATTTTTTGTGTAACTGTTATTGAGACTTGGATGGCAGACCTTGATAATCTATGAATATGTTGGTCCTATTTATAATAGAAAATCCCTAAAGCTATTAAAGAAGGAGAAATTCATATTTGTCAAGGATCTTTTAAGTTGCTCAGGAATGATTATTGTGGGTTCTTTGAGGGCAGTACTTGTGCATAGGTGCATGTGTATGTTAACTTATTTTTTTCTTTTTTGTGGTTTTTGGCTGGGACTGGGTTTGAACCTGCCACCTCCGGCATATGGGGCCAGCGCCTTACTCCTTTGAGCTACAGGCACCGCCCATTAATTTTTTTTTTTAAGTATGGCATATATTAGTAAAGTATACAAACCTCAAGTAAATAGCTGATAAAGTTTTACATATTTACACACTGATATAAGCCACCTGAATCATGATGTAGATCAGTTCTTATATACCAAAGGGTCCACGTACACCCCTTCCCATTCATGTCCCCACAGGTATCTACTTTCTAACTTTCCATACCATCACTAAGTCTTGTTTTTTTTCAAACCTCATATAAATGGTACCATACAGCATGTACTCTTGTGTGTCTGATATTTTTCATTCATGTTTAATTCTGTGAGATTGATCCCTACTTTTATGTAAAGCTATAGTTAATTATTATTCTTAGCTTGTCAGGGTCCTCCAGGCAAAGACTATCAGGAGCATATCTGTAGTTGAATAAAACTAACTTTATTGACTTGTTAATGGAAGAGAAAATACATGCTATGGAGAGTTGTGGAGCTTTTCAATAAGAAAATACTTGAAAGAACTTGTGCTAGATGACTTGGGGGGAGGTCCAAGGAGACGAGGCTTTGCTCTGGATTGGATGCCTTCAGGGAGCATGCGTAATTCTGTGCTTGGTTTCTTAATAAGTTTTATCTAGGCAGAAAGAATGAACCTGTTTTCAGCTGGGTTTCTGGATATGACCAGTGCTGGAGGGGAAATACTGTGTCATTATTTTGGCTTACTTCCCTTTGATTTCTTTTTTTAAGGAATTTTGCCCCTCAAATTCTAACCACTTTGATGGTTCTAAACTTCAAATTCTGTCTCCTCATCTCACTAAGACTAACACTTTCAGCTTGCACTATCCTCCCATGCCAAAAATTTTCATAGACCTGTAAGGAAGAATCTGTAGTGAATTTGCAGCTCCCTTCAAGATGTGTGGTGTCCCTTCTTTCAGGTTTTGGTTATGTTGGCTCTTCTTTAATCCTGTCATACAGTTTGGGTATTTTGTGCAGCTTTTAGAGCTGGAAGAATAATCCAGTACAAGTTAATTCACAGTACCTGGAGTTGAAAGTCTCCACTGTTTGATTCCTGTATATTCATGGTTGCGATACAATACTTGACACATTTTAAGGTTTTAATACATGCCTAGTGAGTTGAATTGAACTGAAAGGTTATACAGAGTGGCTTAAAGGTATCTTTGCAGTTGGCTTGTAAATTTCTCCTTTGTAATACTAGGTACTTTTAATATAAGTGAAATGCAACATGGAATTAATTTTTTTATTTCGTTTTCCTCAAGTGAATTTTTTTGCTTTTCACTAAAATTGTATGAGTATTTTACTTTATTTTTTATTAAATCATAGCTGTGTATATTACTTTTTTTTTTTTTGAGACAGAGCCTCAAGCTGTCCCCCTGGGTAGAGTGCCATGGCATCACTGCTCACAGCAACCT
>NW_003852406.1:28811126-28816030 GCF_000181295.1 Otolemur garnettii
AGCCGGTTGAGCTATAGGCGCCGAGCCCATAGCTGTGTATATTAATGCAATCTGTATGTGTAGAGAGTAGCATGGCGGTTTTTTAATTCGAATCTTTCTAGATTTTTCCTCATATTCTACATGAGTTTGCTGTTTAGAAATAGTCACATGTGAATGTGCTTTACTTTGAAAATAATCCTAAGTTACCTCAACTAAAATAATCCTAATTACCTAAGTAATCATTGATTAAATTATAAGTCAATGATTACCCTTATAAAGAAAATTCTTAGGAAATTATTTAGGAAAATAATCCTAAATTCCCTCAACTAAAATAATCCTAATTACCTAACTAATCATTGACTAAATTATAAGTCACTGATTACCCTTATAAAGGAAATTCTTCCTTTATAAAAATATCTGTAATTAAGTTCTTTTAATAAAAGAACTAAATATTATTTGCTTTATAAAATTATTTAAAATTTTTCTGGAGTGTGCTATTATATAAACTGAAAGATAAATTTTATGTGTTTTATTTCAATGGGAAATGGCGAAAAAGAAATAATACTGGATTAATGAACTTTGGAAGAAAAATATGCAATTTTACATAACTTTTGTAGCTATGATAGCAGTCTGATGTTTAGCCGTTGTGGTTTGGGATGTGATTGATGTGTACATTTTGTGGACTGTTCTAGTGTGAATGAATTAAATGTTTTTGAAGTCTTTAATTCCTGTAGTTATTCTTGGTTATAGCCCCTTCTTTCTGAAAATAAGTATACCATATGACATATGAATTATATGATATAGAAAGGCAATTTTCTGTTACACTCACATGGAAGTTTCATTTTTAATCAGTGAAGATATCTATGGTAAACATACTTGTTCTACTTACAGTTATTACTTGTCAACTGTGATGTCTTTATATTTTATACACATTGCCTGTGACCCTTCTTCTTTGACATACAAGATTTTATTTATATCACTTCTGACCTAATAAAATTGTACCTTTAACCTTATGAACTTGACATCTCAGATAACTTACTCTTGATCTTTGACACATTTTGTTTTAGGCCTGTTCAACATAATAGGTAGCTGCCGAGTAGGAAAGCTTTATTGTTTTGTGTTTTTATTGTGATTTGACTGGGGGATTTTTTTAGTGTTTCTTGAGATTCACAAAAAGGATGATGTTTGAAGTATTTTTGACTTTGTCTTCATGCTTCATCTTAGAATTCAAGGGATAAAAGAATGTGAGTGATAAAGTTCATAAATGAGTACTAGTTTTAAATGCATTCTAAAATTTAAATGCATTGCTAGAGAAATAACAAAGTATTAATATTTGTTTTAATAGTTGTTTTCTTTGTGGTTCTGTTTTCACCCTGTCTAAAGAAGTTGATAGTGAAACTTTGTGAAAGTTCCATGAAATACATTTAATCCTATATGGAGAATGACGTTAAAAAATTGTGTTATTGTTCACTTTTGAATCCATGAATTTCTGTTTGTGAGAATTGTTGACTTGAAAAGCATGTAATTACAAAAGCTCTGTTTGTTACCTTGTGTACTTAAATATGGAGAAAATCGTAGTTAATTTTACTAATTCCTGAAAGTTATGAAAAGGATCTTTATGAAGGATCTTAAATTAACTATAATTCATTAGGTATTTACAACCAAGTGTAATTTTGTATATAGCAAATTGGTATTTTTCTATGAAAAAAAAATACTACCTAGATTACTGAAGGGATAAAGGGAAAGTTTGAATAAACAGAAGTATAAAAATACCACTGTATTCAATGAAATATAAACTGCCCTCTTTGGCTAGGGTGGACATAGCTTTGAGGTGGCAGAAGTGGCAAGATATTTCTCAGAATTATTGACAGTGTAGAAAACAATAGATAATTCCTGATGGATTCATTTATTTCCTTACTTTCTTAACCTTTGTAGAAGCTGAAGTATTCTCTTTTTTCTAATCATATTAGGAAACACCTTGTTTGTCTTGCAACAGAAAATGAAGTCAAATGAGAAGTCATTTAGAATAAATCCTCAGGGTTTTTTTTTTTTTTTTTCTGATACCACAATAGGGTAAGTTTAAGTCATTTTGAGAAAGGCATCTTACACTTTTGGGATGTAGCTTCCATTGACTTCATTTTAATAGTGTGGGAAAATTTTATCTGTATGTTTTCAGTATGTAGTGTGCATACATATATAGCTGATTATTAATTTATATATTTCATCTAACATTTTAATTCCTTGGGTAAACTTACACAGTAATGAGTGTGTGCAGAGATTATGTAGCTCTGTATCTAGGGCTGATTTCGTTCTTTTCATTTGTTCAAGGAAAAATTTTTAACTTTATGAAACCAGTGTTTTATAAACCTTACTTACAACTAATGATTGTAATCGTTTTTAATTAATACTCAGTCTCTTTTGAATAAATATGTTTGGTCTCTTCTATGAACTGAATGTTTATGCCGTCTCAAAATTCATATGTTTAAACCCTAATTCCCGTGTGATGGTATTTGGAGTTGGAGAGGTTGTTAGGGTGGAGCCCTCATGATTGAATTAGTGTCATTTTATTTATATATTTATTTATTTATTTTTGAGACAGAGCCTCAAGCTGTTGCCTTAGGTAGAGTGCTATGGCATCACAGTTCACAGCAACCTCAAACTCTTGGGCTCAAGCATTTCTCTTGCCTCAGCCTCCCAAATAGCTGGGACTGCAGGTGCCTGCCATAACGCCTGGCTGGTTTTTGGTTGTAGTTGTTATTGTTGTTTGGCAGCCCTGGGCTGGATTCAACCCCTCCAGCTCTCATGTATATGGTTGGCGCCTTAGTCACTGAGCTACGGGCACCAAGCCAAGTATTTGTGCCTTTTAAAAAAGAGACACTGGAGAACTTGCTCTTCCTCTTCTTCTTTCCCTGCCATGCAAGGATACAGAAAGAAGACATACAGAAAGAGCGTTCTCACCGGAACCCAGCCATGCTGGCACTCTGATCTCAGACTTTCCAGCCTCCAGAATCAGGAGTAATAAATGTTTGTTGTTTGAGCCACCCAATCTATGGTATTTTGTTATAGCAACCTGAGCTAAGATAGCTCCATTCCTTGCATATGTCTTTAAGGTGGCATCTGTGTGTAACAGAGGTTGAATATGGCTTTTTTCACTGTGAGCCTTTGTTTTTCTGTTCACTTAGTGGCCATCAGTCTTGAAGAGTGGCCTCTGGACTCTTGATGTATTTGAAACATCAGCTATTCATTTACTTCCTACTGATGAAGCCTCCACTCATTCTTCTCTGCTGGTATATCTCTGGGTCTTTTCTATAACCTCCATTTGGCCCCTGACCAGCCTGCTGGCTTCCATCACAGGGCCCACACCACTTAGGAACTGAGGGCATCTTAGAAGAGCTAAACCACAGGGCCTTTTTCTGACCACACAACATAGCTGTATTGACATAACAACCAAACCCCATGTGGTTTCAGGGGCACTTGGAGGACAGTATTTTTTTTTTTTTTTTTAAAAGAAATAACACCTTTGCCATTAACTGACACATACATCTCCCCCTTGGGACCGTATCTTTTTTTCACTTTATACTTACTGTTAATACATGGTATTTTTTGGTTTGTATTACTATGGTTGCCTAATTGTCCAGTTTACTTATAATAATTAAGACTATTTTTGTTTCTTTTGGCAACTGTTTATTTGAAGATTAGAATGGAATGTTTCTAGCTGATATTTTAAGTGTTAACAGTTACCTGTAGCTCATCTGTTGCCTTTTAGAAGGTAACTACATATGTAAATACTATTGCTTTATAAAAGACAATAAACCCTTAAACTCTTATTTTAGATCCTGTTAATGTGGAATGATTAGAATTGTGGCTACTTTTATACATCTCCAGAGTATAGGCTGGTGTACTCATCTGATATAGTTCATCTGACTCTTTGATGTATATTGTGAGGACTTGGAGGATGGTGGCCCTGGTTAGTTAAAAACTGGAGCAATAATGATGATTATTTCACAACTGCTCTCTTTGAATTAGATGATCGAAGATGAAATAAGGTTATGTGAGGCAAATTTATACAGATCAAGCTGCTTCTACTTAAATATGCTCTCAGCATTTTATAATACGTATCTTTTATGTAGACATTTTATATGTGCATGGTCTTGAAATTCATATATAGCATGACAATTTTCATATGGGGGATAAAGGAAACTTTATTGATAAGAGTTTATGAGTTGGAATACTTTTGTATCAACAATGAAGATAGATGACAGTTTGGCATTTTACCTGCCTAATTTAGGAATTCTCTTAATTTTGCTTAACAAATAATTGATTATAAATGTTTGTACTTAAGACTTTGATTTTTATCTGACATTCAGTGCTAGTGTTTAAGTTCTAGGACATTTATAGATGAGCAGGGAATGCTCCTTTATGATCAGAGACTGAATTTTAACAATAATTATTTTGTCATCTTGACTTCTCTTGCCATTGACAGAAGGCACATCTGTAGTACCAGGAAGGTGACAAAGCTATAAAACAAAATTTTCACAAACCCAATAATTTAGTTTTCTCTTCCTCAAAAAACATTTTCTTTAGGTTACAAAGTATTCCAGCATCAGAAATTAACATGGTAAACCCAATATTCCTGCCACCTAGATAAATGATTAAAAGTATGTACATTAAAAGTGGGGCCGGCACCCATAGCTTAGTGGGTAGGGCGCCAGCCACATACACCAAGGCTGGCAGGTTTGAACTCAGCTGGGACCAGCTAAAACAACAATGACAACTGCAACAAAAAATAGCCGGGCATTGTGATGGGCACCTGTAGTCCCAGCTACTTGGGAGGCTGAGGCAAGAGAATCACTTATGCCCAAGAGTTTGAGGTTGCTGTGACCAGGATTGCTACCATATTCTACCCAGAGTGATAGCTTGACATT